>NC_088815.1:6060585-6360585 GCF_011386835.1 Chrysemys picta bellii | reverse complement strand
AGTTTTTACTTTTACTGAAGCAGCACCTGCCTGGATTCTAGACTGACGTTCCTATAAATTAAAGACAGTGTTACAGAAAGCATGAAAGACTGCAATATTGTGAGAAGCGAGGTAGACATCACAAAATGCTAATTATGGGGCTGGAAGAGTTTTTATTCAAGACAAGAGTGAATATGAAGTTAAGTGCCCATTACCACTGGCAGAACTATAAAGCTCTTGAATAGGCATGAACTCAATTTTGACTTCACAATGAAGTGACAAATATACTTAGTTGATGTAAAAATAAAAACCACAGCTAATGCTAATCTAATGGGAAACGTGAAGCACAGAAACAATCATTCTGAAATGCATTTATTTTTTAATAAGTTATGAACGACCACTTCCTTTGACAAAGCTACTTGCTATTTTGCCACACGTAGATACAAGTCATCTCCTGCAACCTGATGTTTGAAAATGCACAGCAGTCCTCAGCACAAATGAAACCTCCAAAAGAGTTGGTGTGAGAGGGCCACACTCCCTCGACTAGTGCAGTGTGCTGTACTTCCACTTAAATGACCCATCTTGAAATAGACTTGATAGTGGTTTTGATATTTGTTTGTTTTAAAGGCGTGTGCTTTTTTCAGGCTGTATTAATACAGCCCTGTATTCTGCTCCTATTAGAAATGGAAAACTGACAGCCACTGCCAGTATATCTGACGAGCTAAATCTGGCAAAAGAAATAGAGTTCTGCCTTTCATTTCAAATGTGAAAAATTTTAATTATTTTCAAAGACAATTTAAAAGCTAACAATGAGGGCCCCAGTCTGGATGGCAAGTCACTGGAGTGACAAAGTCTTTGTAAAGGGCTGGGGAAGCCACATCAGAAAAAGGGGTTTCACACCCTTTCCCTTCTAAGCATCAAACTGAGAAACAGTGACCCGAAGCATCACCCAAAATACAGAGTGCTCTATAAAATACCATTGGGAATCACATTTTCTCTCCCTTAGGTCTTGATATTATGGACAGATTGATTACTCGAATACTCTATAGCGTTTTTTTCAAAACAGAAACAAACAGTTAAAGAGTTACAGCGCTATGCTTTGTGGCCCTATAAGAACTCCAATGATGGTTTGGTGGGGTTCCATGTTTATCATCTCCATTTGTGGATTAAATTTTCTCAGCTCACTAGAAAGAACATTTCTGAAACTGCATCTTGACAACCAGGGATCTGACAGTCAAGCAGAGTTCTTTCTGGCTTGTGGATCACCCTGGCTAAAAGATTATGCAACTGAAACTTAGGCTATGTCTACACTACAGTCTGCATCAGCAAAACTTGTGTCGCTTAGGGGTGTGAATATTCCACCCTGCAAGCGACATAAGTCAGAGCAACATAAGCGTTTGCGTGCACAGCATTATGTCAGCGGGAGCGGTTTTCCCACAGACATAACTTATGCTGCTCACGGTGGTGGGTTTTCTATGAGGATGGGAGAGCTCTCCCATTGGCAGAGAGCGTCTTCACCACATGCGCTGCAGCTGTATGTATAGACATACCCTATGTTATAAATATTCCAGGTTCTCTCCCACATCTCTGTGTTGACTTTGCAGTAGAATTAATAGTAGCAAAAATACGCAACATAAAAGAACCACATTTTAGACAAAATCAGAAGACATGATTGCATGTGTACAGGAAGCAGATCTGTTGATTAAAAGTGCCATTTTTGTAAAATCACTTTTCCTCATTTTACTATGCTGAAAAGTGACCTGGTTTTATTTTGAATAGGCTAAAAGTGCACAAAATGTCCCAAACAGCCAATGTGAGAGAGGCATTTTGTATCCAAATGACTTAATCTTAAATCTAATATTTCTCGTCTCATTGCTCTTTAGGACATTCAGCACCTTACAAAAAAAACATAACAGTAAGTATCTGTGAACTACATTTCTTGCTATTCTTCTAATGAAGACACCTCCTTAAAACCTCACTTTTTTGATCTCTGCAATTTTTTCCCCCACAAACTAGGCCAGTGTGCAGCAAACAACTGTTCATATCACAACTTTTCAAGCCAGTGGTCAGCTCTGTATCCTCTCACCTCACACCTCCATAGGACAACTTACTAGCATAAGCAAGAAGTATGCACTGTGGTTAATTTGGTACATGGGTAAGACTGATAGTTACAAGAGTATTTTAAGGCCCTGTATGCACTACAAAAACAACAAGGAGTCTGATGGTACCTTAAAGACTAACAGATTTATTTGGGCATAAGCTTTCGTGGGTAAAAACCTCACTTCTTCAGATGCATCTGAAGAAGTGAGGTTTTTACCCACGAAAGTGTATGCCCAAATATATCTGTTAGTCTTTAAGGTGCCACCAGACTCCTTGTTGTTTTTGTAGATACAGACTAACACGGCTACCCCCTGATACGATGCACTACAGAAATCCACATTTTTACAATAAAGCTGTGAAACGTGATTGTGGCCCAATTGTGTTCTAGCATTGACTCTTCTTGCCATTGGCTGATGTGCACATAGAAAGTCCTAGTGCAGGTGACTGCGCTACTCCAGCAGCCACTTTCAGGAGCGCAACAGTTAAACCTGCTCTGAGCAAGTTTAACTGGCGTGCTACTGAAAACAGATGTCCGAGCCAGAGAGCTAGGGCTCCCAACCTTACTAATGTTACTACAGCTGAAATGCTGTCAGCAATGGTTGAAAAAGTTTTAGACAAGGCCTTTGTGAGTTAAAAAAAAAACGTCCAGGAACAAGGCTAAACCATAGTCCCTTCACATGGATAACATTATTTTCTATCCACAAACACAGGCCAAGTATGCTTGAAAACAATTTTAAAATATGACTCTCTGTTGTGGATAAACAAAAAACCCAGTTGTATTAGGGACTGTTTCTGCCCAGCAAATTTTTCCTAATGCTGCCAAAACCACAGCGAGTATGAATTATTGCTGTGTCACAACTATGTGTGGCTGTAATGGTGCCTGAAAACATTCAACCCTCTTACGCTCAGCCTTCTTTACAGTAGTATTTCAGCCACACCCTCCCACTGATGCAGCTCCACTAACAGTAGGAATGCTCATGTAGGCAGCCCTCCCGACTATTCTGAGTGCCAGTGGCACTGCACAGTTGTAGCCACAGTGAAATATTTTAAGAAATAAAAGTAAATAGTGTAAGCTTAAATTGGGCCAGAACTTAACAAGAGACAGTAGATGGTGGTGGTGGTTTGTTTTTGTTTGTTTGTTTGAGTTCCTAGCCTTATGCTTCCAAAGACTGAATTTTAAAATCCTCGTTATAAAAAAAAAAACACAACATACAATTTGGTACTGTTGTACAATTTCAGTTAGAACCACCACGGACTGGAACAGATTGTTTCAGACTAAGATTAAGTTGCGGGCCTGGGGAGGAGAAATTACTGCATCACCTCATCACTAAGTGCACCTCTAAAAACATTTTTATAGAAAGTGCATCTGAAGAAGTGGGCTGCAGCCCACGAAAGCTTATGCTGAAATAAATTTGTTAGTCTCTAAGGTGCCACAAGTACTCCTGTTCTTTTTACAGCACTGTTATGCAAATCTGATTAGTGTACAGGTTTAGTTCTGCTACAGCAGGCCTGCACAACATGCGGCCCACGTGGGCTCACTGTGCGGCCCGTGGGGGTTGAGTAGGTGGGCTCACTGTGCGGCCCACAGGGGGGTGAGTAGGCAAGCGGCGGGTTAGGGAGTGGGGCTGAGCAGGCGAGCGGGCGGGCAGTGGCGGGGAGTGAGTAGGCGAGCCGGAGGAGTGAGGGGCTGAGGAGGCGAGCGGGTGTGCAATGGCGGGGGGCAGCAGGTGAGCCGGAGGAGTGAGGGGCTGAGGAGGCGAGCGGGTGTGCAATGGCAGGGGGCAGCAGGTGAGCCGGTGGCAGGGGGGGGGCTGAGGAGGCGAGTGGGCGGGCAGTGGCGGGGGGGGGGGCAGGTGAGCCGGCAAGCCGGAGGGGTGTGGGGTTGAGGAGGCGAGCGAGCGGGCAGTGGCGGGGGCTGGGGAGGCGAGCCGGGGGAGGGGGGCTGGGGAGGCGAGCGAGCGGGCAGTGGCGGGGGCTGAGGAGGCGAGCCGGGGGAGGGGGGCTGAGGAGGCGAGTGGCGAATTGGTGGCTGACCTGTTCTACTGATCTAGTCTGGCTCCCATCCCCTCTCCCAGGGCCAGCTCCAGGCACCAGCAAAACAAGCAGGTGCTTGGGGCGGCACATTTCTAGGGGTGGCACTCTGGCACTGGCCATCATAGGTGCTGACTCCGGGGCATGGGAAAAAAGTGCCCCCGCCGCCCCAGCTCGCCTCCGCCTACTCCCCTGAGCGCGCCGCCGCCACTCCGCTTCTCCCCCCTCCCTCCCAGGCTTGCCGCGCACAAAACAGCTGTTTTGCACAGCAAGGCTGGGAGGGGAAGCCAAGTGGCGGGGCGCTCAGGGGAGGCGGCAGAAGTGAGCTGGAGTGGTTCCTCTACCCCCCCCCCCCGTTACTTCCTGCGCCCCCCCCCACCCTAGCTCACCTCTGCTCCGCCTGCTCCCCTGAATGCGTCGCTGCTCCGCCCTCCCTCTCCTGAGAGGGAGGGGGAAGAAGCGGAGCAGCGGTATGCCCGGGGGAGCAGGCGGAGCGGAGGCGAGATAGGGCGGGAGGTCGTGGGGGGCCCGCAGGAAGCAATGGGGGGGGGAATGCAGCACGCCGGGGGAGGAGGCGGGGCTGGGGATTTGGGGAAGGGGTTCGGAAGGGGTTGAGTTGGGGCGGGGCTGGGGGCAGAGGGGCACGGGAAAAAAATGGGGGACAACCAAAAAATTGTTTGTGTGGGTCGGCAAAAATCCTAGAGCCGGCCCTGCCCTCTCCAAGGGTTGCAGCTGTCTGGAGGTGCTGCCTTCCATGCCTTCCTCATTCACACCTCATTCAACAGGGCAATTGATTACAAAGTGAGGGGAAGATCTTATTCTACTTCCAGCAAAAAGACATTTTTCATTTACCTTAATTATATTACCTTAGAGGCCCGCTATAACATATTACCGTGGTTCAATACTGCTGTTTTGGTGGGGCGGCGCTGAGGAAGGAGGGTTTGTATCCACAGGGCAGGTGGTGCTGGGGGGGGGGGAGAGGGGGGTGTTTTGGCGGCGCTGGGGGGGTTGTTTCCGTGGGGCAGGCAGCGCTGGGGGGGTAGTTGTGTTTCCGGGGGGGGCTGGGGGTACTCGGGGGGTTTCGGCCCTCAGCTGTTTTCTTTGGAGTAATATGGCCCTCGCCACTTTACGAGTTGTGCAGGCCTGTGCTACAGCATAATTCGACTGCTGTCTTCCTCTGTATTTTGATTCCCCTCCCCTCTCCTTCCCCCCACCCAATGTCTAATTTGAGACATACAGCAATACCAACATGAAAAAAAAAAAAAGGTTCTGTCCAGTTCTACATTGAACACTTACCGAATTGTCTCAATGATTTCATGAGCAGCATCATGGTGTTTGTCCTGAAATTAAAGGAGGGGGGGGGGGGGAAGAGAGAGAGAAGAGAAGCAGTTTCAAACAGACATCTGGAGAACACCATTCATATCAATCCCCAAAGATTACAGGACTCAACCTTCTAAAGTAGATTAGGAGTTACACAGAGGCAGGAGTCCTTAATTGCCACCCAGCCCAGTTAATATATTCAAAATGTACATTTCTCGAGAGACAATAAAGCTTCTTAGGTTTTCTCGAGTTTCCAGAGACCACTAAACCGTTTTTAAAAACTGCCCTTTCACTTATGTCACCATCACTTCTTGAAAATAAGAAATTTTATTGTCAATACCCTTGGGGATTACTAGTGCGAGGTGGGTGTTTGAATGCAAGTTACATAACAAACAGTTGATTTCATCCACTGAGCATCTGGCTCACGCTTACATCTCCATATGTGGAATAGGATTCTAAATCAGCAAACGGCTTTTTAAAATAAACTATCAACTAAACAATAAGAATGGATATTAGTGATAAAAACTGGCAACACCAAACACTAGCTACATCAAAGCCTTTCTACCACTATAAAGCCATTGAAATTGTCCATTGCATTACACATACACACACAGGATTGTGTGATACAAAGGTTCTACTGGCATGTGTTTGGAATACCATATTACTTAGGTAAAGCCACAAATGAGTTCTGCAGGTCTCATCCCATGAGTGCCAATAAAATCCTTGTGCAGGTGTCATATCAGACAGGTGCCACGTTACAGAAAAAAAGTCTGTTTTAGGAAAATTATGGGGGTTTCTAAATATTTTATTGTATCCATCCTGCAAAGCCCAGAGCCATAGTTACCAAGCATCCAACTGTAAAGGGCTCAGAAGGCACCACAGAAATCTCTAAAAATAACCTAGTGTCATAACTTTTTAATTACAAAAAAAACTTTCCTGAACAAAAAGCAAGTGCTGAGCCTCCAAGATCTGAATTTCCCATCCTGGGCCTCAGGCAGGGTAATTTTTGAAGGGCTTGTGGGTAAGAAATTCCACATTTGAGGAAAAGAGGAAACATTTAAATGCAGATGATTTAAAAGAAAAATGGGGGATGTTTGACATTTTAAAAGTTGTGCAAGGGCAGACTGCAGGCAAAGTGATCAAAGACGCATGATAGAATACATTTGTGACATAGCGATCACTTATACATATAGTATATATATTATTTAGTCCCATGCGTAGCACACACCTAGCTTATAGACTTTTACTGATTTCTGAATTCTCTCTCAGTGGTATGGAAGTTATACACAATCTAAATCCGTATTTCTCACAGCCAAATTTGGGGATATGTAGGTTTCCTATTATACACACCCAGTTTTAAATTTGGCTTCATAACATCAAGTCTTACTTTTAAAAACCAATTTCAGCATGGGGTAAAGGACAAATACTGTGGTAGCAAATCCTCATGCCATGCAACCTGCACACACACAGGTAATATGTTAATTAGGTACTGGCTTGAACAGGAATCTCAGGAGACAATGAAAGGGGATAGAGATAAGGAAGGGCAAACATCTGTTAACCTACTGACAGGCACAGGTATGAAAGAAACTGCTCTCTAGACTGCCAGGAAGGGGTTTTATTTTTAGAATGTCCGAACTTAAGGCTGTAACTGAAGAATCACGCTGTCTGGGATCAGTAGTCTCAGACTCAGGCCACGTCTACACTTAAAGATCACTCGCTGTTTTATGTCGAGGCAGGAGAGAGCTCTCCTGTCAACATAATAAAACCAGCTCAATGACTGATGGTAGCTACCTCAGCGGCAGAATATCTCCTGCCAACATAGTGCTGTATACATGACTGCTTATGCCGGCAAAACCTATGTCGCTCGGGGGGGGTGTGTGATTTTTTCACACCCCAAGCAACAAAAGTTTTGCCGACATAAGTGCTAGTGTAGACATGAAAATCCTAGAACTTTCCAGGGGTGGCAGCAGACACAAAATACCTCAGGAGTAAAACTAACAAAGGAAACCAGAAACCAAGTAATTGGCTAAGCAGTGAAGTTGGACCTACTAACCACCATGTGGTCCTCTTTGTATGCTCTGTAACATTCCATAGCTCCACACACAAAAATGCTCCTAACACACCACAGGTGATCAGATTTGAATCCAAATGCTTGCTCCAAGCAATGCTACCCATCACATCATCCGCCACTGTACCCTTCTCAACTGGTGGAATGCCAGTGTGGATGGGAATCAACGGTGTAACAGCACCAACAGTGCAAATAAGTATCTCTGTAATTATGCTGCACACACCAGAAAATTCACTTGTGGGGCAAAACAGCACACAATCAATTTAGCAATTTACTTCATTCTGCTTCAATGGCATTGAAATTCAAAACAGAAGTTATTTTTAATCACATTCCTTGGTATTCCAAATGAATGGGATGAACTGACTATGGCTGTTAACTCCAAATAAAATCTTCTGGTTCAAGAAGAAAGCCACCAAGAAGAAAGGGAGGGCAGCCATCTTCCATTGGGAAATTGCACCTCTTCTGCACACCGACTAGAGCTCTTATCCTTTGTGGTCTCCCACTGCCATTTTGCAGCTAATTTACCACAGAGGTAGAGAAAAGTCACCTTCCTAATCCAGAGGCTAGGAAGCCAATGCTGTGAAGTCTCCAGAACTCAGCCCCACCAGTCTAAAGTCCTGATCCAGATCCAACAGCAACACTCCACCCTGTGAAAACCTTTGAGTGTTGCATGGATCCAGCTACTCCAGGAGTGGGTGTATACAGACATTGCATACATTAACGAAACTACTCGTTTCACTATCCTGTTCTTCAAGATTCTCATTTCTCCATTCATATTTCCCTTAACTTTTCAACTCAGGCCATGTCCATATTAGGAGTGCTTTGCTGGTACTGTATAGCTACAGTATAAGCGTGGGGCTTCTTCCAACAGCAGTTCTGTCAGTCAGGGATCACCCCTCTTCACAGCCCTGACCGACACAGCTGTGCCAGCAGAAGTCTGTAGCATAGTATAGCCTTAGAAATACCACAAATGGCAAGTTTAGTCTTCCTTGTAGATTTTTTTCTTGCAAGTATTTATGGGCTTGTCTACGCACAAAAGTCATACCTTTTTAACCATATCAGTATAATTCAATCAGTTTAAAAAAGCCACACCACACACCTAGTGTGAACCTAGCTCACCAGTATAAATTTACATCTACCAGTAGAGTATATTCCCATATGGGAAGAAGAATATATACCAATTCTATACCAACAGAAGCACATTTATACCAGTATAACTGGGTCCACACTTGGGGTTCTACTTTATTGTAAAAAAAAAAAAAAATCAATCCGCACCCCTAACAGACAGTTATACTGGTACAAAAACTCCAAGTAGACCAGGACTATAGGTCATTTTTGTTATCTATAATTCAAATGCCCTGTAAAAACGGTTAGAAAATCTGCTTGTTAATAAAGTCAACTCCCTAGCCCTTCAGGTTAAAGTGCAGAAATCTCACTACACACACAAATCACACAACACAAAGCTTTTTCTACACAGGAAAGATACACTGGTACAACTTAAGGTGTGAATTAATACCAGTATAACTCCACCCCACTTAACCTCCTATATGCACACTCTTATTCAAGCATAAGACCACCTTTTTCAGTTTCGCTTGTCACTTGGATTTAAAATAAACTGAAAAAAAGTCACTCTCCCACCAGAGTAAGTGTCCTCATGAGGGATCATACTAGTATAACTATATAATTTTAATTTGTAAAACTTCCCTGTGCAGACAAACCCTAACATTGCCTTCCAGTCCTCCAGCCACGCTAGACTTGAGATCCTGATATTTCTAAAAAGTAAAATACCAAGGGGGGGGGGGGGGAAGAGGAGACATGACACCACACACACTTATAATAAAGGCAAAGAAGGGCACAATTTCATTTCCTTTGACGATCACCTTTAAAAAAAACTAAAGCTGAACTGGCATTTTGTCTTTTATAAGACTTCATAGGAGTAGATACATACACACCATTAAACAGTTGTCAGGTGTCTTGTTTGTGCTCCTACAATTGTCTATAACGCTGATGAGGATAGCTGAGTTATACAAGCAGCAGGTTTCAACTCCCTAGAATCACAGATTCAACTCCCAAACAGTATCAACTCAACTTTTCATCCTTCCAAGGAGGTTAACCAAGTATCACACACTATACTATGTAAAGACCTTTTGGAGGAGTCTCAAGAAACAAAGGTCCTGTCTGCTCTGTATATAATTAGAGCTCCCATAGCACTTTTTGTAAGAGGAAAGGGTTCTATTCGCCCAGTTCAAATTTCCCCTTCCCCCATTCTTGGGGAGCATGCTAGGTGCTGTTTGTTGGTCTGGCTGCATTTCTATAGTGAAGTTGTATTTATGACATTTGTAAGATATTTGGAATCCTTTCAACAACATGAATGCACATTATTTCATACTGAAACATTATCTCTTTAATGTCATCTAAACTACAAGTATCAAAAATAAAGATGCAGTCCATAATTGACAGCAAGTACCATTAACGTCCAATGCCACTTTCATAATTAGTTATTATCATGTGTAAGTGTATTAACACACAGCTAGAAGTGATCCAAATTCTTTCCTGCTGAAATCCGATGAAAAACAAAACTCTTATTTTCATTGAAATTTTCCACACACATTTGAGTTTCCAGCTAAAATCTAAAGTTTTCCAGCCAAATTATTTTGATGGGGGGGAAAATGATATTTTCCAAGGAAAAACAGATATATTTTGCAAAAATAATTCATTGAAGATACAATTTTGCATCAAAAAACAGTTTTGCTGGAAAAATTTCCGACCAGCCCTACTAACAGTATCACAGTACCAGTTCTTAGGATACTGGATTCCACACTCCATGCATCATTCAAACATACTCACCCAAGCAAAAAGAGGTTCAGATTTAAAGCCGAAGCAACGTCTGTTATTAGCACTATTATTTGGGTGTATAATTGTCATGCCTAGGAGCCCTCGCCGCAGCCAAGAAACCTACTGTGTTAGGCACTGTACAAACAGAGAACGAAAAGAGACCGCCCTTTCCCTGGGGGTAGCTATTGCTAGGGCCTCAAAGCAGTAATCAACTGCAATAGGCTGTAATATCATTATAACCACAGCAAGACACAACAAGAATGGCATTTAGACCATTTTAAAACATATCAACTTGTAGGTTCAAATCCAAGCCAAAGTTATATCAATACAGTTTGTTGTTTAATTTAATATTATTTTGCCAAGTTTTAAAGAATATTAGAGGTTACAATTGCATAGCTTCCGATTTCAAAATTATCCTATCAAGGATCAACTGATCTCTGCATACACGTAAAGCATACAATTTAAAGTGTCATGTACATCCATCAGTGATCAATAGCCCATGATTAAATAATATTCCTCTATGGTTCCAGTGTTCTTTACACCAGAAAACAGCAAGAGGTCAACACTGGAGAAGTTTAAATAAAACAGGTTTCCTGCTCTTCAACTGAAAAAAATAAAAAATAAAAAAGTACTTCCATATCAAACAGGTGGTTTTTATTATGACAGTAACATGTACACACTGTGCATAATATGAAAGTCCAATTGTGCCCCTGGTACATGTACTGCTGGCCATAATAGGAGTCCTGCAGAAGCATAAGCTTCTAAAGGCAGAATTAGTCCCTATTAATTTACCTAAAATCCTTTTTTTAAAAGTATCATTTGCACGAAGAAAAGGAGCATCAGTGAAAAAAAGTCAATATTCCATAATCATGGCTATGCCTTTCCATATGCTTCAGAAGTCAATCTGTCTCAACTGCTTTGAAAAAGAAAATCATTTGGTCACTGATTCAGCAGAATTGAGTACCCAAAGAAAAATATCAAGTTGTTCCAACTTAAGATGGTATTTTGTTAAAACTTAGTACTTGTACAGGACCTCAAAGCACTCCACAATATCATGGGTTTGGATTTTCAAAGAAGTAGGCCAGTCAATGCTGGGTACTTTTGAAAATACCAGCCTACATATCTGCACCTGAAAAGGTTTGCCAGTATACATATATACCAGTACAATTAAACCGGCAAGCCCAGTGGAAATGCAGCTGATACCAGCGGATTATTTTCTGTGTTATCTTAAACCAGTTCCCCAGAGTATCCAATGAAAGTCCTTTTGTTAGTATAACTGCAGGCAAGTCTACACTAAAGCACTACAGCGGCCCAGTTCCATTGCAGCAGCTGCATCACTGTAGCATTTGTATTGTAGACATACCATGAGTCTCCACATTCCTGTGAGGGAGATAAAGAATTATCCCTTTTTACAGATGGGGAAAACACACTCATCAGGGTATGTCTACACTACAGCTCTGCAGCCGTGTGATGGTAGTGCCATGGCATAGACACTTCCTACACTAATGGTATTTAATGCACCTCTCAGAAGAAAACTTCCATCAACTTAGCTGCATCTAGGACGCAACATTTTTCACAGCTCTGAACAACACTGACATATCTATCTAATTTTCAAGTGTAGATCAGACCTCAGGGGAAAAAAGTGAGTTGCCCCAGTTGGCACTGAGATCTTGTCTCTATACAAATTCCACCAATTGAATTAAATGTGTGATTTTAAACTGATTTAGTTAAACTAGTGCAAAACCAGTTTAATGTGTAAACTCAAGTAAATTTAAACTGGTTTATTCTGATTTAGTATGACTCCTTATTGAATTAAGATAAAATTAATAGAATCCTGGTTTAAAATTAATCAAATAGCCTCACCGTTTTGAACCAGTTTTTAAATTCAATTAAAATTAAATCATGGAACTCTGAATATGAACAAGGCCTAAGCAAGTTCAGAGCTGGGACTAGAACATGGGTCTCAATCCCATGCTCCACTCCCTTTCCCTATTGTTATCAGAATTGTTTGTTGTGATTAGAATATACTTTTATTTCTTATATTGCCTGAAAAGTTTGAGCATTTTCTTTTAAGAAGTTCTCTGTGACTGTCATTCAAGGAAAACCAAACTTTTAAGGGCAATCTTCATCTATATTTCTCATTATCTAGACTAGAAGTAGCAGATATTAAGGATTAATCATGTTTACATTACATTACATACTGTATTACCTGGGAATCAACCAAGAATCGGGCCCCACTGGACTAAGCACTGTTCAAACACAGTAGCGGACACTACTACTAGACCGGGGTAGGCAACCTATGGCACACGTTCAGTGGCACTCACACTGCCTGGGTCCTGGCCACAGGTCCAGGGGGCTCTGCATTTTAATTTAGTTTTAAATGAAGCTTCTTAAATATTTGTAAAGTAAATAAGGTTTTTAAAACAACAATAGTTTAGTTATATATTATAGATTTATAGAAAGAGGCCTTCTAAAAATGTTAAAATGTATTACTGGCACGCGAAACTTTAAATTAGAGTGAATAAATGAAGACTCGGCACACCACTTCTGAAAGGTTGCCGACCCCTGTACTAGACAGTAGTAAACAGATAGGTAAAATAGTTCAGTAAAAGGCTATGTTTTTGTTTTTAATACAGTAGCAATTTCCAATGAAAAGAACTGAATTAGAAGCCTACAATATCAGACTGAAATGTCAAACTTTGACAGTTTATTACAACACTTTTGCTGCAATCTACCCAGTTATTATGAAGGCCAGTGTTGCAATACTGAATAGGAAATACTACATAACCTTCTCTACAATTTTTCCCTCCATTTACACTGTTTTGCTTTAGTGCTCTTTAAAGAAACCTTCCCACATTAAATCTTAAAGGTGTGGATCTCAGAATTATTGCTAGGTATCATGATAGCGTTGCATCGCAGACACCCAAGTATGTTTACGGGGGACAGGGGGAGGAGTTATTTTAATGATGAAAAGGTTCTTAATGTAAAGTGAATCTCAAAAAGCTATTTCTTAAATTTGTGAAAGTGTCACTTTAATCATTTTTCTAAATGCATATTCAATTAAAATGTTTTACTATCAGGGCCTGAAGCGAGAAACCACATCCTAGCACTCTTCCAGATGCATGTCCTTTTATATTTAGTTCATTCTCATACAACTGTCCTGCAGTCTATATTTTTAGCAAGTCTCATGAGGGTTACGTTTTCTAAAACTTAAGATGGCATAAATACCTATTTACCTATTCTCCCCTATCTGTAAAATTAGGAGAATATTTATGAGATCAGTCACTGTCTGTAGAGTGCTTTAAATACACTATGCCCTGTGTAAGGGTTCTATGGGGTATTCTGAAGTACAAGCAGGAAATAGATTTTTTCAGTGGGGGTGGTTTCGCATACTGAAAAGTTGAGGATGGGCACACACAAATAAGTTGGACTGAGGAGGTGGTCTTACAGATAATATCACCTTCATCTTCTATAGCACTTTTCCTTTGTAAAGTGCTTTGAGATGTACTGATTAAGTCAGTACACCCTCATTTTACATATGGTGAAACTGAGGCAAAGAGAGGGAATGTGACTTGGCCAAGATGACTCAGCAAGCCAATGGACGATCCAGGAATAGAACCCAGGACCCCTTAGTCCCTTTTCAGTATTCTAGCAACTAGGACACTTCCTCCCCAAAGAAAGATGTCCAAAGCCTAGTTTCAGAACTGTGCAAGAGCTGCCCAAGACCATTTGGGCATGTGCAAGCTAGTTGTGGTCAGGCATTTGCAACCCAGGAGGAAGAGGTCTCTCATGAGCCCTTCAATGACTACTAGGTCAGTCAGTACAACTCAAAGGAAGCAGCAGCTGATGCAAACTGATAAAAAAAAAATGCTTGTTCAGTTCTATGTTGCCTGTGCTTGGGTCACCTCCCTCATGGCAGAAGCTGGCCTTACTTTGGAAACTACTCCTCTCCTGGCCACCAAATCGCAGCAGTTCAGGCTCTCCCAACTGCTTA
This sequence comes from Chrysemys picta bellii, assembly GCF_011386835.1. Lineage (NCBI taxonomy): Eukaryota > Metazoa > Chordata > Testudines > Emydidae > Chrysemys > Chrysemys picta. The sequence continues at coordinate 6,346,258 of NC_088815.1, read as the reverse complement.
GCCAGTCTCAGAATACTGCTGCACCTCCTCATGCTTTGATAAAGGTATTTTGATTGCAAAGGGCCAATCTGCAGATTAGCAAAAACATGGCCCCGCTGGCCACAATGGTAAGCACACCATCAAGGGGTGCATACACCCTTGTGGTCACCTACAGACAAGGTTGCTTAGCAATGGCATCACAAAGGTGGGACAAGGAAAACAGCCTGTTTTGCCCATTGAAGTAAAGTGATCAGTGGGTCAACTGTGTCTTTAATATCCCCCAGGTTTCTTCCATTTGTGCTCAAGTGAAAAGGTTTTCTGTAGAGCCAAAAGAGGTGTCAATATGGTTCTACTCTGAGCTATGGCTGCCCCAGAGGGATAGAAAGGGGAAGGAGAGTGCGCCACATTACTGTGTGGCATGCAGATGCTCTCTTTCAAAATCCAGTGCTATAGGTGCAGCCAAAATCTGTGTATGCCCTGATTTAGGGCATACAAAGTTTTAACCTATCTTTCAGCCTGTCTAGGCAAACATGCAGCTAAGTGTTTGAAGACAGGAATCATTCTGGATTCCTACAGACAATGGTGAAAGTCTGAAAACCCATGTAAGAAGCATTTCCAGCTATGATGGGGAAAAAGGGGGAAAGACACTGTTTGGGGAGGGAACCGAATGAATTGAGAAGTCTCAAGATCTCCAGTGCAGCTAGAAACTCTCTCTTAGAAGTTTCAGGCCCTTTGGCATACGCACTACCAATTTTTGGTGAGCTCATACTCGCATGCCTCAGGACCCTCTGAATACAAAGTGAAGAGAAAGCTAAAAAGTCATATCTGTGCAATATTTCATACTGCAGGGCTAGACACATTAATGCCATCAGCCTTCAGCTAAGAGTAGGTTGGTGTCATTTATTTACCAGTGTAGCAACTGGAACACAATACTTCCCTTACACACTGGAGCAAGAAGCTTCCTCTGAATTGCCTTGCAACTAAGGTTTCCTTACACCAAGGAGGCGGTATAAAGCAAAAAGACATCTCTAGACTCCCTCCTGCAGACAATGTGCCCCCATTCTCTTTATTTTCATTAAATCAAAGAGCTAGAGCTCAAAGATTATTTCTCACATAGCAAGGTCATAAACCACAACCAAGGCTCCAATCAAAGCTTCAAGTAATTTATAGCGCTACACACAGCTGGCCAGAAGACATCATGTAAAACCTGCAGTGCATTAATGCCTTCTTAAGGGACACCAAAAAAAAAAAAAAAAAGCTTTGCTAAAGAAAAGAAAAATGGGAATTTGGGGCCAAGATAAATTAATGGGGAAAATATGCTCCTGATTAGAGGTTCCAAAACTGGTATGGGAACCAAATAGATATTATGGGTAGGAGTAATAGATCTAGATTGCAGAACTGTTGGACCATATAGCGCTGGCTCCTCGTCTCCACCTGCTACACTGTACTAAAACAGCTAAAATGCATTAAATATTTTTACATCTCCACATAAGCAATTGCTGTAGCTGCCTGAGAAACATGTTGCAAATGTTGTGCAATTGAAGTGGTTCATGTGATAGCACATTGGAAGGGAAGTATCCTTGAGACAATCTCTCTGTTAATATGTGATCTATCCAACAAGAGACTGAGGGCACGGCTACACCAAGGAATTTACAGCGGTATGTTCTTTAACGTAGCTGCTCTAAAACGACAGGAGAGAGCTCTTCCATCGGCTTAACTACTCCAGCCCCCATGAGTGGCAGAAGCTACTGTCAGCCGGAAAAGCTCTCTCACCGACATAGCACTGTCCACACCGGCGCTTAACTTATGTCTCTCAGAAGGGTGGATTTATTCATCCCCGAGTGACATAACTTATTCTGATGTAAACTGTAGTGTAAACAGAGCCTGAGGCCTTGTCTACATGAGAAAGCTGCACTGGTATAACTCAATGTGTAAATATATACCAGTGTAGGCCTAGTCTACACATTATTTTTGTACTAACTACTTTGGTTAGGGGTGCAATTTTCTACCGAAACAGTTATAAGCAGTACAACCCCTAGTGTGAACACAATTACATCAGTAGAACATGGCTTATACTGGTATAGCTTGTTCTCCTTCCCATACAGTAGTGGTTTTCAACCTGTGGTCCACGGAGCCCTGGGGGTCCACAGACTATGTCTAAGATTCAAAAGAGGTCCACACCTCTATTCAAAATATTTTAGGGATCCGCAAATGTAAAAAGGTTGAAAACCACTACCATATGGGAATAAAATTATACCAGTAAAACTGTGTCCACAGTAAGAAGGGTGGGACTAGTGTAGCTAAAGTGGTACAACTTGTGTGTTTAGACAAACCTATAGTTTGGATATGGACACTCTTATTCCGGTATAAACATGATTTTTTGGTTTAAGTCAAGTTAGTTGGGAAAAGGGTTAAATTAAACTGAAATAAACCAAATCTGTGTCCACGCAGGCGGTTGCCAAAAAGTTCTCATTGACAGAACTTATATCGCTAGGTAGGACCTAAGCAAAGGGAATGCTCTGCACATGTTATTCCTGATACAAATGAACACTTAGTCCCAAAACCATACTAATGGCTTGAACATAAATAAGTCAAAGTCATGTTAATTTCAAGTTCCATTAGGAACAGGAATGGGGAAAGGAGTAATCGAAAAGGATAAAATTAGAAGATAAGGACATTTTCTTCCAAAATTCTGAGATAATATTGAGACACCAAGGGCATTAGTCAAAAGAACTTGGTGTGTTTAACGTTAAGGAGTTTTAGAACTGTGCAATGGGTTAACAGAATTTGCCTACCAAATGCATTCCAATGAATTCAGCATCTTTTGGTGACGAAGAGTTCCCAAGAGAATAAACCCTATACTGACCTTCAATGAAAAGCAACCATTAAACATTTCCAGGGAAATGGGATGGACTTCAAGAGCCACAGGGGCCCTTCGGATTTGAACATACCACTATCCAGAAGAATGTTAAGAGCAATTTTTATTTTTTTACATGTTTTTAAAGAGACAAACTGCATTTCATTTACTTTGAACCCAACTATAAAATGTATATATGTTGTTTTCAATGGGAGGAGGAAATTCTGTTCACCGCTTAAGTTTTATTTATGTACATACCCACCCATACACCATTACCTATTTATTCGGTGGCTGATTTGGTACCTTATACAGTCGGATTTAAATTTTAGGAAATGTTTTCATTTAATCCAAGATGGAAATACCATAACTATCTGAGGCGAACTCCTACTTACAGTGATGGACACATCGAAATGCCAGAATACAAACCTATACTCCTGAAGGAGTCTCGAGGTCCTAGAGAAGAAAGATGTTTCTGAGGGTGTTGAGACCAAAAAATAAAATGAAAGGAATTACTGATCTGTACCTACAATGAGTTCAACTTGTTGGACTGCAAGGCAGTCCAACAAGTTACACCCACCACAGACTTCATACTGCATGCAGCACTTGTAATGAGACTGTCAAAGCTTTCAAAGACCAGATTAATTTTAAAGGCTGGTAAATATTGTCGTCATAACTCTCTAATATCTGAAGATATTCCTGATTTAAAGGCAAAAATTCAGTCAAAGGCTAAGCACTTCCAACCTGTTTATGCCATCTAATGAAGATTCACTGAAGACAGTAAAATCCCGGCTTCACAGAAGTCAATGGCAAAACTCCCATTGACTTGACTGGTAACAGATTTTTACCCTATACTATCAAAATCTTGCCTGAACACTTTTCACACCAAAGGGCTTTACAAATTGATATCCAAACTAAAAGGAACACCTCCCATAACACTGAAATGCACCACATCTGGACTAGCAGGAAGCAGCTATTTGACAGTGCACACTACAAGAACACTACAACAGCTAAGAGCAGTTTTTAACTTTGTATCTAAAAAGGGATACATGATGGTGCTAAAAAGGTTGGACTGCCTCTTCACTAGGTAGCTCTATTGTTAGTAGCAACATTGGGAGCTCTACCTGATTAACAGAAGTTTTCTGAACATTTCTTTTTAGTGTCGGCAGATTCTAACAATATATTTGGGATATTAAATGGAAGAAGCTGCTTCAGAACTTTTCAAGGCTTTTCTCTTTACACTACTGATTATTTTGGTAATCAACACATAACTGTCTCCATTAGTTCCCCAGATCCCTAGTCTCACACCAAAACATCCTTTGTTCATAGCTTCCTCAAAAAGTCACTCATTCACTTATGAAACTGGAAAAGAAAAAAGAAAAAAAAAAAGACTGCAGAGAAGAAACCATCTTTGTTATTCATAGTTCTGATCAGATCTACAAAAATTCATCATTTAAATTTCCTGTTGTAAAACATAATTTGCCGTCCTCTTATGTCCTAAAAATAGCAACTACTCCTTAATTCTCTAGTGTCTGCATTTCTATACTATACATGATAATGGAATTAAACACATTAATGAGTATTTAACCATTCATCTAGCCAGGAAATTGCTTCATGCACTAAACATCTTCCACTAGTTTCTACTACATTTATTTACGTCTATTGCACCGAATGAACAATGATTCATTGGAAGACCAGTATCTACAGAATACAAAAGTTACATGGCAAGTCTTTGGCTATCCCTCGATGCAAGGATGAGGTCTGCCATTGGTGGGTTTTTAAGTGGCGGAGGAGCCCAAATCATGGTATGTGGCAAGTATAACCAACATGTCCAATTTTAGTTTTTGGCTTTAGCTCAGTGGTCTGAGCACTGACCTGCTAAACCCAGCATTGTGAGTTCAATCCTTGATGGGGCCATTTAGGGAACTGGGGTAAAAATCTGTCTGGGGATTGGTCCTGCTTTGAGCAGGGGGTTGGACTAGATGACCTCCTGAGGTCCCTTTCAATCCTGATATTCTATGATTCTACTCATCTGCAAGTTAAGAACTGCAAAATTCATTGCATTCATGGACTCCTGGTGTGAGCGCTTCTTTCCCCCTCTCTCTTGCAGCAACTTTTGTTAGGAAGAGAAAGTAAAGTCAACTGCAAACAGTATCTTAATACACCACATACAAACTATTAGATACATAATCAAAAAAATGTCATTAATACAATGGACAAGTTTGTTATTTACTATACTATTGATCAGGTGTATTCATTACTGCATGGGGAGGTTTTAACTGGGTACTCAAAAGGTTAAGTCTAAGAGCTGCAACAAAGAAACAAAAAAGGAAGAATGGGGAAGGTGAGCAGGAAAGAAAAAAGAAAGTGTGAAAGTAGAGGTATGACTGTTTGGGGAGAAAGGTGATTACATATCCCATAAATCTTGCAAACCAAGGGATAAGATATCTTTCACAAGCTCCCAGGGGAAGTACAATTCATCAGGGTGACTGATACTTGAAAGGACAATCTTCTCCATAAGTGGGTTGCCATAGGGGAGAAGGGTGGAAGCTGCATATGGCGAGATGGATTTTCCTCAACACTTCGAGAACTTATAGTTGCACAAACATTTCTATATTGTGTCCAATTGAAACTGCAGGGAGAATTTTTGGAAAATAAAATATAATTGTCACACTTGGAACTTTGGCCAGGACAGTCGGCGTTAACACCCATCTCTTCTACAAAAAAAGAAAATCTTTGACAACCTCCATTTCATGTAAATGCCTCTCGGATATCTCAAATATAAGGATGCAGTAACAGACTTGTAGAAGAAATAGCCTTAAGGTACTTTCACACAGTAGCCTAACAATTTTAATGGCGTTCTCGTTTTGAAGTGGGAGAAGGATTTAGAGAAAGGTATTTGCTTACTGAGCTTTTGCTAGGATGCAAATACAGGTACTGTGTTGTCAGTTTCAGCTGCAAATCAAACCATTTAGAAATCTGAGTAAATTATCACCCACGGTAAATTATATTTGACAAGAGCCTTTGCAGAGAAGATAAACTGCTACTCTATGGCACCCCAAGGGGTGTGAAAAGTTATAGGGTGGCAATATTTTCACCTTCTGAACTAGAGCAGAAAACCTCATTGTGAGCACATGCCTTGTTTCATTTTGCATTTTGAAGAGAATGGGGGGAAATTGTCAAATTACATTATAGAGACAGTGTGGGGGAAGTAGTACCTCTTATTGCACCAACTTCTGTTGGTGAAAGACAGAAGCTTTCGAGCTACACGGTGCTCTTCTTTGGGTCTGGGAAAGGCACTGAGGGCTTGTCTACACTTAAAATGCTACAGTAGCACCGATGCACCCTGCAGCTACGCAGCTGTACAACTACCCCAACAGGAGGGGTTCTCCTGTCAGCATAGCTAATCCACATCCTTGAAAGGCGATAGCTAGGTCAATGGGAGAACTCTCCCAGCAATTTAGGACTGTCTACACCAGGGGTTAGGTCAGTTTAACTGTGTCACTCGGGGGGGGGGGGGTGGATTTTTCAAACCCCTGAGCAATGAAGTTATACCAACCTAATCTCCTAATGCAGACCAGGCCTCAGAACACCACAGCTAAATATAAGGTGGAACAGATTATTTAATGTAAGGAGGTAACACATATTCTAAGGGATCATTCAAGGTAAAATGGCACTAAAACACCCTTGCAGTCAGAAGACAAAACAAAAAGGGGAGGCGGGGGGGGGGGGTCAGTGGGTTACAGATTGTTGTAATAAGCCATAAATCCAGTATCTTTATTAAGACCATGATGTTTAGTGTCTAAACAACGTTATTACTTTAAGCTCCCAGGCTCATCTTTTAAAGATGTTCTGCAGGTTTCCTTTGAGGACAAGGATTGAGGTCAGATATGGAGTGATTGTTTTGCGAAATGTGTTCACTCACAGGTGACGTGACGGCGTTTTCGTCTTCCATCATTTTTCTGTGTGAGTTCATTCGAGAGCATAATGATTGTCTGGTTTCACCCACACTGTTGTTATTTGGGCATTTAGTGCACTGGATGAGGTACACTGAATGTTGTGATAGGCATGTGTAGGACCCATCAACCTTGAAAGGTGTGTTGCAAGGGGTATTGATCATTGTGGCATTGGAGATGTGTCTGCAGGTTGTTCAGGCAGACTCTGGTGCTGCTATGAGTTGGTGTGTCTTGGTCTATGGGGAACTTGCTTTTGATGATGAGTTTGTTGAAGCTGGGGGGCGTTATCTGAAGGCCAGAAGAAGGGGTTCAGGAAAGATTTCTTTCCCAGGCCTGAAGAAGAGCTCTGTGTAGCTCAAAAGCTTGTCTCTTTCACCAACAGAAGTTGGTCCCAAAAAAGATACTGTCTCACTCACATTGTGTCTCTAGTATCCTGGGCCCAACATAGCTATAACAACAATGCAAACAAATTATGTTATGTTAATCGTGCTACAATGCTCATTTTGCCATTTGCTTCTGTTTGTTTTGTTGGTTAGAAAGTATTTCTCTCAATATACTTTATTATCCATACAACCTTGAGAAATCATCAAATCAGTAATTACCCATATTTAGCCTACTCAGCACTAAAGTTCAAAGGGCATGCAGGGTTTGGATGGTCAGAGAAGGGGAAGACATCAAAGCTTCTAAAGTCTTTTCTACAGTAGTGACATTTTTGAAAAAGTTCCCCACCGCCACAAATATCAGTTCAGCTCCAACGTTTCCCAGCTCTGTGAGTCACCATCACACACACAGATTCTGATGATTAAGAAGTCTGTATCATGATTTATTTTTTATTTTTTTTTATTTTTTTGGAGAGCTACTGCCATCACCACTCCCACTGGGAAAACTTTAGGTGACAGCACACCATTGGAGTCCACTGAAGCTTCTTTCCTTAACAGTCAGGGAAGACACAGTTTTGATGCAAACAATTACATTGCAGACAGGGCTGCTTCCCACAATCAGAGTGGGCACAAGATCTTAAACAGGGTTTGTTATTCATCTCTGTAGTTAACCTTTAATAAATTTAAAAAAGATGACACACTGCTGCGTGGTGATTTTAATCATTAGTGCCTGCCCCTGAGCTTTCAGCGCAAACACATTCCATTAAAGACAGAATGATATCATGTGTGTCACAGCCTCGATTTCCTAGCTAGTGGGCAAAAAAAGATGCTGTGCACCCACCCACCTGTACAAATAAAGTCAATACTATATCAAGCTTATATTTCATTACTTCTTAGTAGTAGACACATACGCCAAAACATGCCTCACTCAAACAGCTGCAAAAATGATGCTATGACAACATTTTGCTGGCCAATGGAATATTTTTGCCATCCGAGCTCAGCAGAAAGAGACAATGAGAATAAAAACATCACGCACAAACAACAATAGAACAGTGAATTATTCTCAGATTATTCAGCCCAGATTTATCATCACAGCTGCTAGTTTGAAGGTTTAAAATTCAGACTGCACAGTCATACAGGCTGCTCCCTCTTCTGAAGGGGATACTTCATCCTGAGCGAGGCTGCATAACGGCACCCAGCCAGCAAACAAGGTCTAGGAATAGTGCCCCAGTATAAACTCCAGCTTATACACAGAGATAACAGGGATTGATCTTTTCATCAGATTTTTGCAAATGGAACTTGCTTGTGAGAAGACCCCAAACTTCATATCTTTTCTATCTATCTTGGGGCAGTAGGCAACCAAAACATAGATACACAGGTTTTGAAAAAAATCCTGAAGTATGAACAGGAGTGACATCTTCTATGTATTAGTCTATATACCTGAAATCTGACGTTTGAGCAAATGATTCTAAGTGAAGTGAGAGGCCAGCAGAGTAAAAGTAAGGAAAACCTTATCTGGGTCATTTAGAATAGATCTAGGTTTATTAAACTTGTCATTTGTCATTAAAATAAAGCTTTAATACAATAAATGAAGCAAAGTACAAGATCTAATATTCTAGACACTTGAGAATTTAATGCAAGCACACTTTTGGGCAGGATTTGGGGAAGTCAAGGAGTTAAGCTGTGATACAGAAGAACCTTCAGCTCTGATTAAGAAGGACACTCATAAAAACCAGAGGTCAACATCAGAAAATATTTTCTGAGTCATGGGGGGGAAAAAGATTACTCACCATGCACTATTCAACTTACTCATCACAGTGCGTTATGGACAGAACTGCTCACCATGTATTCATTAGGAAACTGTGGCCTTTCCTTTGAGGAAAGCAGAAGGCGGGGAAAGAGTCATACTTTCAGTTTTGTATGTAAGCCAGTGGGAGGCTGTATCTGTAACACCACTGCTCTCTCCTCCCACGGTCTTAATTAGTCTTGTAGGGAAATACACGTTTCACATCACCCTCCCAGGTTTCTTTTAACATCTTGACAGCCATCAGTTTGTCAGCTGAGCTATTATGCAAATTCAGCAGTCTGAGGAGATCCCAGTTTTCGTATTGTACACAAAATAAGCAACTGTCCTTTACAACAAATAATAAAATCATACCATAATTAAATTGCTAACATCCAGTCACCATTAATATGAACATTTTTAATCTAAGACTTTTTCATGGTACATAAAACATTCTGCTAAGTGAGATAAAGTCTGGATGTAGTAACAAATAAAAAGTTGCAAATGTTGTCTAATACAATGTTAAATCACACAACTGTGCTATCAAACAGCAGCTCCACAACACCTACGCAACTTTTGATACTGCAAATATGATTCTCCAGCATTCATGTGGCTCTCAGAAATAAATTAGAGAGAAGTGCTGTTTTTTTCCTCCCCATCCCCAACAAATTCTCTCTCATAATGTTGGCACAGAGATGTATAAACCTTGAGAAACTGCAAATAAGGATGCTTCTAAACAAAAAAAAAAAATCTTTAAAAAATTATTTTTGAAGTTACCCCACCTTGCCTCCTAGATACGAAGAAGCAAGTGGAGTCAGTGGTGAAACTAAGAAACGTTCTGCTGACGTCAAACAGAGCCAAGCTCTGAAACCACAACGGTACATACACCCTGCTGCCAACTAGAGTCTGAGCCAACGAGGGAAATCAAGTCTACCGTTCAGTACAGTACAATGTGAGTAGGCCAGACACTGCAATGTTCAAAGAGGATTTCTTTTTAAAGCATTACAGTTCTTTGCTGCAATGGCTGAAGTTGCAGCAAGAACACAAAAATATTATGGAGCGTGATCTCTTCAGCAGAGCTGCGGTACAAAATATTCATTAGCTCCAGATGAACCATTCACTTCTGTATCACTATAGGAAAAAATATGCAACCCAGAGAGGCCACTTTAATGACAGGATGTTCGGATTCTACTGCATTTCTTACATCTTAGATAGCATATGCAGATAGACACCCAGCCCACTACATTTTGATGAACTGTAAAAGAGAGTCTGCATATTCTGACATCTTAGAATAGATGCAACCTAGAAACACTTGGCCAAGTTTCCCCTGATAATTTCTTTATCCCTACCTCACAAGTTGTAACAACATTAAATTCAGGTTTCCTTTTTTAAGCAAGGAGATTCAAACAAATATCACCAATCCATTCCCTCCTTCCTGATTAAGCCTTAACTTATGCAAGAAAATATTTATTGCTACATATAATCAGCTTCCAGAGACAAGTTAATATGTGATAACAAGCATGAAATGGTCACTATTAAACTTTCAGTTTCTGTCAATTCAAGTACAGTGCGCGCGCGCGCACACACAAATGACAGAGCTGCCCAAACAGGAAAGGCTGCATTAACTAGTTTGTGCTGGAGGGCTTAGGCTCTGGGAGTAGGATGATCAGAAATAGCAAGTCCTCGTATATGCAAGATGTTTTGGAAACCACAGCCACATCCAACAGCACCAAAAGTCAGAAAGCAAGTATGCAGTGGTCTCCCCTGCCATAAGCAAGATAGTATATAATTGCAGTTGCATGAGCATTACCAAGAAACTTAGACTAAGTCCTAGCATGTCCAAACACCAAAACACTACAAAGAAAGCCAACAGCACCCAAACCAGTTTTTAGAAGACTATTGCCTGACTTTCTTTTTGCAAACCAATCCACACACTGTTTTTACATGGCAGCGGATAAATATTTGATGCCGAGGCTAGATTGGTTTTGCACTGACATCTAACCGTATATAAAGTAGACAAACAGTCTAAAATTTCTCCTTGGTGAGGCTTTTACTAATTTGAACTTGAATTCTCATTTTCAGGGATCCCATATCTAGCACTTTGATTCAAAACAGACAGAAAAAGGCAATCAAGTTTGTGGATTATTTAAAAAAATATACACATATGGGAAATCAGTGTCATATGTGAGAGAAGGTGTGGATTATAATGTGTAGTCAACAGAAAAATTGACTTGGAATTCTCTTTAGACAAAATAAAAAGGTAATTTACATGAATACTTATTTAAATAAGTATTCAAAAAAGTCAAGGAAAGCTGCAATTATGCAACCAGACAAATTCCAAAACCCTCCCTTCCCTATTGGGAATTAAGATCACTCTCCCCCTTCCCCCACACCCTTAACCTCCTTCCCAAACCGGTCAGAACAGTTGAGACACCCCCACACAACCACCAGTTCACATTTGTAAAATAACAAATCCTTCTTGAGCCTAGTCTGAAACAATTTTATTAACCTGTCAGAGGAACTAAGGGACTTTTCAAGAAAAACTTTATTAGCTGTCCTCTCCCCATACTTCCCTGTTTATCTGTGAAGTCCAACCAATTTTAGAGGTCAAATCCACTTTTTCTAAGAGAAACACCACCCTGAGTTGAGCCGACTAAAAGAACCCACCCTTTGCTATATTTCATCCTATAGTTATTTATTTACACGACAGTAATTCAAATGCTACAAATTGCTACAGCCCCAAAGAAAAACTTTGAATGTGACAGAAAATATCCAATCCAAATCTGGGCTGAATGGAGAAAGGGGACTGAAGAGAGCAGAGCAAGGTGGGTGAGAAGCAGGGTGCCAGAGGGCTTAAAAAAAATAATGATATAATAATGCCCAACAGCATCAGGAGGGTTTATTTATAGAAAGGAATTGTTTGTTTGGGTTGGGGGTCCAGAGGAAATGGGATTATCTGAGGGCACAGGGGGAATCCATAGACTAGAAAGGTGGCTAGGTTGGAAGCAGGGGAGGTGTTGGCTTGTTGGGGACAGGGGTGGCTGGATGGCAACTGACAGGCAGCGAGGGAGCAACTGGGGATGAAGGCTAGGAAAGAGGGGTTGGATAAACAGGAATTTCTTCCATTGGGAGGATGAGCATTCAGAACATGGAACAGGATGACTGGGGAACAGTAACAGACTGAGGATTCGGGGGGAAGCAAAGACACCCAAGCGGATTTGGGGGGGATTGTTTGGGGGCAGAAAATATAAGACACGATGGAATAAAAAAGAGGGATTCTGTGGAAGGAGTGGGAACTACTTAGGCCTGGCGAGACCAGAGGCTGCCTGGAGTAGAGAGCTGTTTTGGGCAGGGAGTATTTAGGTGGGGACAAGGGTTTTCTTTGGGAGACAGATGAGCGGAGCTACCAAGGACAAGGAGCCTTTGAGGGAAAGGGACAGTCTGTGGATGACAACCCACGAAAGTGAAACTGGGGAAGGGGACTGGCGAAAGGCAGAGTCTGAAGGGGGTCAGGGCCAGGGGTGACTTGTGGCAAGGGTGTCCCGACAGAGAGCAGGCTCGGGGGGGGGCTGAGGAAGGGGGTCCCTAATGGGGAATACCCAGAGCAGGGGGCAGCGGGGATGCCCAGGCGGGGGGTCCGGGGAAGGTGGTGCCCGGACCAGAGGCGGGGGGTGGGGGGGAAGGGCTCTGGGGCAGGGCAGTGTCCAAAACAGGGGGGGCTGACAGGCAGCAGGGAGGGACCCGAAGGGGGAGCCCGATGGGGACTAGCCAAGGCCGGGGGGGTCTGGCAAGCAGAGAGGGTCCGGGGGGATTGACGGGGGGCGGGAGAAAGGGGTGCCCCGAGAGGGTGTCGGACGGGGGGCGGGAGCGGGGGGTGCCCGGTCCAGGGCCCCTTCCCGGGCCGGGCCGATACTCACATAGACGGGCAGCGGCCAGGGGTAAACGGCCGGCTCGGCTCCCACGGGCGACTTCAGCCTGAGCTCCAGCCTCTCGCCCATGTCGGCAGCGGGAGGAGGCGGCGGCGGCCCCGCACCATGCTAGAGAAGCCGCTCGGAGAGTGCGGGCCGGGGGGGCCGCTGCTGGGGAAGGGGGGGGCCGCCCGCTCCCCTTCGCCTCCCTCTATTGTAGTTAGCGGCTGGCCGGGCTCTCCAGCGCCGCCGCCATCTTGGGCCGGCGTGAAGCGAGCACAATGAGCCGCCGGGGCCGGGCCCGACCAACGCGCCAGACGCGGGGGGGGGAGGAGCGAGCCCCCCCCCCCACTCCTGTCCTCAGCTGCCCTCCCTGCTGACAGCCCCCACCCCCGGCACCGTGTTGCTGGTTGGGGGGGGGCTTTTCAGTGTTTTTATTTTGATTTTTTTAACCCTGGGAGGTTTTTTTTTGGGGGGGGGATATTGGGGTGGAGGTTGATTTTTGCCTTTTTTTACTCGAGATCAGCAAAGTTTGGGGGGGGCTTCCCCCCCCCACTACCCCTCCCTTTTCTCTCTTCTTGGAGAATGTGGGGGGGGGGTTAGTTAATTGAGTGTTGCCCTTGTAGCTGTACGACGGTTACCCGGGGGGGGGGGGGTTTGCAGATTTGGTTTCTGAATAGGATTGTTCGTCGTGGCGCTTGCTATTTATTTCTCCTCCGCTTTGCAAGTTTCTCGGGGTGCAAAGGGGCAGCCCCCCCACTTTCCCCAGGGAGCAGGAGGGGGGGGCACCAAGGCTGCCCCCCCAAAGCTATGCACGCCTCGCTCCCGGCCCCCCGGCCTGCAGGAGTGAGGGGGGGCTGCTCCCAGCCCCCCTTTGCGGGGCGCGGGGCAGGGACTCCGCCGGGAGCAGCCCCCGCGGGGCGGGGGCCGGATCCGGATTGGCGCGGGGGCGAAGCGGCTCCGCTCCAGCCCCGTTGACGGGCGCCCCCGGGAGCTCAGGGGTGGAAGGTACCAAAGTGCAAAGGACGGGAGGGGTGGGGAAGACGACACCCAAAACGTGCAGTACATGCGGAGTGCGGGGGCTGGGATTGTCCCGGGCACAGGCGGTGGTGTCAGCAGTTCCCGGAGAAACGCTCCCCCCCGCCGGCCCCCGAGCTCTCCGGCAGAGCCCAGCCGGGTCTGTGCCGTGAGACTTAAGCACAGAACCGAGCCCTGGCCCTCCTTTCAATGTAGGGGAGCCCCTATACAAGAGCCCCCCCTTTCCTCTTCCCTGCCTGCATAGCCCTAGGGTGACCAGAGAGCAAGTGTGACAAAGCGGGACCGAGGGTGGGGGGTAATAGGAGCCTATATAAGAAAAAGCCCCAAATATCGGGAATGTCCTTATAAAATCAGGACATCTGGTCACCCTACATAGCCCCCCGCTCGGCAACCACTTCATTTTAAAATCTAAGACGTAAGCAAGCGTTTTAAGTACCTGCTTCCGGGGATTCTTAGGCCCCCGTCCCGCCAAGGCTTTACACGACCCCGTTGACATCCGTGGGACTGTTACTAATACACCTCTACCCCGATAGAACGCTGTCCTCGGGAGCCAAAACATCTTACCGCGTTATAGGTGAAACTGCGTTATAGCGAACTTGCTTTGATCCGCCAGAGTGCGCAGCCCCGCCCCCCCGGAGCGCTGCTTTACCGCGTTATATCCGAATTCATGTTCTATCGGGGTAGAGGTGTAATAGGCGCCCTCCAGAAGGCCGAGGTGTTTAATGCCTATTTTGCGTCCGTCTTCCCTAAAATGGTAAATTGTGACCAGATACTTAATATAATTATTAACGACAACAAGGGGGAAGGAACATAAGCCAAACATAGGGAAAGAATGGGTAAAAGACATTTTAGGCTACGTCTACACTTACAAGCTTACAGCAGCACAGCTGTACAGATAGTGCCACTGTACGAGAGCTTGTGTAGTAGGGTGACCAGATGTCCCAATTTTACAGGGACAGTCCCGATTTTTGGGTCTTTTTCTTATATAGGCTCCTATTACCAGGGCCAGCTCTAACTTTTTTGCTGCCCCAAGCAGCAAAAAAAAGCGCCGTCCCGCCGAGCACCGCGCCACCGGAAACCCCCCCCGAGCGCTGCGCCCCGCGCCACCCTCCCGCCAAGCACCACGCCGTCGGAGCCCGCCCTCCCCCCCGCCGCTGAGCGCCACACCGCCGGAACCCCCCCTTGAGCGCCGCGCCGCCGGAGCCTGCACCCCCCCCGAGCGCCACGCCACCGGAGCCCGCCCCCCGCCAAGCACCGCGCCGCCGCAACCCCCCCGAGTGCCGCGCCCCGCGCCGCCCCCCCCCCCCCGCTGAGCGCCGCACCGCCGGAGCGTCCCCCCCCCCCGCGGAATGCCACGCCGCGCTGCCCCCCCGCCACCCCAAGATTGGCCACCCCTTACCAGCTGCTGCCCCAAGCATGTGCTTGGTTGCCTGGTGCCTGGAGCCGGCCCTGCCTATTACGCCCCACCCCCGTTCCGATTTTTCACACTTGCTGTCTGGTCACCCTACTGTGTAGCCATGTTATGCCGACAGGAGAGAGCTCTCCCGTCGACATAATAAAACCAGCTCAACGAGCAGCGGTAACTATGTCCATGAGAGAGTGTCTCCCGCGGACATAGTGCCGTGCACATGAGTGCTTATGCTGGCAAAACTTATGTCACTGAAGGGTGTGTTGTGTCACACGTCTGAACGACAAAAGTTTTGCCCACCTAAGTGGTAGTGTAGACATGGCCGGAGATAACTTAGTCTTTGTCTACACTGGCAACTGAACGACAAAACTCTTATCGTTCAGGGGTGTTAAAAAAAAACACCATCCGAAAAGACAAGTTTTGTCAACAAAAAGCGCCAGTGTGGACAGTGCTTTGTCGGCAGGAGCACTCTCATTGGGGGTGGAAGTTTTTTGTCAGGGGGAGAGCTCGCTCCTGTGGACAAACAGCGGCTACACTGCGCGCCTTTTAGCTGCATAGTGTAGACAAAGACAAAAAGCTGTGTAGTGTAGACAAAGCCTAAGATGTATTCAAGTCAGCAGAGCCTACTGAAATTAATCCTAAGGTAGTTAAAGAACTATCTGAAGCAATCTCAGAAGGAACCCTTATCTTTAAGAACTCATAGAGGATGGGTGAGGTCGCAGGTGACTGGCCAAAAGACAAACATAGTGCCTGTCTTTAAAAATGGCAACAAAAAAGACCCTGGAAATTATAAACCTGTCAGCCTAGATAAGTTCATGGAGGATAGGTCCATCAATGGCTATTAGCCAGGATGGACAGAGATGGTATCCCTAGCCTCTGTTCGCCAGAAGCTGGGAATAGGTGACAGGATGGATCACTTTGATGATTACCTGTTCTGTTCACTCCCTCTGGGGCACCTGGCATTGGCCACTTTCGGAAGACAGGATACTGGGCTAGATGGACCTTTGGTCTGACCCAGTATGGCTGTTCTTATGTTACCTGGAAAGACACTAGAACAAATTATTAAAACAGTTTGTAAGCACCTAGAAGATAATAAGGTTATAAGAACATAAAAACAGCCATATTGGGTCAGACCAAAGGTCCATCCAGCCCAGTGTCCTGTCTACTGACAGTGGCCAATGCCAGGTGCCCCAGAGGGAGTGAACCTAACAGGTAATGGTCAAGTGATCTCTCTCCTGCCATCCATCTCCATCCTCTGACAAACAGAGGCTAGGGACACCATTCCTTACCCATCCTGGCTAATAGCCATTAATGGACTTCACCTCCATGAATGTATCTAGTTCTCTTTTAAACCCTGTTATAGTCCTAGCCTTCACAACCTCCTCAAGCAAGGAGTTCCACAGGTTGACGGTGCGCTGTGTGAAGAAGGAATAACCAACATGGATTTTTCATGAACCAATCATGCCAAACCAACCAAATAGCAGATGGGAAGGAAGCTGTAGATGTGATATATCTTAATTTTAGTAAGGATTTTGACACAGTCCCACATGACATTCTCATAAGCAAACTAGGGAAATGTGGTTTAGATGAAATTACTACTATAAGGTAGGTGCAAAACTGGTTGAAAGACTGTACTCAGATTACTTATCAATAGTTTGCTGTCAAAATAGGAGGGCATATCGTTCCCCTTTATTCGACATTGGTGAGGCCTCATCTGGAATACTGTGTCCAGTTTTGGGCCCCACACTACAAGAAGGATGTGGAAAAATTGGAAAGAGTCCAACGGAGGGCAACAAAAATGATTAGGGGTCTGGAGCACATGACTTATGAGGAGAGGCTGAGGGAACTGGGATTGTTTAGTCTCCAGAAGAGAAGAATGAGGGGGGATTTGACAGCAGCCTTCAACTACCTGAAGGGGGGTTCCAAAGAGGATGGAGCTCGGCTGTTCTCAGTGGTGGCAGATGACAGAACAAGGAGCAATGGTCTCAAGTTGCAGTGGGGGAGGTCCAGGTTGGATATTAAGAAAAACTATTTCACTAGGAGGGTGGTGAAACACTGGAATGCGTTACCTAGGGAGGTGGTGGAGTCTCCTTCCTTGGAGGTTTTTAAGGCCCGGCTTGACAAAGCCCTGGCTGGGATGATTTAGTTGGGAATTGGTCCTGCTTTGAGCAGGGGGTTGGACTAGATGACCTCTTGAGGTCCCTTCCAACCCTGATATTCTATGATTCTATGATTCTATTTAGTGGGGTCCTGCATGGGTCTGTCCTGGGTCTGGAACTATTCAATATTTTAATTAACAACTGGGATAATGGAGTGGAGAGTATACTTATAAAATCTGTGGATGACCTCAACATGGGAGGGGTTGCTAGCACTTTAGAGGACAGGATTAGAATTCAAAACAAACTTGACAAATTGGAGAGTTGATCTTAAATCAACAAGATGAAATTCAATAAAGACAAGTGCGAAGTACTACTTTTAGGAATTACAACTCAAATGCACAGCTACAAAATGGGGAATAAGTTATAGTTACAGAGGATCAGAAATTGAATGAGAGTCAACCCTGTGATACAGCTGCTAAAAAGGCCAACATTCTGGGGTATATTAATAGGATTGTTGTATGTAAGACTTGGGAGGTAATGGTCCTGCTCTACTTGGCACCGCTGAAGCCTCAGCTGGAGTACTGTGTTCAGTTCTGAGTGCCACAATTTAAGAAAAATATAGATAAATTGGAGAGAGTCCAGAGGAGAGCAACAAAAAGGTTTAGAAAATCTGACCTATCAGGAAAAGCTTGTTTAGTCTTGAGAAAAGACAGGGGCGGGGACGGACCTGATAATCTTCAAATATGCTAACGGCTGTTATAAAGAGAACAGTGATCAATTGTTCTCCATGTCCACTGAGGGTAGGGCAAGGAGTAATGGGCTTAATCCGCAGCAAGTCACATTTGGTTTAGATATTAGGAAAAACTTTCTAACTATAAGGATAGTTAAGCACTGGAATGGACTTCCAAGGGAGGTTGTGGAATCCCCATTATTAGAGGTTGTTAATAGCAGGTTAGATAAACACCAATCAGATACCTAGGTTTACTTGGTCCTGGTTCCAGCACTACATTTTTATTATTCTTTGATTCATGGGATGTAAAGTTAAGCACGTGTAGTACATTTTTACTGGATAATCTGGGCCTTAGTGTTTACATCAAAAGGGTCATTATAAGGGGAGGCAGTATAATGGATAGAGCACTGGACTGGGACTCAGAAGCTCTGCCACTAGCCTGGCGGGTGACCTTGGGCAAGTCACCTAACCTCACCGTGCATTAGTTTCCCCACCTGTAAAATGGGGTAATGATACTGACCTCCATAAAGCATAAATTGAGATTTGCAAGTGTGTGTATTCAACAACAAAACAGCAGAGTTCAGGTCTAATCTTTCTGGAAGAGTCCTATCACATCTGGGGGGTGGAAATCATATACATCTGCACCTTCTATCCCAAAGCACTTTGCAAGCTACATACATACAAGAATCACTTCACTCACCACTGAAATACAGTCCCCCCTCTGGGTCAACTCAATACAACTCAGGGCAAGGACTGTCCCATTGTCAGTGTTCAACAAATAGTCACTCCTTGTTGCTTTTGGAGTGAATAATGGCTCTATTGGCTCTTGAATTAAGGAAATTTAATGCTCAACAAAAGGTGATGGCTTGACATCCCTCCTGGCCAAAATCTATTTATTACCAGTACAGAGAAATCCTGAGCACACAGAAAGTTTCTTTGACCTAATGTAACACCTTAGGGCTTGCCTACACCCAAAAGTTGTATTGCTTTAACCCTTAGTGTGAATGCAATTATAACAGGATAGCTTATTCCTATAGGGAAGGGGAATAAAACTATACCAGTGGTATACTACATATACACTCGTATGCTACGCCCATACTAGTTTATCTGTATCTATACAGGAAGGGCTGGTCCCCACTTAGTCCGGACTTCGGACTAAGGTACGCAAATTCAGCTACGTTAATAACGTAGCTGAATTCGAAGTACCTTAGTCCGGACTTACCGGGGTCCAGACGCGGCCAGAAGTCTCCCCCCGTCGACGCTGCGTACTCCTCTCGGAGAGCTGGAGTACCGGCGCCGATTGTGGGCACTTCCGGGATCGATCCGGGATCGATTTATCGCGTCTTAACCAGACGCGATAAATCGATCGCGTGCCTCCGGACCAGCCGGTAAGTGAAGACTAGGCCGAAGTCACTCTCCTAACTGAAATAGCTACACCATATAAATACTATGTGTAGACTAGGTGCATGTCTACACCAGTGGTTCTCAACCAAGGGTACATGTACCCCTGGGAGTATGCAGAGGTCTTCCAGGGGATACATCAGCCCATCTAGATATTTGCCTAATTTTACAACAGACTACATAAAAAGTACTAGTGAAGTCAGTACAAACTAAAATTTCATACAGACAATGACTTGTTTGTATATATTATACACTGAAATGTAAATACAACATTTATATTCCGATTTATAATATGGTAACAATGAGAAAGTAAGCAATATTTCAGTGACACTTGTATTTTGATGTCTGATTTTGTAAGCAAGTCGTTTTAAGTGAGGTGAAACTTGGGGATACACAAGACAGATCAGACTCCTGAAAGGGGTACAGTAGTCTGGAAAGGTTGAGAGCCACTGGTCCACACTACACCTGCTACAGCAACACAGCTGCAACGCTGTAGCAAAGATGCTTCCTCCATCAATGTAGTTAATCCACGTCTCTGAGAGGTAGTAGCTAGGTTCATAGGCACGGACTCCATGGGTGCTCCAGGGCTGGAGCACCCACGGGAAATAAAATGGTGGGTGCTTAGCACCACTAGCAGCCCCATGGGTCAGCACCTGCCCCCGTCCCTGCCCCCAGTGTCTCCTGCCCGCCGGCAGGCCCCGCCAATCAGCGTCTCACCCTCCCTCCCCACGCCTGCTGCAAACAGCTGTTTCGTGGTGTGAAGGAGGTTGGGGGGAGCAGGGGGAGGTAGGGTGACCAGACAGCAAGTGTGAAAAATCAGGATGGGGGTGGGGGGCAATAGGAGCCTGTATAAGAAAAAGAACCAAAAATCAGGGCTGTACCTACAAAATCGGGACACCATGGGAAGAGCGAGGACGCAGCACACTCAGGGGAGGGGGCGGAACTGGACAGGAAGGGGTGGGGTGGAGTGGGAACAGGAAGAGGCACAGCGTGGGTGGGGCTTTGGGGAAAGGGGTGGAGTGGGGCGGGGTCTGGGGCACAGCTGGGTTTCGAGCACCCCCTGACACTTTGGCGCCTATGGCTAGGTTGACAGAATAATCTTTCCATCAACCTAGCCATGTGTTTACACCAGGAGTTAGGTCAACCTACTTATGGGTAGGGTTACCATATTTAAAAAATAAAAAAAGAGGACACTCCACGGGGCCCTGGTCCCGCCCCTTCCCCACCCCCGGCCCCGCCCCAACTCCGCCCATTCCCCGCCCAACTCCGCCCATTCCCCAAAGTCCCCGCCCTAACTCCCCCTCCTCCCTCCCAGCCACGCGAAAAGGGCTGCCCAAGCGCTACCGACTTCACGGTTTGCCGGGCAGCCTCCAGACCCTGTGCCCCCGGCCGGCGCTTCCCCAACGCAGCTGGAGCCTGGGAGGGGAAGCGCCCAGCCGGGGGCGCAGGGTCTGGAGGCTGCCCGGCAAACCATGAAGCCGGTAGCGCTTGGGCTTCGGGCAGCCCCTATGCCTCCGGACCTTGCGCCCCCGGCCAGGCACTTCCCCTCCCGGGCTCCGGCTGCTCTGCTCCTCCCCTGACTCTTCGGCTCTATTTAAGAGCCAAGCTGCCTGAGCCAGCGCTACCGGCTTCGGGCAGCCCCCGTGCCTCCGGACCCTGCGCCGCCGGCCAGGCACTTCCCCTCCCGGGCTCCGGTGGCGCAGGGTCCGGAGGCACGGGGGCTGCCCGAAGCCGGTAGCGCTGGCTCGGGCAGCTTGGCTCTTAAACAGAGCCGAAGAGTCAGGGGAGGATCAGAGCAGCTGGAGCCCGGGAGGGGAAGTGCCCAGCCGGCGGCTGGGGTCTGGAGGCAAGGGGGCTGCCCGAAGCCGGTAGCGCTGGCTCGGGCAGCTTGGCTCTTAAACAGAGCCAAGGTCTGAGTCCGGAGAGGAGCAGCGCAGCCCCGGGAGAGGAAGTGCCCGGCCGGTATTTTTCCCGGACATGTTCGGCTTTTTTGGCAATTCCCCCCGGACCGGGGTTTGATTGCCGAAAAGCCGGACATGTCTGGGAAAAATCGGACGTATGGTAACCCTACTTATGGGGCATGACATTTTTCACAGTCCTGGGTGACCTAGCTAGATCGATTCAATTTCTAATTCAGTCTCCATTCAGTCTTAGGCTTCTGCTAAGACGGCCAACCAAGGAACCAAGGCATCAACTATGCAAGTATTTTTGTGCAGTGGGCACATCTATATATTAGGAACCAGATTAAGATCTTCGTTTTACTTCACATTGAGCAACCAACCAATTATAATCAGCCTGAGCGACATTAAATATTTGATCTCTCATTTCAATGCTCTGAATGCTCTTATTAATCCCTCTGAGTCATCACATTTTAATATATATCTATGCTCTGAAAGAGCTGATCCAAGCTAGCAAGCAGTTACACATTTAAAAATGTGGCTGAACAGCAGAGAGAGAGACAGGATTAAACACATTTTTCACAGGCCTTGGCTACACGTGGCAGCGCTGTGAAGCGCGAGTGTAGTCGCAGCGCTGTAAGTACTCCACCTCTCCGAGGGGAGTAGCTTGCAGCGCTGCGAGCGAGCGTGCAGCGCTGATCACACTGGCGCTTTAAAGCGCTGCACTCGCTGCGCTCGGGGGGGGGCGTTTTCACCCCCTGAGCGCAGCAAGTTGCAGCGCTGTACAGCGCCAGTGTAGCCAAGGCCTACGATGTCTAAAATAATCACACTTGTATTGTCTTCAGTGGCAAGTCTTTTAAACTGAAGAGGGAGATTGGCATGATTTCCCTTGTAGCATTCATCCCCTTTCTTCAGATACTATCAGACAATCCCTGACTAAGATGGACTTTTGTCTCTGGCTTGTAGAGAGAGTCGAGAGCAGGAAGTTATTTTTGTCTGCAGAATGCACCTGATTGCATCAAAGGGCTGGTGGCGTTTCTAAAAAACATTACCTTTACGAGGTCACTTGCACACACATCCAATCCTCCTGCAAATAAGAGCTTTCTCCTACTCCTGCAAATATATTTGGATCAAATATAAATACATTTGCCAAAGCCAAACAAGATAACTGCATTAGTCACTGGCATTTATTAAATGAAGCAAACCAGGGCGTGGCCAGGCAGACATGACTACCAGCTATCCCCAAGCTTATCCAGGGGGAGGAATGTTTGTACTCTGACTGGTTAAGCCATATATTTGCAGCTAAAAGACTGATGAAAAGGTAGTTCGAGCAACCCCTGAATGTCAAGAGTGAAGCTTCTGGGCTCCAAACCGTGGCACTGAAAACGATCCGATTAAAGATAGGGTTACCATACGTCCGGATTTTCCTGGACGTGTCTGGCTTTTTGGTCCTCAAATCCCCGTCCGGGAGGAATTTCCAAAAAGCAGAACATGTCCGGGAAAATAGGGCAGCATGGTAAGGGGACCGCCTCCTCCCCGGGGTTCAACTTTCCCGGCTCCCGCCGCTCTCCCCAGTGCAGCAGCAGCCGGAGCCCGGGAGGAGGTGGCCGGTGGGGCCAGGGGCCGGGCCGGAGCCACTCGGCCGGGGCCAGTGGGGCTGGGGGTGCTCGGCCGGCGGCCGGAACCGGGGCCCGAGCCAAGCCGGAGCGACCGGGGCTGGGGGTGCTCGGCCAGCGCCCTAGGGCCAGAGCCGCCGGGGCCAGAGCCTCTTGGCTGGCCGCCGGAGGGAGCTGCTCGGCCGGGGGGGCTGGACTGGGCCGCGTCTCCGCACGCGCGTGTGCCCCCCCCATCCCCCCATCAGCCCCAGCCTACCTGCTGCCTGCCTGTTTCAGGCTTCCAGCGAACATTCGATTTGCGGGAAGCAGGGGGGGGGAGGAGCAGGGAGCGGAGCCTTCGGAGGAGGGGGCGGAGTTGGGGCAGGGACTTTGGGGCAGGGGCAGGGAAGGGGTGGAGTTGGAGCAGGGCCAGGGGCAGGGAAGAGGCGGGGCTGGGGCCCCTTGGACTGTCCTCTTTTTCAGGTTTCAGAGTAGCAGCCATGTCAGTCTGTATCCGCAAAAAGAACAGGAGTACTTGTGGCACCTTAGAGACTAACACATTTATTAGAGCATAAGCTTTCGTGGACTACAGCCCACTTCTTCTTCTTGCATCCGAAGAAGTGGGCTGTAGTCCACGAAAGCTTATGCTTATGCTCTAATAAATGTGTTAGTCTCTAAGGTGCCACAAGTACTCCTGTTCTCTTTTTCAGGGGCTCCAATATGGTAACCCTATTAAAGAAGACAATCAAACATTATGCAATAAAGGATTTGCCGTGGCCATATGTTGTCTGGATTCACCTACCATCCAGTGCAGCCAAAGTGATGTAAACACAGGAGTTCTAACCCCCAAAACTTCATACTAAACCCAGTTCTTACCCTGGCTTCCCCCTGCATCCTCAGCCTAATCAATGAACCCCACTTTCCCCGTACCCAAGTGAGGTGTCATCATCTGATGGTTAGAGCATAGGACACGGAGTCAGGATTATCCTCGCTGCTGTGCTGGTGGCAGCATTGCCATCCCCAAATGTTCAAAAATCAGGAGATTGGCTTTAAAATAATGAGATTATGCAAAAATCATAGATCTGGGGTTCTTTTTATTTGCTTTCTGAGGCTTTTAAACTGGCTCTTTGTGCGCAAGTCATCGAATGGCTCTGGGGCTCAGTGCGTAATGGCTTGAGATAGAGCACTGTAGTCTACAGGCAAAATTACTGCATAAAGGCAGGTGGCCGTGGGCCCCACTGCAGGACTCTATGGAGGGTATTCACACAAGGAGAAACGGTGCATTTTTACCACCAACTAACTAAGGTAAGGCCTATGAGCTGAATTTAGCTCTTGGGCAACCTACACTATTTTATTACTACACTCCATGCACGGTCATAATTTAAGATGTTTTAAATTTACTTCATATCACTGACTAACCCCCTGTTAAATATTCCTCCTCCTCCTCCTTCATTGACAGCTGTTTAGGAGTAATTTGCTCTTAGCATAGAACATTAAACTTACTTTTAGCTCTGACAAAGCAGCCTGGGAAACTTCAAAGCTGGGTGATAGTGAATCACTATAGACTTGTCCAGAGGGGCGTGGACTGCTAAGTGATGCAGTGAATGAGGCTACTTAACGCAGAGTTGCTCCCCTGTCCAAACTATCTGAACAATTCATGTGCTAATTGCATTCATTCAGCCAGAGTCCTTTGGCAAAGAGCACACCCATGCCCCTAACAATGGCATCTTGACTCTCCCAGTTAGAACAAAGAAAACGCTTTAAAACAATCACCTCTTCAAAGGCTTGGCAGCAGGTTAATCTGTCTCAGGCTGGGTGAGGTCTCTGCTTCGAAGGGAGACTTCCAAGGAAAATCCAAGTATCAGGGGGTAGCCGTGTTAGTCTGTATCTACAAAAACAACAAGGAGTCTGGTGGCACCTTAAAGACTAACAGATTTATTTGGGCATAAGCTTTCGTGAGTAAAAACCTCACTTCTTCGGATGCATAGAGTGAAAGTTACAGATGCAGGCATTATATACTGACACATGGAGAGCAGGGAGTTACTTCACAAGTGGAGAACCAGTGTTGACAGGGCCAATTCAATCAGGGTGGATGTAAATGGTGAAAATCTAGGTGCCTACAATGCTCTGCTAGCTGACAGTAGGTAGCCATGACTAATGCTCTTTGTAGGAAAGACATATTTGTTACCTCATCCTCCACATGCTCGGTTCATCCACCCATTGTGTTCTTTTGTAACCCATTTATAGAGATTGGGTTTTTATAGGACACCGATTCCTGTAGTTTGAGCTCTCAGGGGAGCCTCTGTGGCGCGGCTCAGTGCTATTTCCCCCATTTTAGAGATGGGGACTGGAGGTGGCAGAGAGAAACTTTGCCCAAGGTAGCCTGTGGCAGAACAGGGGATTGAACCCAGGCCCAACCTTCCTCTCAGAATTTAGCTTGTAAACTCGCTGGGTCAGGGATAATACGCGCTTGCACTGGAGTCCTTAAGCACATGATCATACAGCAAAATCAAAGAGGAAGCAGGGCTGGTGCTCCTCTGTCCAATTCAGTACAGAATCGATTGCCTTAGCAGCATGTGTAGGAGCACGGTGCACTGGACCTAGGAATTTGTGGCCCGTGAAGAGCCCATAGTCCTTGTCACGAGCAGTGTCCTGACAAAATTCCAATCTGGCCCTTACATTTGACTCCCCACATTTTCCAGCAGTTTCTATTTGACACCAAATTCATATTAACTTCCTATCCTAAACTACAAATACAGTGTTTCTGTGCTGCCACGTAGCAGCAGTGGATGAAGCCATTTTTTTTTAATATAGGCCCAGATCCTGCAATTGGATCCATACAGTTGGACCACCCCTGGGCTCTTCCAGGGTCTGTTCACCTGGATACAATTGCAGGATTGGGACCACAATTTGTATATGTATCAGGAGGTAGCTGTGTTAGTCTGTATCCACAAAAACAACAAGGAGTCTGGTGGCACTTTAAAGACTAACAGATTTATTTGGGCATAAGCTTTTGTGGGTAAAAAACCTCCCTTCTTCAGATGCATCTGTGTTTAAGTCTGTAAGTGCCGCAGGATCCTCTGGGTGTTATATATGTAGCTAAAAGAGTGCAGAAAAG
The DNA here is from genome assembly GCF_011386835.1 of Chrysemys picta bellii. NCBI lineage: Eukaryota > Metazoa > Chordata > Testudines > Emydidae > Chrysemys > Chrysemys picta. The sequence goes on along the minus strand of NC_088815.1, from coordinate 6,320,111 downwards.
TGCAGACTCCCTTGCCTCATTAACTCTAGTTACACCTATATAAAATGTACATGCAGCAGTTACACAAGTGTACCATGCTCCGGGGGACTGGATAGAACAGCAGAACAGTTGCCACACCCAGGCATTCTGTTTGCAAAGGAGCCCTTCATCATCCACCTGCAGGTTATATTGACAAAGCACTTGCTGGTATTGGAAGAGATTCAGCTTCCCTTCCTTTTTGTACATGTGTTCTTATAAATGCAGAAGTCAACACACGCAGTTTTAAAAAAAGAACAGCTAGTTCATTCGAAATATTATTTGGTCTGTCTGCCAGCAAGCACTAGATTATTAGACTAGGAGAGGCAATGTGATGGATTGGGGCTCAATAGACCCCGGTTCTGTTTCCAACTCTGCTCTTAACCTGCTGGGTGACCCTGGGCAAGTCCCTTCAACTCTCTGTGGCTCAGTTTCCCCATCTGTAAAATGGCACTTACAGTAGAACCTCAGAGTTACGAACATATCGGGAATGGAGGTTGTTTGTAACTCTGAAATGTTCGTAACACTGAAGAAAACTTTATGGTTGTTCTTTCAAGAGTTTACAACTGAACATTGACGTAATGCAGCTTTGAAACTTTACTATGCAGAAGAAAAATGCTGCGTTCCCTTTTGTTTTAGTAGTTTATGTTTAACACAGCACTGTACTTGCTTTTGGGGGGCGGGGCGGGTCGGTCTCTGCTGCTGCCTGATTGCATACTTCCAGTTCCAAATGAGGTGTGGGGTTGACTGGTCAGTTCGTAACTCTGGTGTTTGTAAGTCTGAGGCCTGGTCCACACTAACCCCCCACTTCGGACTAAGGTACGCAAATTCAAGCTGAATTCGAAGTACCTTAGTCCGAACTTACCGCGGGTCCAGACGCGGCAGGCAGGCTCCCCCGTCGATGACGCGTACTCCTCTCGCCGAGCTGGAGTACCGGCGTCGACGGTGAGCACTTCTGGGATCGATTTATCGCGTGTAGACAAGACGCGATAAATCGATCCCAGAAGATCGATTGCCTGTCGCCGAACCAGGAAGTAAGTGTAGACGTACCCTGAGGCTTTACTGTACCTCCTTTCAAAGCGGTTTGAGATCTACTGATGAAAAGCATCTTATAAGAACTAGGGGTTATTATTATTACCTATCACAGAGATGACCCAAAACAAGCTATTTTAAGGGGGCTTTTCTTTAGACAGAAAACTGTTAGCTCTGGGCAGTGCTATAGATCCCATTCTTCCACCCAGCTCCCTCAACTAACGAAACAATCTTGTATCTATATAGCGCTTTTAATCCTGAAGGAGCCCCATTTGTTTTAAAAACTTGTCTAGGATGCAACACAGCAGATGTTAACAGTAACCCGTAAAAAAAAAAAAAAAAAAAAAGCAATAGGATTTGTGCACTCTTGCTTCTTCGAGATGGAGAAAGGAGACTTGAGAGGTTTTTATGAAAACGAAAAGAGATCGGCTTGGTTGTTGCCTCAGAAATTCAGGTTTGAGCTACCCTCGATGACTCTATAGTAGTGATTCTCAGATCTCAGTAATAGGCCATGCATGAACCCGCCCTTTGGGGAGGCTAGCCCCCCAGCCCCGTTCCTTCTGCCAAAGGCCCCATCCCTTCCACCCCCCTTGACTGCCAGAGCCCTGAGGCTCCCCCCCCACCCCACTGTGGCTGGAGGAGCCCCGGCCAAACTGCCCAGAGGACCAGCCGCCCAACCCAGCCGCCCCGAGCCCCAGGCCAGTCCAACAGAGCCATCATTTCACATACCAAAATGACTGACCAACTATTATTTTATCAACTACAACTGGTTAATAACATAGTAAAAGCATCCCGACTGGTTAATTACTTGGATTGGTTGATAATTAAATCACAGTGTTTTAATATCATATGCTGCAAAGAGCCACAGGAGACACCTTAAAGAGTCTCTCGCTCCTTGCGAGCCTGAGTATCGCTGCTCTCTGGTGACCAGAGAACGAGTGACATTATGAGGTCACAAGAGAGGGAAAGTTGAACACTTAAGAAAGAACAAAAAAAAAGACCACCTTGTCTCAACACCTGTTAACTCCTAATGAACTCTTGGGAGACAGAATGTCTTTGTTAAAAGTTCATTTCTCATATTCTTAATTGTATTATTGTAGCTGCTAGGAGCTCCAGTCATAGACTAAGTGCTGTACAAACACAGGACATCCCCATGCCAGCCTTTCCTTTAAGGTGTGGGACATCACACAACCCCTAAGAACTTCTTTGACCAGACTTCGCATTCTTGGTATCTCTAAGGCAAAAATCAAGGAGGAATCATTATAAAAAAAAAATACAAAATTTCTAAGTCTTTTGCAGGTCACCTTTAACCTCTTTTAGGTTTACAAAACATCATCCCGGAACCATAGAAATGAATGGCTGAAAGGGACCTCATGTAACTTGATGGTTACATGACTATAAATAACTGATAATAGTGACCACACATGGTCAGAACTTTAGTTTTACAGTGTAGCTAATCTGAAAGACACAACCTCCAGCAGCACAGCGTCCCTTAACACTGTGCTCAGGCAGTTGGCTCAGGACTAAGTTAGAGGGTAGAGCGCCGTTGACTGACTCCCTGGTAGCGCTTCCTGCAGCTGCAAGTCCTTTGAGAGCAGTGAGCACCCCCTCCACCCTGTTTTGCGTGTCAGATTATTATAGGCCAAAGGAAGCAAGATTCTACACATGGCTCGGTGGCATTTCTCTGTTTGTATGCAATAACTTTTGCAGGCCACGTCTAATCAATTCCGGCATTTCAGGGAACGTTCTAGGCATCAGTGGGCAGATCTCAATCGATTTTTTTTGGAGGGGTGAATCATCGGGGAAATGCCTTCACTCCCAGACAGAAAGAAAAGAAACAAGAACGTTTATGGGGGTTTCAAGAATTCCCTGAAATAGAGAGGAGGTTGGGAGAGTGGTGCACAGGGACTGGTGGAAGGCAAAGAGGCCCTGGGTGAACTCAGCCTACAGAAGCACCACAAGCATGTGACTTTCTAGTTATGTATATTGCAGTAGCACCTCAGATCTAAAAAGATCCCAGCAGGAGGCAGGGAGGCCAGGCTGTAGTTTTTATATGGTTGCCCAGCATAGAAAGAATGGAAGGAGAGTTGCGTGGGGGGAGATACTGTGGATCTATTGTATTTCAGCGGTCCAGTCGGTCTGCTCTGGAGGTGTAGCCCCTAGAGAATAACACATTAAAAGCAGATAGAGAGACCCATTCAGATATAAATAAAGTTAAGATTTTGTCATGGGTATTTTTTAGTAAACGTCACAGACAATAAACAAAAATTCACAGATGCCCGTGACCTGTCCTTGACTTTTACTAATAGGGGGAAGGGGAGGACTAACGTTCAGAGCCCCACCAGGGGCTGACCACCAGCCATTGCTCCAGCCCCAGGAGGACAAACAAGTCACAGAGGTCCATTGCAGTCATGGAATCCATGACCTTGGTGACAGAATCAGATCCTTAGCTATAGATGATGTGAGGACAGCCGGGCAACTGACCCTGGCTTAAGCGGGAGCTGAGGCAGGCAAAGGGGCAGGGGCAGGTTCTGCTGCAGCAAGAGTGGTCTGTCAGAGGGAAAACAAGATAGCCACCTTGAGCAGACCAGAGCAGCTGGCTACTTGCAGTAGGTGCCTCTATACCCGGTTAGACCCTGGCTTGTGGGTTGTCTGGGCCATTAAGACTTACAGGTAATTATCTCAAATTACTCATCAGTCTCAGAGCACTCATCACCGATATTTGCCTCTGCAAGTCTCTTGGAGAGGACCTTGGAGACATCCCGATTTCAGATATATCTCCCCAAATCGTGATGCTTACGGACCTCCCATCCGAGGTGCACCAGAGCCTTGGAGGCAGCCTGTGAGAGCTGGCAGCACAGTGGGAGGAGTTTCCAGACAACATCTCTGTGCAAGTGCTTGTAGAAATGTAGCAGGCGGCATGGAATGTGGATTTTAAATACCAAGCTGGTGGATATAAACGGATAGGTGACTTCTGGTGCAGAAGGAGGGAGTATGTGGAAGGACAGGACAATATGGCCTCTGGGGAATTTTGGGAAGGCAAGGAGGCCTATCAGAACTCAAGTGATTTAGCCTGCATGAATAAACCCATTACAATCTACATATCACACAGACTGTCTTCCTTAGCCTGCATGTTCACTGCAAAGTGGGTGGTTTGTTTCCCACTCAAGTTAAAGCCGAGTCCGGATTCTAACCTATCTGTCCTCCAGCTGGGCCAGCTAACCGGGCTTAAAGCACCTTTGAACCTGGATAAAAGGTTTTACTGCGTGACCAGGTGATCCTAAGGACCCCTGTATTCACACCCTACATGCCATTGTAATAATCTCGCTACAAACTGTGCACTGTGAGGTATCATTTAAAAAATAATAACTCACTGATCATTAATATTCTTGCATGACGTACATACGCGGTAGGTATGAAGAGTTATGGATATATGCAGTGGTTCTAGGGTTACCAACCCTCCAGGATTGTGCTGGAGTCTCCAGGAATTAAAAATTAGGGCTGTCGATTAATCGCAGTTAACTCACGTGATTAACTCAAAAAAATTAATCACAATTAATCACACTATTAATAGAATATCAATTGAAATATAAAATATTTTTGAATGTTTTTCTACATTTTCGAATATATCAATTTCAATTACAACACAGAATACAAGTGTACAGTGCTCACTTTATATTATTTTTATTACAAATATTTGCACTGTAAAAATGATAAACAAAAGAAATAGTATTTTTCAGTTCACCTCATACATGTACTGTAGTGCAATCTCTATCATGAAAGTGCACCTTACAAAAGTAAGTTTTTTTGTTACATAACTGCACTCGAAAACAAAACAATGTAAAACTTTAGAGCCTACAAGTACACTCAGTCCTACTTCTTGTTCAACCAATCGCTAAGAGAAACAAGTGTGTTTACATTTATGGGAGATAATGCTGCCCACTTCTTAATTACAATGTCACCTGAAAGTGAGAACAGGCGTGCGCATGGCACTGTTGTAACCAGCGTCGCAAGATGTTTACATGCCAGATGCATTAAAAATTCATTTGTCCCTTGATGCTTCAACCACCATTCCAGAGGACATACGTCCATGCTGATGATGGGTTCTGCTCGATAACAATCCAAAGCAGTGCGGACCGACTCAAGTTCACTTTCATCATCTGAGACAGATGCCACCAGCAGAAGGTTTATTTTCTTTTTTGGTGGTTCGGGTTCTGTAGTTTCTGTATCAGAGTGTTGCTCTTTTAAGACTTCTGAAAGCATGCTCCACCCCCATCCCTCTCAGATTTTGGAAGGCACTTCAGATTCTTAAATCTTGGGTCGAGTGCTGTAGCTATCTTTAGAAATTTCACATTGGTATCTTCTTTGCATTTTGTCAAATTTGCAGTGAAAGTGTTCTTAAAACTAACGTGCTGGGTCATCATCCGAGACTGCTATCACATGAAATATATGGCAGAATGTGGGTAAAACAGAATAGGAGACATACAATTCTCCCCCAAGGAGTTCAGTCACAAATTTAATTAATGCATTATTTTTTTAACGAACATCATCGGCATGGAAGCATGTCTTCTGGAACAATGGCCGAAGCATGAAGAGGCATATGAATCTTTAGCGCATCTGGCATGTAAATATCTTGTGACGCCGGCTACAACAGTGCCATGCAAACACCTGTTCTCACTTTCAGGTGACATCGTGATTAAGAAGTGGGCAGCATTATCTCTCATAAATGTAAACAAACTTGTTTCTCTGAGCGATTGGCTGAACAAGAAGTAGGACTGAGTGGACTTGTAGGCTCTAAAGTTTTACATTTTTATTTTTGAATGCAGGGTTTTTTTTGTAAATAATTCTACATTTGTAAGGTCAGCTTTCATGATAAAGAGATTGTATTACAGTACTTGTATTAGGTGAATTGAAAAATACAATTTTTTTTACAATGCAAATATTGTAATAAAAAAATATACAGTGAGCACTGTACACTTTGTATTCTGTGTTGTAATTGAAATCAATATATTTGAAAATGTAGAAAACATCCAAAATATTTAAATGAATGGTATTCTGTTATTGTTTAACAGCGTGATTAATGGCACGATTAATTTTTTTAATCACTTGGCAGCCCTATTAAAATTAATCTTTAATTAAAGATTATGTCATGTGATGGAACTTCCAGGAATATGGCCAACCAAAATTGGCAACCCTAGATGACTAAACGGTGTTAAAATCAGGCCTGTCAAGAGTTCGTAAATGGGTCTGCCTTAGACAAAGGAACGTGTATTTGATTCTCTGACCAACCTGATCTTCAGACAAAGAAGGTCTATTTTTACATATTAGGTAAACAAAGCTATTAAGTTGACAAGTGGGGGAAGAAAGAGCATGGAGCTTCCTTCACCACTGTACTCCATGTCGCCTTCCTCACAGCGTGAAGAAACTTTAATTTGAGGGGTGACCCTCAGAAGAATCCGCTTCCAAGGTTTACTGGTCTAGAAAAACAGAGACTGAACCCCAAGTGATAAGCATTTGAATCAGCTCATTGTATACAATATTACTGTATTATAAAAGTGCACAGAATAAAGTCTTTTTTGAAAGCTAATGACACACTAGTGATTAATATCATTGCAAAATGTCTATATTAACACTATGAGGAAGTATGGATATTTAATAATATTATGTTTTAAAGTCTGTCCCCAGACAGGAGGGAAAGCGGCTATTTACCTGTCTCCAGTGTAATTAAGTAAGATGTGACCAGAAACAATGGAAGCTCCATTTACATACAAGTCAGCAGGGGGATGGGAAGACCACCGGAAGGAAAACATGAGGTCATCCTGTCTCTTGAAACACGTTCATTGAACTTTGGAAGATATAAGCAAGGAGAGAAGCCATCTCTGGCATCCATCACTAGACAGACTCACGGGAACAGAGCTTTTGCAAGTGGAGAAAGATGGGTCCTTCAACCAAGGGGGTGGGTTGAAGTCTTAAGAAACTTGAATGTAAGTGAGAAACCATCTTGAACAAAGCCTGTACCTTGCTTGATTAAGTTTTAGACTTTTAGATGCGTGTTTTCACTTTGATTTGCTTGTAGCCCTTTCTAACTTAATTCCTTTTACTTGGCACCACTTAACCTAGGTCTTACTGTTAATAAACTGGTTTTATTTTCACTATAAACCAACTCAGTGCAGTGTTTAAATGGAAGGGTGTATTTACCCCAGTTAAGTTAATAAGCTGTGATGTGGCTGGTATCTTTTGAGGCACAAAAAAACCTTATTGTTTCTCTGAACTGTCCAGGAGAGGGTTGGCATTGCAGAGCACACGGTTCGGGGACAACTTGGGAGTGTGTGTGTTAAGGTCACTGGAAGCCACTGCAGGACTGTAGACAGGCTGCTGAACCAGGGCTGTCTAGCACACTGACGCTTCAGGGTGTGACTACGTGCTTGTGGGCTGGTTGTGAGCATCTCAGCTACAACAACAACGCATTGTAAAGGTGCCCAGAATTGCAGGGCAAGTGGTAACAACCCCGCACTCAACTGGATTGCACACTGAACCCAGTCATAGGACAGTAGGGTGGCTAGGGCAAAAACTCAGGTGAGAGTCTGGGAAAACTCTGCTTTGAAGACAGACGATGTAGCAGGTCTTGTGCCTTCATCCTGTAGCGAGCAGCTCTGTGAGTACACACCAGGATGGCAACCGAAAAAGCAATGATTGAAAGATGTCCAATTTCCTACTCTAGAAAGGGTCTCAGGGAAGAAGCAAGGGGCTAGGATCTGGGCCCATTGATAAAGATACACTAGCAACAGGGAAGGGGTGGGATTTGGGGGATTAGAGGAGCAAACAGGGAGGGGATCGGGCCTGGCAGGCAGGTAGACCAAAAGAGGTGATGGGTTAGTAGCTGTGTTGGTCAGGTGACAGCAGACAGAACCTGTGTGCAATTGGCAGGGAAGGTGGATGGAGAGAGGTGACGTAGGTGGTATGGGAGCTGGCTCTAAGACATCTGAAATGCTTTGCTCTTCCTCCAGTTCCTGAAGTGGCATGGAAGAACCAGAGGGTTAAAGATGTTGTAGGGTTAATTTAAAGAACAGAGTCAAAGAAAAAGAACCCCAAAAAAGCCTTCCCAGGATGGGGACAAAGACCCAGCAACCTGGATTGGTTGGAACCCAGGAACTTCCAACAGGACAGCAAAGGGCCACAGATAGGGGCGTTAATAATTGCATGTGGGAGTGCTGACAGTTCTGCAGCGTAAGCCCAGGTGCACTCCGAGAGGCACCCAGAGCAGCAGCAGCGCCTTCTGGCACTGATTTCCCAGTAAGAGCGGAGTACCGACCTTTCTGAATTAACCCCTTTTGGCCTTGTCTTCACTAGGGGAAAGTGTATTTTACATGTGTGTTAATGTAGCTGTGACAATTTGTATTTTAACAAGAGCAGCTCCACTAGCTAACATATTAGAAGTTCAACTTACCTTCAGGAGAAGCAGTATGGCCTAGTGGATAGAGCACTGGACCGCGACACTGGAGAGTCCTGGTTCTACAGCTATCAGGCTGGGTGAGCTGTAGTACATCACTTCCCCTCTCTGTGCCTTAGTTTACCTATTTAAAAAAAAAACGGGGGGGAGGAGATAATGATACTGACCTCTTTTGTGAAGCACTTTGAGATCTACAGATGAAAAGCACTAGATTAAAGCTGGGTATTATTACTATCATTTTCACTTATCAGGGGGTAGCCGTGTTAGTCTGTATCTACAAAAACAACAAGGAGTCTGGTGGCACCTTAAAGACTAACAGATTTATTTGGGCATAAGCTTTTGTGGGTAAAAACCTCACTTCTTCGGATGCATAGAGTGAAAGTTACAGATGCGGGCATTATATACTGACACATGGAGAGCAGGGAGTTACTTCGCAAGTGAAGAACCAGTGTTGACAGGGCCAATTCAATCAGGGTGGATGTAGTCAACTCCCAATAATTTTCACTATGCTGTCACACACATTGGTTAACCGGTATTGAAAAACGGAGCTGGAGATTCCTACCCACCAGCCTGTGGGAGGCGGCATGGTCTATTGGCTAGGACATTGGCTTTCCAAGTCAGGAGACCTGGCTGCCACTTACGGCGTAACCTTGGGTGAGTCACTTAACCTCTCCATTTCTCTGCTTGTCCGTCTGTAAAATGGGGATAACTCACGCACCTTTGCAAGCAATTTGAGATCTATGCCTGAAAAGCACTGGACCTTGAAGTGCCAAGCATTATTAGTGGGATGAGACAGCATCCGCTGAAGAGCGGTCATTCCTATGCCCTTTCAGGGCTTCAAAGGCGTTACGTGCTCGGGATGATTTCGCTAGCTCCCAAACTTCACTGCCTCTCCAGCCTGCACACCTTTCTCCCAGCAAATCTCCTCCCAGCTCCCTTTGACCTGGTCTTTATACTTTGAACCAAAAGATGCCTCAGTTCTTTTGATTTCATCATGGCAAGAAGCGGTGGTGGAGAAATAAAACCAATCCACTGGAGAGATTAACATCTCCCTCATGCCATGTTAGCAGGATGGCACTGAGGGGCAGAGAACTCACGACTCTAAGGCCTTATCTAAACACAAAAGTTTTATCATTTTAACTACACCAGTATGGAATGGTGCAACCCAGCCCTGACAGTCATACTGGTAGAACAGTATGACACTTTCCCATAAAGGGAATAAGCTTTACCGGTATCCGGGACCTTTATGGTAGTATAGCTATCTCCACACTAGGAGTTTTACTGGTATAACTATTTTGGTAGGGGAAAAAAAATCACAGTTCTAACCAAAATAGGCCCAAACCCAATATCTAAAGCAGGCCTAATGCATTCTGATCTGGCAGCATTTTACACTTGCATTGTGTGACGAAGTGGGAATGTTCTTAATGTGGTCTTTGAATAGTGAGTGGGGAGTATTGACCTGGGAAGGTTGCAGGGGAGTTTTGCTGGGACTGTCTGCCTTGGGGATGGGAGACTTTCCTTGAGGGAGGATACCTGAGCACGTAACATGAGAACCCAGAAGGGGATTGGGGCCAGGTGACACCTTTGCCAGGGAAACTGGACAAAGGCTGGGGGAGGAGCCGGGGGAGGCTGAGTGAGAGGGCTGGAGGGTTTTTCAGTTTGGAGCTAGTGGGGAAAATGAAGGGGAGCCCAGATGGACCTCTGGCCTCCCAACAGGGCTCTGGCCTCCCTGACCCCCTCCACCCCCCAAGATGGATCTAACTGAGGGGGGGTCCTGTTGTCTGTACCTGCCAGACCTGTCTTGGACTGTGTTCCTGTCGTCTAAATAAACCTTCTGTTTTACTGGCTGCCTGAGAGTCATGGTGAATCACAGGAAGCCGGGGGTGCAGGGCCTGGTCTCCCCCACACTCCGTGACACATTGCACTGGTGTAATTAGCAACCTGCCATGCAGCGGGATGGAGAATCACGCCTCAGATCTTTCATTTGCACCCAGAAATGAAGGAGAAGCCCGTGCAGGATACAGAGCACAGGTTTCACATGCTCCCAGGGAGACATACTGCTAAACAGGGTAGCTACTTTCAGCCCTAGCTTAGCTGAGCGGTTCTTGGATGTAGCCCTGTATAGAGCATATTGCAGTGTTCCTGTCTGGCAATGGCAAAGAAGCAGATCACTTATGTGAGGTCACTTCTGAAAGGAAGGGGGGCAGCTTCCAAACCAACTGACAATGGGCGGAAGAGGGCTCTGCTCGGCAGCTGCTGCTACTTCATCCAGAACAGTGGTCTCCAACCTTTTTACACCCAAGATCATTTTTTGAATTTAAGGGCAACCCAGGATCTACCCCGCCCCTTCCCCACGGCCCTGCCCTGCTCACTCCATGCTCGCTCTCCCCCACCCTCACTCACTTTCAACAGGCTGCGGCAGAGGGTTGGGGTTCGGGAGAGGGTGCAGGCTCTGAGCTGGGGCCGAGGGGTTTACAGTGTGGGACGGGGCTCCAGGCTGGGGCAGAGTGTTGGGGTGCAGGAGGGGGTGCTGGCTCTGGAAGGGGGCTCAGGGCTGAGGCACGGGCTTGGGGTGCAGGAGGGGGTTCAGGGTGCTGGCTCCGGGAGGGGCTCCGGGCTGGGGCAGAGTGTTGGGGTGCAGGAGGGGGTGCTGGCTCTGGAAGGGGGCTCAGGGTGCAGGAGGGGGTTCAGGTGCTGGCTATGGGAGGGGGCTCAGGGCTGAGGCAGGGGCTTGGGGTGCAGGAGGGGGTTCGGGGTGCTGGCTCCGGGAGGGGCTCAGGGCTGGGGTGCAGCCTCCTGCCAGGCGTCACTTACCTCGGTCAGCAGCACAGCAAGGCTAAGGCAGGCTCCCTACCTATCAAGGCCCCACACCACTCCCAGAAGGGCCAATGCACCCCTGCGGCTCCTGGGAGGGGAGGGGGGCACGTGGTTCTGCGCACTGCCCCTCTCTGCGGGCACCACCCCCAAAGCTTCCCATTGGGCACAGTTCCCCCTTCCTGGCCAATGGGAGCTGCGGGGGCGGTGCTTGCAGGCAGGAGCAGCACACATAGACCCCGGGGCCCTGCCCCTCCCAGGGCCATGGGGGAGTGCTGGCACCTTCCAGGAGCAGCGTGGGGCCGTGGCAGGCAGCCCCGCTGTGCCGCTGCAGCCCGAGATTGTGATAGACTGGGAGAGTCCCCAGGATTGAGTCAATCGCGATTGCCGGGTTGGCGACCACTGATCTAGAAACTGCCTACATCCAGTCACCCCCCTACATCAGGGGTTCTCAAACTCCATTGCACCGCAACCCCCTTCTGACAACAAAAGTTACTTCACGGCCCCAGGAGTGGGGACCGAAGCCTGAGCTTGCCCAAGTCCCACCTCCCTGGGTGGGGGGGGGGGGGCAAAGCAGAATCTCAAGGGTGTCATCCCCATGCAGGGGGCCTGCAACCTGAGTCCTGAAGCCCTTGGGCTTTGGCCCCAGGCCCCAGCAAGTCTAAGCCAGCCTTGATGACCCCATTAAAAGGGGATCCCGACCCACAGTTTGAGAACCACTGCCCTAGATTGTCTACCTTGGGTGAGGAAGGTGAAAAACTCCTTGTATGGAAGAAATGGATATTGCTCTTGTCACCCATATCTTCTGGATGTTTTCCCCAACCCAACCCATATGATCCCTTGTCTTGATTGGGACTGGATAAGGGTCAATCTCAACTAGACCCTGGGGAAGAACAAAGTGCCCCATCCGCAACCACTGTCTAGAAAGTAGACAGGCAGTATTAGCCACAGGCCTATTTCACCAGTTCTTCAGCACAACCACATTAGCTTCTTCTTTGCCTTATGATTGCAGTTCAAGGGTTTGACAAGAGCCTTGCAAAACCAGCCCCATTCTGTGAGCGAGTTTCATTCACAAGAACATTCGTGAAAAGAGAGAGCACCAGGAGTAGGAGTGCCACTAAGCATTGCCACCAGTAGTACCTCCCAGCTCCCACAGCCATTTGGAGAAGCTCTCTCTCAGAGAGCTCGGCCCTTGAGTACAGATCTCTCTCAAAAGCCTGGTTCTTATTTCAGTGCTTAAATGGAACAGAGGTCTTGACAATCTGGACTCAACTCCTATTGAATGGGGTGCTTAATAGAGCTATTTGGAATCCCCCCAGCCTTTGTTTTTGTTTTTTGTTGTTGTTTTTTTAATTTGACAAAAAGTTGAAATATTTTAGCCAAAAACTGAAATGGTTTGATTTGGAACTTCTGCCAGGCTGCCTCATGGGAGTTGTAGTTCAGGTGCCTCCTGCTTGTATTCTCCTCTATAGCTATGCTCCTTGGTTGGACTACATCTCCTATCATGCACTATAGTCTCCCTTCTCAGAGAGGGGATGCAGTGCATGATGGGAGATGTAGTCCATGGGGGAGCCCAGCAGAGAAATGAACAGAACCACAACTCCCATGTGACACTGTGGTGGCTTATCTAAAATGAAATATTTGGGGAGTTCAGTTTTTTTTTATTAAAAACAAGTCCAGTTTTCCACAGCACAGACACTTCATAAAAAAAACCCTTTTGTTTAGCTGAAAACACCATTTTCTGACAACAAAAATCATCTTGATAGAAAATTGTCAGCCATCCAGCATGGAATAGTTTAGACATCTTTGAAAATCCCAAGCACAGTACCAAAATGTTTTTCCTGGGGGCAGGCCAGGCCATAAGAAAGGCCCAGCCCCACCTAAAGAATTCACTTGCTCAACTGGTCAAACAAGGCCTGGATTTGATAGATTTTCAGAAAGTGGTGCATAACTCATTTCTCTTTCCTGGCTTTTGTGGGAGGGCAGATTAAGGTTATTTTGGTGGTCTTTCTGTGTGCTGCATCTTTATATCTCACAGGACTCTACTGTTTGAAAAGACAGGCAGCTTGTGAAGGAGGTCCTCACGCCTGGAGCACACCCTGTCAGGTCCAGCTCAGCATTCACAATTATGTCACTGCCTCAGTTTCCCCAATAGACATTCAATAAGCCCAAGGAGGCTTATATATATTGAATGGTGCCCCTTCAGAGGTCTAGTTTATTAAACCCAAAGATGGAACTTTATACCAATAGGCCTCCACCCCAGCATCCCTAGCAAGAGAGGAAGGGTATTAGTTAACTTTGGTCCATCAACCCAATTTATCTCCAAGTCCCACACCCATAAGGGCCTCTTGACCCAGAACCCTCTTCTGGAGCCAGGGCCTCTTATGATCAGCTGAGGAAGGATCTCTCCTCTTGGGTCCAGGTCCCCACAGGAGTCAGACCATGACAAACCTTCCTTGGAACAGCCTAGAATTCCTCTGCTCCAGAGCATCTGCTGCTATCTGGTGAAGTCCCTCCATGGGGTCAGTTCCACTGAGATTTAGCATTCATGCCTCCTCCCTGTCAGACCCTCTCTCCTTGAGAAGCATTCTTCCTCAGTTTCCCTCCCTAGTGAACACCCTCACCAACTCCCCCTGAGAAGTGCATCCCTTGGGGACTTTCTTTTTCTTAGAGCTGGTCCTCACCCCTAGAGGCCTCTGTTTGCTAACCTAACCCCCTGCGAGTAGCTTCCTTTTATTATCTACAGGTGCTTCCCTGTTTAATTAACTGCCTCCCAATTCCTCAGTGAGTTGATTAGTCCCAGGTGAACCTGAGTTGCCTCATTCCCCCTTGTACAGCCTGTCAGAGGAAGGGTAGAACCCTGACTAACTAGCTGTGGGTGAGAGAAACAAGATGGTTGCTGTATTAGAAGGGCCTGTAGATAGTCCGTTTTAGGATAGAAGCCCAAGGGATTTGTAGGGAAGGTCTGATTCTTTTCCGTAAGGCTCTCATTCGAGGAGGGAAGGGTAAAAAAAGGAGAAGGAAAAAGAAGGGAGGACAGAAGGAGGCATTGGGAGGGTGAGCAACAATGGAAGGGCACAAAGAGGAGATTATGGGCAGTGGTTCGGGGCAGTCCACATGGGCTGGGGCAGGAGAAATGGGGCCTGTCTTCCAAGTGTTGGTTTGGGTGAAGGGCTTCTCTGAGGAGCCTGCCTGACCCAGGGGAATTCTTGCAACCAGCAGACTTCTAGGAGCAGGGAAGGGGAACAGGGGAGGATGTTGGTGTTCAGGAGGGCCCATAGTTTGGAGCGGTTGGGGAAGAAAACCCAGGAGAAGATGAAGAGCTCGCCTGTAGCAACAGTCCCAGGCTTTGGTGCAGAAGGATAGGCGCGGTTGGGCACGGTGTAGAGCAGGAAGAGGAACAGAATGAGGTAGAGCCAGGAACAGTGGAAGGAGAACAGCGGCACAAGCCGGGCCCCTCACTCTCACCTCTGGTGGTGGTGATGATTGAGTCAGAAGGTCTGGGAGCAGCAGCTGATGATGATGGAGGAAGCAGCAGGTGTGGCAGAGGAGACTGGTTTGCAATGCCAGAGGAACAGCAGAAGCCTGGGGTTCAGTGAGCAGCTCCCCAGGTACCTGGTGAGTCACCCATGACTAGGGGAGACCCTGGTAGGGGGCTGGCGGTGAAGGCAGTCGCTATTCTTACAGAGCTTGGATTGAGGGCTGCACCAAGGAGAGAGATGGCTCTGGAACAGAGGAGCAGGTTGGGATTAGGGTTACCATATCTAATAAATAAAAAAAGAGGACCCTCCACGGGCCCTGCCCCCGCCCATTTCCCCACCCCAACTCCACCCCTTCCCTGCCCTAACTCCGCCCCCTCCTCCCTCCCACTCCCAGCCAGGGGGAAAGGGCTGCCCCAGGGCTACCAGCTTCAGGGTTTGCTAGGCAGCCCCCAGACCTTGCGCCCCTGGCTGGTGCTTCCCCAGCGCAGCTGGAGCCCGGGAGAGGAAGCGCCCAGTTGGGGGCGCAGGGTCTGGAGGCTGCCCGGCAAACCGTGAAGCCGGTAGCGCTTGGGCTTTGGGCAGCCCCTATGCCTCCGGACCCTGCGCCCCCAGCCGGGCACTTCCCCTCCCGGGCTCCGGCGGCGCAGGGTCCGGAGGTATGGGGGCTGCCCAAAGCCGGTAGCACTCGGGCAGCCCGGCTCTTAAACAGAGCCGAAGAGTCGGGGAGGAGCAGAGCTGCCATTTTCCCGGACATGTTCGGCTTTTTGGCAATTCCCCCCCGGACGGGGGTTTGACTGCTGAAAAGCTGGACATGTCCGGGGAAAAAGAGGACGTATGGTAACCCTAGTTGGGATGAACCACCCTGACTGCAGCACAAGAGTCTCCCTAGTGAAAGCGGAGGATGACGAAAAGCGTCAGGAAGATGGAGATGAGACAGACAAATTTACTGCTTGAGCTCTCTGGGATAGTGGGACTACTGCAGAGGTCAGGGTGGCATGGACGCAGTAGAGGAAAGAATTGCTTGGGTCTTCTCGGGAGCTGAGGCCCCTAGTACAAAACAGGACAATGACAACTGAGGGGTTGTAATCAGACACTGCCTTCCCCACTACTTAGTGGGGTGTGGTGATATCTTGTGTAGAGGCCTTGACGCAACCAGGAGGAAGGGATGGTGGCTAATAGGTAGGGCAGGAGGCTGAGTTTGGGAGGTGGGATGGGACAGGGGGAAGGATGGAAGTGGGGATACAGGGACAACTAACTGGTGATGGGTGCGGAGGTACATGGTCCGTTTGTGATGCGCTTCCCTAACAACACCAAAGCCAGAAAGAGATCTCTTACTAGAGAATCTTGTGTTGAAAGCCATTTGTGCCTTCAGACCTCATAGCAGCAATTCAGCTGCCAGGGTCAAGGGAGGTTGACCTCTGCTTTTGTATCAACTCCCTAACGGAGAGCTCTTGGAAGCCCCTATGAGAAACAAGACAGTACCTTCTGAATTAATTGAGAATTGGTTAAGGTAAGAAACAAGAATACTGACAAGGCAGAAAAAAGTTACAGCTGGCTAGGAATTAGACATATTCCCCTGTCCATTCTGGTTAAGCTGAGGAGGAGTTTGGTAGATAATTGATTAATGCACTTGCCCAGTTTGGTGGAGGTGGCAGGGGAAAGGGTTATGTTAACTATGTGGGGCAGCCCCACAGCTGTAATGGTTTGAGGAACACTTTGCAGGTAGTTACTCAAATGTGCAGTATTTCAAATGTCAGGAATATGGCCATGGGGCAGCTCTGTACCCCAGAAGGGACCAATGCTTGTGACGCAGGGATTAGGGGCACAATGAAGAAGGGTGTCTTTGGAGGGACCCTGATTCGGAGCCAGGACCAACTGGGACCAGAATCCGCTCTCTCAGTTGTGTCTGGGGAGGGCTTCAAGGCGGAGAGCAACTGGTGAGGTTGTGGAGGCAAAGCTCGGGGGTCAGGCAGGGGAAGGGAAGGTGCTCAGTTCAGAGCATGCCAGGGGAGATTGTGGGTTGGCAGAGGACATCAGCTTGGAGCAGGGATAATGACCACCCTTTAGGACCAGGGAGGAGGCAGCTGAGAAGGGAGGTGGAAGAGCAGAGCTCCAGTGAGTACTTAGAAGTGGAGGGGGAGAAAAGGGAGGGGGAGGTCCCTGCAGGGAGAGGAGACGGGTTTGGTGCTGGAGCTGCAGCAAAAGGGGTGCGGCTTGGTGGGCCCCATGCTGAGAGCTCTTCTGAGTCTCAGCAGCAGCAACTGGTGGGGAGGAAGGGGCTTCCTCTCCTCAGTCGCCCTCTAGGCTGCTCTCTCTACACCTATTCCCCTGACCACATCTCCCTTTTCCCCCAGGGGCAGGCAACTCCGTCTTCTGCTCTGCACGAGGGACAGCTCACAGAAGCCCCTATCATATAGAGGAGGCTAGAGGGGTGGTGAGGTATCAGGGGTCCTAGCTCAGGTGAAGGGGATTCTCTAGGGCTGGGGGCCCCTGGTTGTTTCTCCTCTCCTTCCGGGACCTGTTCTCTTACCTATAGTGTTGAGCAACAAGTTTTCTCCTCTGGTCAGTTGGGTGGAGGAGATGGAGGCCCAAGAATTGGCCAGGGAGACGGGCACGTAGCTATCTTGTTGCAGAGACAGAGGCTTAGCCAATGTTGGAAGGAAGGGGAGGGTTGTGTTGTCTTGGAACAGTATAGTCTCTCTTTTTTACTTGTGTGGGTTTTTTTTGTAATGTTTCTTTGTTGTTTTTGTGATGCTTGGAGTGTTTCATAAAAGATCTCCAAGGGCCAGGTGTGACCTAGCTGTTTTGTGTTCTGTGCAATGCAGACCATTGCAGAGAAGAGGGGGACACCCTGCAGATGGCTGCTTTTTGGGTATGAAAAACTTAACCAATTTGATTTGAAACTTCTCTTTATTGCTTTGTATTAATAAGTTTTTAGGTTTAAAAAAAAATGATGTACATGCCCTAAGATATGTAACTAGGCACATTTTTTTTTTTAAATAAAAAGATAAATAACATCAAGGCATCCGAAGAAGTGAGGTTTTTACTCACGAAAGCTTATGCCCAAATAAATCTGTTAGTCTTTAAGGTGCCACCAGACTCCTTGTTGATCAAGGCAATAGTTGCTAAACTGCTGCGAATACTTTTGAAATAATCAGTTAATATTTAATTAACCTACCACAAAAAATATACATGGCAGGAGTTCTCTAGGGAACAGCCAGCATCGGTTAAGGAATTTGCTCTGTTACACTGCTCTTTAATCAGCTCCTTGTCCAAGCCCCTGTGTGGCCCAAACAGACCGCTAATAAAGTGTAATGTAAGTCCCAAGGATTTCTTGAATGAATCCTGCCTGTGCCTGCAGAAATGTCACATAGGTTATTGATTTATTCCGGCAGGTATAGATCTGCTGTTATTTTCCGGCACATCCACACTGATATGATATTACGTTCTCGTTTTGCTTCTCTGATCTCTCATCTGAAAATAGA
This sequence comes from Chrysemys picta bellii, assembly GCF_011386835.1. Taxonomy (NCBI): domain Eukaryota; kingdom Metazoa; phylum Chordata; order Testudines; family Emydidae; genus Chrysemys; species Chrysemys picta. Next base: position 6,301,833 of record NC_088815.1, on the reverse strand, counting down.
AATAATGGCTCTTGGATTCTGCATGCCTGTGTGTGATGGCTAAATGGAACGTCCGGTTCTTTTTCTGACACCTTAAGATGTTTCTCGGTGATGGAGAGCTCTGTCTGACTTAGTCTTTCATTAGGCATCTCTACCTTTGTCGGAATAACTCCCGTGGCTTTCGGATAAACTACCTACAACGTTTGGCCTGGCAAATCTGCCCCAGTGGGTTTCCCCAAGGGCGGTTGGAGAGTCGTGGGGTGGAACAAAGACCCATCAGGGAAAGGTTACTAGACTAATAGGGAGCATCTTCATTGCGGAGCATCTTGAATTACTTCTCTCGTGTGAACCTAGCACAAGTGAGAGCAGCCATGCAAGGAAATAAGGGCATGTCTACACTGCAGCTGTGCCACTGAAGTGCTGTGTGTAGATGCTTCCTACTTCGATGGCTGGGATTTTTCCATCCGTGTAGCTAATCCAGCTCTCGGAGGTGGTAGCTAGGTAGACAGATGAATCCTTCGTCAACCTAGCCACGTCTCCACTGGAAGTTAGGTCGACCTAACTACAACATACGTGGCATGATTTATTTTTTTTTCCCCCCACAGCCCTGAGCAAGGTAACTGTGTCACACTCGCTTTTAAATGTAGCCTGGGCCTAGCGCTCCAGTTGCTGTAATGCCCTGTGTCCGTGCTGACCCTACACTCGCTTGTGCGTGGTGCTAAGGTTTCTGGGAGCACATTGCGTGGTTCTGAGCACAGCAGTAAACTGAGCCCCTATGGACTGTGTCTCGTCTCTATGAATTGACTAGTGCCTTCCAGTCTGGAAGCAGGGACTAGGTTAGGGTTACCATTCGTCCAGATTCTGCCGGACGTGTCTGGCTTTTCTGAGTTAAAAATAGCGCCGGGGGGAATTTATAAATGTCCGGATTTCCTCCCCCCCCATTGCAAAGTGCGCGCGGCTGACAGGGCAGCCGGCCGGATCCTGCCACTCGCACGAGGCTCTGGCAGCCCGAGCCCCTCCTCTACGTCCCCCTCCTCTCCCCTGCAGCTTGAGACCACTCCCCTCCTCTCCCTCCCTCCCTCCCCCCCCCCGCATTCGCAGATCGCCGGCCGTTCGACTCGGGCCTCCGGCAGTCTGGAGCTCCTGCCTCTGCCCCTGCTCCCCCTCCCCTGCTGCCCAGCGCGCCGCTCCGCAGCACGCTGTTCTGAGCGGCACAGTAAGGGGGCCAGGGGGTCGGAGAAGGGGCAGGGAGGTTCTGGAGGGGGCAGTCAAGAGACAGGGAGCAGGGTTGGATGGGTTGGGAGTTCGGGGGGGGGCTGTCTGGGGGTTGGGGGTGTAAGGTTTTGGGCAGTCAGGGGACAGGTAGGAGGTATGGTCCTAGGGGGGCAGTTAGGAGCAGGGGTCCCAGGAGGGGGCAGTCAGGGGACAGGGAGCAGAGGGGTTTAGATGGGTCGGGAGTTCTGGGGGGGGGGGGCTGTCAGGGGGTGGGAGTGGTTGGATGGGGCGTGGGAGTCCCTGGTGTCTGTCTGGGGGTGGGGGTGTGGATAAGGGTTGGGGCAGTCAGGGGACAGGTAGGGGGTATGGTCCTAGGGGGCCAGTTACGATGGGGGGAGGGTCTCAGGAGGGGGCAGTCAGGGGACAAGGAGTGGGGGGCGAGCGTTGGAGGTTCTGAGGGGGGCGGGAAGTTAGAGGGAGTGGAAGGGGCAGGGGTGGGGCTAGGGCAGGATGGGGGCGGGGCTCCTCCCATCCTCTTTTTTTGATAAAATATGGTAACCCTAAGGTAGGTAGCTAGAAAGTATGGCCCAGGGGGAATTATGGGAAGGCACTGGAGGACTAGCAGCACTCAAGGGTTACCAGACTGCCTTCACTCTACAGTGTGGTGGTGGTGGTGGTAGCAGGTTGGGTTCATTTGGGCTTTAGCCTTTACCCCTAGCTGCACCAGCCAACTTGAGTCGCTAGCACCACTGCACATGAGCGAGGGTTTTTTGTGAGGGGACAGGGGTCAAGTTAACAGGAACAACCAAGCTATAACACGAGTTAACCTTGCTGTGGAGACAAGCCCCAGACGGCCAATGCAAAAGGACTTCCACAGTTCATTTCTTCCTTGCTAGACTACCCTGTCTGACTCTGGGCTCTGTCAGCTGTTACCATGGGTTATGGAGAGTCCAAGACAGCTGGATCCTAGCCCATAAGAGCTGGAAATATAGGACTAGGACCTCAAAGTGACTCCAGAAACAGCCAAGGCATCAATGGAGAGAACAAAATGCCAGTGAGATGGGCTCTTGTTGAACCTCCTCATCCATCCGTGGGTGGGTGCTGCAGGTCTGTAACGTGGGCGGTCCGACCTACTGGTTGGTGTTGTAGGAGCAGCAGTGATCTGTATGCTCTGTATGACTATGCTTATGCATATCCTGTATGCTCAAAAGGTCTGTTACACTCCCTCCCCCCCCACCTCTCCTCTCCCTCTTTGAATACCTGTGAAGTGGGATGAAATTTAGCCGTAAACAGCTGGAAGATCAGAAGAGCTCCTAGATAGACAAGAGGTCTGGGACACTAATTAGGCAGCGCTCACACCCCCAGTGCATGGACACTGCATGGACACTGGCTGAGGTGGAGTGTGACCAACCAGACGCAGCCAAGTCATCTCTAGTCGCAGGCCATGAGGAGCAGGTCCTTAAAAGGGGAAGGGGCCATGTGCTCAGGAGTGCACTCACAACCTTGTACCTCCCGTGGAGGCCCTTTGCCCCGGCCGCCTGGCTAGTGGTTCACTGCGTTGCATTCCATCGTGCCTCGGGAAGACTTACCTTCATCGCCCCATCCATCGCTGTGCTGTGGGACACTTACCTTGAAGGATCCTGACATCTCCAGTGCCGTGCCTGTCCTGGGAGCGTGAGAGTGTGAGTGTGACACCCTCCCCCCCGCTTTTGAGCTTAGCTATCAATATAATAAAGGTGCTGCTTTCTGCCAAACTCTGGTGGGTCATTAGTCCTCCCTAAGCTCACTAGCTGACCCAATTTCGGGTAACAGTTGGGGCCTGGAGTAGCATCATGGTCAGGAGTCATGCCAAGGGTCGCAGCCGGAGTCAGAGCCAGAAGTCGCATCAAGAGTCCAGCTGGAATCCGAAATAGTCGGAGAGGAATGAGGCCAGATAACTTGGAGGAAGCAGGAAGTTGGTCTCCGCCGCACGACTAGCAACTAGTTGCTCAGACAAGGGGCGTGGCCAGAAAGGGCAGCTTTATGTGAAGAGGGGTCTCATCAGCGATCTTCTGATCCTGCTCAGTAAACCGGTGCAGCCCCTGTTTGTGGACTATCAGCTGCAGTTTCCTCGTCCGCCCTTGCAGAGTGGTGGTGCAGCGGGTACGGCTCTCGCTGGGCGACTTGGCGGGTCTGGGTTCAAGACAGTATCTCACATCTGAAGCTATTGTGTGTGGCCCTTGTAGTCAGACCCAGTAGGGTCAGCTATAGCAATCCAGCCTGGAGGTGACAGGAGTGTGACTTGCTGTGGCTGGGCCCTCGTCTGGAAGACACTGGGTGCATCCTACCGGCCAGCTACGGGTGGGAGAAGACATGTCTCACTAGGGTTCCTGTTCATGAGTCTAGGAGCGGCAGTGACTCCAATGCCATGAGATTGTGCATGGTCGTGATGAATAGAGGGCAGAGGGAGTGGTTAAGGCACAGGATGCGGACTCAGAAGATCTGGGTTCAATTCTGCCTCTGCCACAGACGCTTTGTAAGCCCTTGGGCAAGTCACCTACCTCCCCAGATCTCAGTTGCCTAAGTGAGGTAACAATCTTTTCCTACAGCACAGGGATGTGAAGGATTTAGGGTATTGTGGTGGTGATGCGGCAGATCAACCCCGGGAAAACGAGAGGTCGACATACCCTCATTTGTTTGGCTTGTTTGTCTCTCTCCCAGCATCGCCTCTGCCTTCTCTGGGGGTTAAACTTGTTCCAGATGCTTATTCATCCATTGCTGTCCGGGGCTCCGGGCACTTCAAAGGTGCTGCCCCTGCCAACTGAGAACGGGAGCTGCTGCTAGTCATCCTTCCCTGAGAAGCAGGGAGCCATGTTTAGAGAGGATCTGATCTCATTTTGCTCAGGCTCGTGCTGCAAAGCTGGAAGGGGAAAAAAACCCTTCCTTTTCCTCACTCTCTAGCTCTTATTTTCTCTCATCCCTGCCTGCTGCATCTCTATGTCGCTGGAGTTCTTGAGCCTGCTTGTTTTCCATTTGCTGCCTACCCAGCAGAAACCGCTCTAATGTGCCCCAGAAGGCTCTGCTCCTGCACTTGGTGCCATCTGGCCTGTGTAAGAACCACTGCCAAGGCAGGCAAGGGAAAAAACAAAACCATCGGCTTGGGAGGGATGGGGACTCTCTGACGTGGAGGGCAGTGGGGTATGAGACAGTTCCTTCTCAAGGAAGGAGAGGGCTGGAAATCCAGGTGAAGGGGCAAGGGAAATGCTAGGGAGGGAGGAGGGAGCAGGCAGCATTTGCATGGGGGTGCTAGTAATGCAAAGTGCTGGCTTGTTCCCAGGAGCTCTTTGTAATTGGGTAGCTTCCTCCTGCAGTGTTTCATTATGAAAAAGAGCAGGCCTTGGGGTTATAGGAGGATGGATCTGGCTACAGGACACGCTTGCAACTGCCCTGGATGCTGTCCTCTCTGCTGCTGCCTTTCAGAGACAGGCCCCAGCTCCAAAGTTTGGGTCTCCTGTGTCGCTAAATCGAAGTGTTCAAAAATCATAAGGTGGAGGGGGCCACCTTACCCAATCATGAGTAGCTTAAAATAACAAGATTGTTTAAAAAAAAAAAAAAAAATCTTGGTTCTTAGTTACCTGCTGGTGTTGGTATGTTTAGGGGTCATGTTTTCAAGGTTTTCTTTGCAACCACAAGAGCTAGCAACTTACTTAAAATTCCCATGAATTCAGAAGCTGGGGCCTTAATCATAAAATATCAAGGTTGGAAGGGACCTCAGGAGGTATCTAGTCCAACCTAGGGTTACCATATCTCATAAATAAAAAAAGAGGACCCTCCCCGGGCCCGGGCCCCGCCCATTTCCCACCCTAGCCCCACCCCAACTCCGCCCCTTCCCCACCCTAACTCCGCCCCCTCCCACTCCCAGCCAGGGGGAAAGGGCTGCCCCAGCGCTACCGGCTTCACGGTTTGCCGGGCAGCCCCCAGACCCTGCGCCCCCAGCCGGCGCTTCCCCAGCGCAGCTGGAGCCCAGGAGGGGAAGCACCCAGCCGGGGGCACAGGGTCTGGAGGCTGCCCGGCAAACCGTGAAGCCGGTAGCGCTTGGGCTTTGGGCAGCCCCTATGCGTCCGGACCCTGCGCCCCCAGCCGGGCACTTCCCCTCCCGGGCTCCGGCGGCGCAGGGTCCAGAGGCACGGGGGCTGCCCGAAGCCGGTAGCTCTAGGGCATCCCGGCTCTTAAACAGAGCCGAAGAGGAGCAGAGCCTCCAGCCGTGGCAGATCTGCTCCTCCCCGACTCTTCGGCTCTGTTTAAGAGCTGGGCTGCCCGAGCGCTACTGGCTTCGGGCAGCCCCCGTGCCTCCGGACCCTGCGCCGCCGGAGCCCGGGCGGGGAAGTGCCCGGCTGGGGGCGCAGGGTCTGGAGGCACGGGGGCTGCCCGAAGCCGGTAGCGCTCGGGCAGCCCGGCTCTTAAACAGAGCCGAAGAGTCGGGGAGGAGCAGAGCCGCCATTTTCCCGGACATGTTCGGCTTTCTGGCAATTCCCCCCAGACGGGGGTTTGACTGCCGAAAAGCCGGACATGTCCGGGGAAAAAGAGGATGTATGGTAACCCTAGTCCAACCCCCTGCTCAAAGCAGGATTAATCCCCAGACAGATTTTTGCCCCACATCCCTAGGTGGGATTGAACTCACAACCCTGGGTTTAGCAGGCCAATGCTCAAACCACTGAGCTATCCCCCCATAATGAAAGTACCAGATATCGCAAAGCTTGTGATTAAGAACTGGCAGCATTGGCACCCATTCCAAAATTCAGGCCCAGCTCTTTGTCCTGCCCGTGGCAGTCAGAGGGGCTCAGCTCAGCTGCGTTTAGAATTCCTCTTATTTCAAAGACACCATTTCTTCCCCTCTACCCCCCACAATGTCTTTCTGAAATGGGAGGGGCTCCTGACTCTCCCTATGAACTGTTTACTCTGGGAGGAGAACATTAACGGGTAAGAAGACCTAAACCAGAACAATCCAGAGGCGTGGTCCCCGTTTTAAATAGGAGAGTTCTCTGATTCCAGGTCCTGATTCTCCCTACTACCTCCTGGAACTCAGCTAAATCCATAGAGCCAAGCTGGGGTAAAAGTGGCATATGCCTGCATCCTCCAGTGCTGTGGCAGGGAGGGGCACCTATAAGCGAATACGAAGGTGATGCCCGTTGACATCCTATTTTTAATAAAAAGTGAAGTTCCATGATGGCACTCGGGTTCCTGGGAGCTCGCCCCTGAGGGCCGTAGTGTTGTAAATTGGAGGCTTGGTTCCATCTTAGTATAAATCCAGAATAACTCCATCGCAGTGCAAAGCTGGGACAAGTGAGAAGAGAATTAGAATTCCTTCAAGCCCCCTTAAGGCGCCCGGTGTGTAGGAATGTCGGTGTCGCCGTACGTTTCCCTGGGTGTTTATTGCTGTTGGAAAGGAGAGCGCTTCCTCTGGCAAACATCAGGGGCAATTTCTTGCTGGCCTGTCACTTGCTGGATGGAGTGATCTAGATAATAAATCAGCAACTTTCCCTTTCTGCATTGCCACTCCACCGCTCTCTGTTCCTACGCCTCTGGGCTGGCCTTGAAGCATGCTGCTGCCCGTGGCAGAAAACTTGAGAATTTCCCTCCAGGGAAGAGGTGGCGACAGTAGTCGCTCATCTTCTCCTTGCCGCCCTAGTGGGCGAAGACATTATTAATGGCACCACATGCCAGCACAGGAAGCCGAGGAGTCTGTAACTCTGGCGCCATGTGGTTAGACGTTTAGGGAGGGCCAGAGAGCAGCAGCTCTTCCAAACTTAAAGGGAGAGGATCTGGGTCCTGACTATTTGGGGTCATCAAAGATCCTTGCCACCGCCAGCTACACATTCTTTGCAAGAAGAGGGATGAAAACCCAACTGTCCTGGGTTAATCCCAGCGTGCATTCTAGCTCCCCAAATTGCCCTGCCAGTTTCAGTTGGGTGCAGGATTCTCCTTTACTCCCCACCCTAGACTCTTTGCAGCATTGCAGTGCCTGCCACTATAGTTATTGGTTATGTGTTTTGTTGGGTGCTTGCCTCAATTTAGGTCACCATTGCCAAAAAACAGTGCTAGGACCACGCTGTCCTTGTCAGGACTCTGGGTTTAGTTCCTGCCTGGAAGTAGCACTACTATCGTGTTCCTTGGTGGTGTCCCATCCACATAGTTTAGGATCCCTCACAGGGCAAGATAGAGCAGGGAAGCCTTGTTCCGCCACATCAGATGCTTCAGCCCCAGAGCTTTGTACTTTGCTGTACAGTCTAGAGTGGAAGGGTCTGCTGGTATCTAAGGCACTGGTCTGGGATTCAGGAGACCCGCATTCTGTTCCTAGCGCTGCTACAGGCTGCCTGGGTGACCTTGTGCAAGTGCCTTAAGCCAACACTTTTTTTAAAGCATCCACTTGTTTTGGGTGCCCAGACTGAAACCCTTTGAAACCTGCTTTTTGGAAGTGCTGGTCCTCTACAACTCAAGCTGAAGTCAATAGGGGCTGCAGGTGCGCTGCACCTCTGAAAATTAGACCCAAAGTGTCTGAGGCTGGGGATGTAAAAACCAAGGCGCACTGCTTTTGAGAATTTTCCTTTTCTCTTAAATGGGGTTTATGATCCTGCCCGCCCTGTGGGAGCAGTGTTGTGAAGGTAAATTCATTAACGTTGGCCTGGTGCTCGTCACAATGCTGAGCACCAGAGAAAAGCCTATACGTAACCCTTGGCGAGGGCTGTTTTAGTACAGCAAGGAGAGGCAGTCGCGTGTTGTTACACGAGTGCTCCGTATCTTTATACGTGTCAGTAGTTCATAGATAAGGTGCTAGTAGAGGGCACTGAAGAATACGGAGCACAGTTCCTGGGTTTCGCAGGACTAATGCTGTGCGCTGGAACTGGCTTCCTCTGGGCCCCGCCCTGCACGGGAGTCGGGAATGTGTTTGGAACCAACATGCGTCCTGCAGTTCAGTCTCCAGGGCAGAGCCTGGATTTAGCCTTGCAAAACAGATATGAAAACTTACTACTCAGGCACAAATGCTGCTCCTCTGGCCTTACCCTGAGGGGAATGAAATCGACTCATTTGTCCCAGGACACTGGGCCAGTAGAACTTGACAAGACTGCCTTATATGGCGACGTCCGCGCTGCTTCTCCTTCAGGGACTTCCCTCCTGCTCTGAAAGGAGCTACGTGATGTAACAGCATCTGTCCCCGGCAGCTACCCTTGCTAATTCTCTCCCGGGATCTCGAACTGCGGTTGCCATAACGACAGAATGATGCAACAGTTTGTTGCTGAATGGATACACAAGCCGTGTTCTTCACCTGCTGCCCCTGTGCAACCATAGACATTCATGCTGGGGCCGATGCAGGATTGTTGCATACAGGTTGTTTGTCTCATCTAGTCTGAAATGTCCTAAACAGTGGGGCTCCCAGCCCTTCCCTGGTATTTATCCCACTACATACCATGCCTAGGAAGTGATTCTGAGATCTTGTCTAAACATTTTCCTTTTCTTAGGGCAGTGGTGTTCAAACTTTTTTTCATCTGCTGACTCCTAAACATTTTTGAATGGAGGTGTGGACCCCTTTGGAAATCTTAGACATAGTCTGCAGACCCCCAGGGGTCCGTAGACCACAGGTGGAAAACCACTGTCTTAGGGCTTGTGTGCATGGAGTAAATGGGCTGGCGTTGCTATTCTGAAGTGAAGTACTTGTTCCGGGATAAAGTAACTGAACAATGTCCACATGAGGGAGTTATTCCGGAACAGCAAAATTATAACAGACTAACAATAGCAGAATAGTTATTCCAGAATACCATGGCCGGCCTCCCTCCCTCCCCCCCCCCCCTTCCCCCCCGCTTTGTAGAAAAAGCCTTAATTTCATCTCTTCCCTCCAGAGTTTTGCTTTTGTTTTCTAAGGGATTCTCTAGTCCACTGAACCTCACTCGGCCATTACCAAGGCCGTTGCCAAGGGATTGCCTGTTGCGGCTGACGTTGCTGTGATGGCTCTGCTCTTGGGAAAAGATCTTATCCAAACTGAATGTCCTAAACGCTCGAGAGTTTTCATTGCTAAGTGTGGTTTGGCAGATCCGGGATGTAGACAGGAGCATGTTTGTCTGGGACGTCCTGTTCCTCTATAAATCTGTTCTTCACCGTTGAGGAGTGAGCCAATTATAGGGTCAGCGTATGTCATAAAGCGTTTGGGACTCAGGAAATCTGCATCTTGGTGGTGGTTCTGCCACATCCTTACTGTGTGACCTTGGACAAGTCACTTAATCTTTACGGGCCAGACTTTCAAGGGAGCTCAGGGCCAGATCTTCAAAAGAGATCAGCACTCAACAGGCCGAGCACCTTTGAAACTCTGGCCCCAGTTCTGGATGCTGTGCCCTTCTGAACACACTGTCAAATGATATCTAAGACTTCCCATGCCTAAAATTTTGACTTCCTAATTTAGGGCCCTGATCCTGCAAACGCATAAGTAATCTGTTCATGTTTCACTTAGTCTTTCTACATCAGTGGGGCAGTTCACGTGAGCAAAATGACTTGTGCATGAGTGCAAGCAGGATTAGGCCCTTAGGTAGGCAGAATCTAATTACCCTGTTTTGCCATTTGGCAACAAAGCGGTGTTACAAGGCTTCCTTCATGGCGGGCTGTAAACTGCTCTGCAAGGGGAGGTGAAAATTATTGTTTTGTTCTTGCCAGGTTCAGGGATGGAGAAAGCCGGGGAAATTGTCAGACTGTCGCCATCACTGAACAGAAAAAGCCAGCTAAATTCCTGCGAGTTTTGTGCAGACCCTCCCATGGTGATGGTCCAGACCAGATCCCAAACCTGTTGAAGTTAATCGACTTCAGTGGGCTCTGCATCAGGCCCAAACTGATTAACTGTTACTTGTTTTTTGTTTCCAACACCTTAAGTTCTCTCTGGCATTGGTCCTATTGACTGGGTTCCCCCATCTCTGGCTTTTTCAGGCTACGGTAGCTGGTTGGGTCATAGCCATGTTGTGGCGCTTACTCTCTCTGTATCTGGGAGAACGTTGTTTTGCTCCTTTATGTAAAGTGTGTCCAGATGCCACCATGAGACAGGCACTTTATAGAAACGTCTGATTGCTAACAGACGGCACCGGCATGCAGGGCTAAAAGCCACCTGCACAAACTCCTTGGCAGATTCCAACCGAGGCTGTCTCCCCAGTCAGCTGCAAGCTTGTTAACTGCTGACACTTCAGCACCAGCTGTAAGAGACTTGGCACTGCCAAGGTGTTTGCTGAATCTCCATGGGCAGAGTGCGGGCCTTGTCATGTCATCTTGCTGCCTGCCAAGCCTGGCATCCGGTGACTCAGCAAGGGAGCTGCTTGCACGCTATCTTCATCACGGTAACGTAGCACATGCTGGGCCAAATCCATCCCTGGTGGAATACCGCTGATTTCAGGAAAGCACGACTGTGTGGTATAAATTGCATACATAGGCTGCAAGCAAAGGATCCCTTCTGCTCATGGATATCACAGACACGCACTCTGGCATCCTGCACAGGAGTGGGGATCAGTTGTCTTTGTCTCCTGGCACCATTCCACCTGTCTCTGGATTTGCAGGGAAACTCCGTGATCTAGGGTGGGGTGGACAGGGGCAGAGGCCAGGAGGCAAGGACACCCATGCACGCTGACTCCTGGCAAGCAACAGTAAATCCTCCTTGAAATTAATGCAGCGTGGGGCTGCATTGGCCTTTTTGGTGGTGGGGTGGGAGGAGACAGATGGGACTCTGAACTTCCTGTTTGTTCTATATGAATAAATCCCCTTCCTTCCTAATGGGATGATCCAGTGGAAACTCTGAGACACAGAGCCCCCACCCCCCTCCTGTGTTTTTTTTTTTTTTTTTTTTTTTTCTTTTTCCAAGTGCATGGGGTGAATCTTCTAAGATGGTGATGGTCAATAAACCACCCTGTGCCCAAAAGGGAATGAAGTGCTCCCATGAAATGTTTTCTTCCTTGGAGCAGACTTGAATACTACTGCCCTGTTAGATGAGAGTTGTGGCATTTATCAGTGAGATCCCATCCTCCAATGTCCCTCAGCCCGTGAGCTGCGTCCCTGATTCTGATTTCAAATTCAGCTCTTTCTCTGATCAACTGAGACCTCTTAGCTTCCGCTCCACCTGCTCATTAGAATCGAAGCTCATTCACCTTCCATCAGGTTGTGGGGAAAGAGGTGAGGCTCAAATTGGACTCAATTGTATCTTTCTGCCTCTTAGTGCAATTAATTTTGTCTTGGTGGCTTTGGACCAGGGCAATTAAAATCATCTCTGGCTTCAGCATGTTTGTATGTCGGTTTCTCAATTTCTCCATATCAAATGTTCCTTTGTATGCACACAGGGGGCAGTGTCTGGCTTCACTGCAGAATTAAATAGGGTTCTCACCTGGGTGCCCTAATCTACCTCCTGTCCATACACAACCCTCTCAGGCAGGTTTAGAGGTGCTTTCATCTTGGGCTAGCTGGGGGGTGTGGGTTAGAGCCTGGGTACTGCTTTGACTCTCACTGGCCACTCTGCAGTGCGGATGCTGACTAAACCACTTTATTAGTATTTGTGTTATGGTAAAGCCCCAGTCATGGACCAGAAGGCCAGTCTAGGTGCTGTACAAATATGGGGTGTGTGTGGGGGGGGAAGTCCCTGCCCCAAGCACATCCCGCGCCGCTTCCCGCTGCCCCTACTGGCCCAGGACAGTGAACCACAGCCAGTGAGGGCCGCGATCAGCCGAACCTGCTGCGTCAGCAGGTAAATAAACTGGCCTGGCCCGCCAGGGTGCTTACCCTGGCGAGCCGCGTGCCAAACGTTGCCAACCCCTGGACTAGATGATCTAGTGGGGTCTTCGGGCCTTAAACTCTGACAACACGAAGGTGGTGCTCTGAAAATGTAACTCGTGGGCAGTGGAGGCTGGCAGCATGGGCTGAACGGAAGCAGGAGCTGACCTTTTGATTCTGAACGAGAGATGATGGGTAGAGGTGGGAATAGGCCATGAGGGGCCTTGTAAGTGCTGACTTTAATGCTGATGATCCTCCAGCGCTTTCCAACAATTCTCCTCTCCCCTCCCCTGCCCAGAGGGACAGACTCATTCTCCCACAATTCACTGGGACTCAAAGAGTGGCTCATTTCACTTTAACACCAAGAACCATGGAAGATGCTCCTCTGAGCCCTAGCAGCGCATGCAGCGGGGGGGAGGGGGGGCAGCACCTGTGTAGACACAGCAACTTGAGTATGGTCACTTACACCCCGGCAAGACTAATTCGGGCACTGATCACCCAAGTTAACTCTGAAGGGAAGGCAGCATACCTCTGTCTGTCCGTCCGCCCTGCCCCCACCCACCCCTTTTCTTTTGCTATGGCTGCAAACCCCATGATCTGGATCTTGGAGCCGCCTTAAAGTCTGGGATTGTTTAAATCCAGGGGTTTGGGTTGGCCACTTCTCTGCTTTAGGGGATAGCAGAGACCTTGAAATCTGGATCCAGATTGCACTTTATTAGCTAACAGGTTCTAAATCTCTCGCATAGTATATGCTGCCTTATCTGCCCTAGGCCTTTAAGCCTTGTCTACACACAGGTGCTACGTATGTTGAAGCTGGTATGACTGTCTCATGTGGGTGAGCTCTTGGAGCAGGTGCGTTAGAACCTGTTCCAGCACAGCTTGAAATCCAAGCCAAGACGAGCACTGAAACGGCCCGTCTTAGCCTCACTTTAGGGGGAAACGGAGGTCCCGGGGCAAGTCAGCCGCGCGAATGCTCCTCCCCAAGCTCACGCAGCTAGACCAAACTTTCTTATCCTGAGCGAGGCAAGTGGCGATTTCAGTGGAACGAATCAGCTGGGATGGAATTTCCCCCTTGTGCCTTCCTGACCCCCACTGAGGCTGAGATCAGCCGTGTCCAGGGAGCCATTTACGACACGCTCCAACAGAGTTCGGCCGTGCAGGGCAGACAGGACTGAACTGTGCTTTGGGTGGCCCCCAGATCATGAACTTTTGCCTTCTTCTTAGATGGGAAGCTCTTTGGAGCAGGGACTGTCTTTTTGTTCTGTGTTTGTACAGCGCCTAGCACGGCTGGGGTGGGGGTGGGGTCCTGGTCTGTGACTAGGGCTCCTAGGAGCTACTGCGATGCAACTGATAATCCGAGGTGCAGGCAGGTGTTGTAAACCCTATGCCGTTCCCTGTACACTGCATAACTGACCTGTGATTGGTGGAGGGGAGGGCCTGGAAGGTCAGGTCTGTGTGCCAGCCAGGTCCCCCAACAGGTTGAATTTGGCTCATGACTTAGCTGCGGGTGGAGAGTCAGGTGCTGGAGCAGCTGCTGGAAATGGCTCGTTCCCCTTCAGGAATGACAAACGGCTTTCCACGGCTCAGCTGCCGATTAGTGGCTCCAGCCTATTCCCGCAGCCCGAGCATAAAGGGAGCCATAAAAGAGGTGAAAGTCACCTGACACGTACCATGGCGGGTGGGAAAGCTCCGGGGCCTGCCCTTTGCACCGCAAGGGAGTTGCTAAGCTGGTTCCTTCCACACCCCTGTTGCCATAGGCAGGCTGTAAATCTGCCCAGAAAAAGGAACGGGCCAATGGGCCGATTCCCCCTCACCCCCCGTGCAAAGCGTTCATTTCCAGAGCCATCCCTGTGCTCCAGCAGTTCCTGCTCTGCTCAACTCCCCCTCCCCCCTCTCAGCCCAGCCTGCATTTCAGTTTCCAGATTGAGAATGACCTCAAAGAGCTTGTTCCCTTTCTGCTGTATTAGACCAGATTAGGGCTCCCGGGAGAGAACCCTTGGCTGCTGCCCAGAATAGTATGGGATCCTGCTCCATTATGGGATTAGTGTCGGGGGGGGGGGGAATCGCTCTCCGCTCCTGTAAAACTTCAGCCAACTGTTTGTCTTGGAAGAAGAGAGGGTCCCGCCTGGAGGAATGTGTTCTAAAAGGCAGACCTCGCTCGTGATTCAAGCTACAGGAGGCCCCATCCGAGTGAGGGGCAAGCATTGCCGAGGAGATCTCGTTAATGGGGCGGGAACTAAAGAACCACTCCAAAGGGCGGTCGTGTCTTTGCTAAGCGAGGAAACGGGCACAGGGCCGTCGGTGGCTCAGAATGGCTGGCTGGCTGCTACAAAGGATGTCCATGCAGCTGTGTCCTGGCCCATCCGGATGCCGGGTGACTCTCACCTATGTTTGTATCTGTGTGCAATGAGAGCTAGCTCCATACCCAGACAGCTGGCTATTGGTGGGGATTAAACCCATGACCCTGCAGCACCTGGTACACAAGCTGTGCTAGCTGCATCAGAGGAGTAACCCACTTAACTGCCACTAAGTTGCAAGCTGTTACAGTCACTGGGGGAGACATGGTCACATGCGCTTAGCCAGCATGTTACCAGTGCATCCAAGAGTTTTAAAAGAACTGGCTGAGGCGCTCACTGAACCATTAAAGTTGATTTTTAATAATTCTTGGTATCCTAGGGAATTCCAGAAGACTGGAAGAAAGCTAATGTGCCAATATCTGAAAAGAGTAAATGGGATGACCTGGGTAATTTTAGGGCTGTCAGTCTGACGTCAATCCGAGGCAAGATAATGCAGTGGTTGATGTGGAATTTGATTAACAAAGTATTAAAATAAATGATATTTTCCTCCTTTAAATCAACATTGGTTTATGGGAACTAGATCCTGTCAAACTAAGTTGATTCTTTTTTCTTTTTTTTTAAATGCAATTACAAGTTTGGCTGATAAAGGTAATAGTGTTGATGTAATATACATAGACTGCTGTAAGACATTTGACTTGGTATCACACAACATTTTGATCAAAAACCTAGAAAGATGTAGAATGAACATTGTACACGTTAAATGGATTCAAAGCTGACTGATAGGTCACAAACTGTAATTGAGAAGGGGGAATCGTGAAATGGGTGTGTTTCTAGTGGGGTCCCGCAGGGATCAGTGCTTGGTCCTACACTATTTAACATTTTTAATGTTCTGGAAGAATATGATCTGGAAAAAAATTAATGACCTAGAAAAAAATGTAGACTCATCACTGATAAAGTCTGTAGATGCCAAGAAGTGGGAGAGTGGTAAATAATGAAAGGGCAGGTCACTGATTTGGAGCAATCAGGATAGCTTGGTAAACTGGGCGCAAGCAAACATGCGTTTTAATGTGACTAAATATAAATGTGTGTATCTAGCAACAAAGAATGTAGGTCGTACTTACAGGATGGGGGATTCTGAGAAAGATTTGGGAGTCATAGTGGATCATCAGCTAAACATGAGCTCCCAGTGGGATGGTGTGGGTCAAAGGGCTAATGCAATCCTTGGCTGCATAAACAAGGGAATCTTGAATAGGACTAGAGAAGTTATTTTACTCTGGTATTTGATACGCTGCTGGAAGTGTGTCCCCAGTTCTGGTGCCTACGATTCACAAAGGATGGTGATAAATTGGAGAGGGGTTCAGAGAAGAGCCACGACAATGATTCAAGGACTAGAAAACCTACCTTAGAGTGACACAACCGAGGAGCTCAATATATTTAGCTTAATGAAGAGATGGTTAAGGGGTGACTTGATTACAATCTATAAGGCTTTACAGGGAATAAATAGTTAATAATGGTCTCTTCAATCTAACAGAGAGAGGCAATAACACGATCTAGTAGCTGGAAGTTGAAACAAGACAAATTCAGACTAGAAATAAGGTGTAAATTTTTAATAGTGAGAGTGAATAACCATTGGAACAATTTTCCCAGGGTCGTGGTGGAGTCTCCGTCACTGGACATCTTTCACTCAAGATTGGCTGTTTTTCTGAAAGATCTGCTCTGGGAATGATGGTGGGGGCAGTTCTCTGGCCTGTGTGACGCAGGGGATCAGATTAGATGATCACATTGATCCCCACTGGCCTTGGAATCTATTGATCGAGTGCAGTTGGGGATTCCCGAAGCACCTGTCACTGCTGCTTGGCTTTATTGCTGGGAACAGGGCTTTGTGGCAGATGCCAAATGAAGGCATGGCATTGTGAGATGGCCGTCCAAGAACGGATTGCTATTGGGAAGCTTTCTGTCTGTGCTGGAGACCATATGCTGTGGCCAGTGCAGGTTCAGTTGGCCCTGAGTTGAAGATCTTTACCCAGGTGTTGCAATAATGGATACAAGGATGCTTGCAAAGCACCCTGAATTGCTGTGGGGGTACAGATGTGGACGCTCAGACAGCCTTTATGCTGTAGCTTGCATAGGAGGCCTCATGCAAGAAGTTAAATCCCTTCCAGTAGGGAACCAACCACACTGAGGAATGGGGAAGTAAGTTAAGCACGTTTTATTTCCCCAGGATGTTACAATTAACCTTGGCTGTATCAGCGCCCAGCACTGAATAGGACAGCGTATTGTAACTGTCAGCACTGAGAGGCAGGCCCCTTTGTGTCAGGGGCCGTACAGATACAGAGCGAGAGCAAATCTCTCTGTGGGCGAGAGAGTCCTTGCCCTGAAGAGTTTACACTCTAAATAGACAAAGAGGACAAAGGACAGCAGGAAAAAACATGTACGGAAAGGGGAAGGGACTTGCCCAAGGTCACAATAGTAGGTCAGTGGCAGAGCTGCAAATAGAAGCCAGGTCTCCTGAACTCCAGGTCCTCCAAACCACCCCAGCTGCTGTATACTAACCTAATGTGTCAGCTAAAGGACAGGGCTGTGTCCACAATCAGCTGTCGGATGTGATGGTAACATTTCCTGAATTCAAGAGCTCAGAGAGATGCATGTGGGAGGTGTGTGGGGGGGAAATCTGTGCTGCAGCCTCCTCTGGGGAGGAGCACAACACTATGTCCAAGGGCAGGAGGTGAAGATGTCCTTAGCCAAACCCAAGCGCAAGGGTTGTCTGGGGTAAACCAGAAGGTAAGTTCCACCAGATGTTGGAAAATGCTGGGTATTGTCTAAACCAAGCTATTGCCACAGTCCCTTTAACAGGGGTCAGAGACCAGTATCCTGCCCTGCGTTTACACTGAAGACTGTAACCTCCCCCAGATGGGGAGAGGGGGAATGAGATACTGAGACAGTGCACTCAAGGAATTGGAATAGTCCCATGGCAAATTCATCGTAGGACTAGAGCAGAACCACTGCATATAGCCCCGGGTAATCAACCATGTGATCCCTTGCTACACTTCCCCTCGGACAATTGTGCTCAGTGGTGAACCCCGGTGATTCCCCAGCCCCAGTGGCTAGAGAAGCACCTTGAGCGCTATAATGCTATCTATGCAACAGGGCTGATAGGCTCTTCTGGGAAAGTGAAACCCTGCATGCAGAGGGAACATGGTCTGCTGGTTAAAGCACAGACTTGTGAATCAGGACGTCTGGCTTTTCCTTCCCTGCACTGTCTATGACTTAGTGGGCCTGCTTCTCCATTGACCTGTACCGTGCGTCCTCATTCACACCTGTGTGAAGCCCTGCCCCTCTGGTTAATGGTACAGGGTAATAAAGGCCTCACCAAGTCGGATTTTTCTCTCACTTGTTTTACAGCAGCATAAATGCCCTGATTTCAGTGGAGCTGCTCCTGCCCTGCTGTGAGGGGGATCAGAATCAGGCCGAATCTGTGACCTTGGGACATCGCTTCCCCATCTACAGGAGGAGGAGAAGGGTACTTACTCACCAGTCTCCCAGAAAGGGCTAAGACATGAGAACAGCCATACTGGGTCAGACCAAAGGTTCTTCCAGCCCAGTATCCTGTCTTTCGACAGTGGCCAATGCCTGGTGCTTAAGAGGGAATGGACAGCACAGATAATCATCCAGTGATCCATCCCATGTGGCCCATTCCCAGCTTCTGGCAAACAGAGGCTAGGGACACCATCCCTGCCCATCCTAGCTAATAGCCATTGATGGACCTATCCTCCATGAACTTATCTAGTTCCTTTTTGAACCCTGTTAGTCTTGGCCTTCACAACATCCTCTGGCAAGGAGTTCCACAGGTTTACTGTGCATTCGTGTTTATAAAGTGCTCTCACAGCCTCAAGTGGAAGGCGTTGGAGAAGGGTGAAGTGTCATTGCTGGGCTGAAAGGTTCTTGGGACCTCATGGTAACCCACCATTCCAGTGGGTATTCTGCTCAGTTCCCCCAGGGCTGGCTTTGGCCCATAGGTGTCCAGTAGCATATGAGCCCTGGAACATGTGGAGCTAGCTGGCTGGTTTGTGTTACTGTTTAAAAGCCATCACAATTTTAACAGGACGAATTTGATTTTCTTTCCAACCTCCCCCACAGGACGCTTCCAGCCCAAGCTCCTTCTTGGTGTTAGTTTATTTATCAGCAGATTTGCTTTGCCACCGAACTCAACCCGGACTTTTTTAAATTTTATTTTAAAGCCACAGTCGGACCTTCAGCTCCTTCTGACTTCATCTCAGCTGGAGGGAATGGGACATGGCAGGTCCACCAGGCCAAGATGCCAGGGCTTGGTGTGCAGCATCAGGGTCCCTGGAACTCCCTGCCCTGCTCGCCCGTTGTGCTTCTGTGTGGCACCTACATGTGCCAGGCAGGGTCAAACCCTTGGCGCTGTGAGCTCCTTTGCCTACCCCCAATCCTCCTGGTTTAACAAGCCATGCAGCATGAAAGCCGTTTGGGTTTGTTTGTGTTGCTTTTTCCCAGCCTTTAAAGAACAAGGCCGACTCCTTGGGCTGCCCGGGGTTCCTAGCTGTGATTTGATCCCCCACACCCCATTCAAGGGGATGGCAGCGGGGTGGGGGGATAGGCAGGAATTGGAGCCATGCTGCCTCCTGCTTGCAGGGCCCCCCCGGGACAAAACTCAGGGTGCACGGGTCTGGGGACTTGACCCAGTTTGATGGATAGCGTAGCTGTTCCGAAACATTTCCCGGCACTGGAAGCCAGAAGAGGTGGGGTCGCCTCTGTTGAACGTATGAGCTCAGCTCGACAGCAGATCTACGCACGGCCGCAGCTGTGCTCTGCAAAGGCTCTCCTTCCTCGGCGCCTCCATTATGGCCACTGACTCTCCCCAGCACTAAGTGGAGGAGACAAGAAAGTGGTTAACCCTCAAGCTGTCAGGTGCCCAGAAAGCATTTTACCAGCATCTCTCGTGATAGCCCCAGGCTTCAAAGGAATAATAGCTGGACAGTGCACTAAGCCCCTCTGAGGGAGGACCATATGGCAGTTAATTAAATGGAGAGGAAGCGTGTCTTGTCACATGCCAAGGAGTCAGGACATGTGTTCCCGTGACGGAAGCGAGATGATTCTGGGGCTATGGATGATTTTAGGAGGAGGACTGTGGGGTACAGAACACGCCTTATGGACAGTTTGCGTTGGGGCAGTGTTAAAGGGAACACCCAATGCTGACTGTGACCAAGGCCAGTAACGCCGGCAGGGTGGGTTATAGGTCCATTTCTGACTGTACCCCAAGCTCATCACCACTCTGCCTTAGTTCCCCCATTCAAGAGGGATGTGTAAGTTGGTGGGGTAGCGCACCAGCCCCTCAGGCATCAGTGCCCCCTCAGCAGTGTTTCAGGCCCTTCCCTCGGGGGCAGAGCGGGTCAGAACCCCCCACTCCACTCCCCCGAGCAGTTTAGTCAGAGTTTGCCAAAGTGAGACGTTCTACGGAGACGGTTCCATTTCAGCTCCGTGCCCCTGGAAAGCAGGCATGGTTCTGACAAAAATGTACCTGGATTTCCTGCCAGCCTGCCCACCCACTGCAGCCTAGGGTTACGGGGCTCATCGCTCCAGGGCAACCTACCAGGCAGACTGCCCTACGGCCAGGCACTGCCATTCCCCTCAAAGAGACTGGAGATTTTTGATTGGCATTCCAAATCCGAACCAAACCAGGTTTCCACAATAGCAAAATCCTCCATAAGGCAGGATCCCTCCTCTCCACCCAGCACACGCTTTATTGGTTAAACAGAAAACTTGGGCAAAGGACCAAAGTAGAGTAGTTCCTCCTCCACCCAACATGAGCGCAGTTCCCAGAGGCTTTTCCCTCCCCTCTCTCGGGCCTTTGCCCTGGCCTAGCGCCCCCACTGGAGCCTTTCAATTCTCCGTCGCTGTAGCTCTGATCTGGGAGTCGTGCAATCACCACCTTCCCATCTCTCCCTGCAGGTTTTTCACTGCCCTCAATAAGGACCAGGTGCTCTTTAGGCGATCACCTGACCCCTCAGAGACAGCTGATTAGTCACAGCTGGGGCTGGGCCCGGGCCCATCTCCCCGTAAATGGGCAGTCATCCAGTGACAGGATGACAGTAATTTCTCTTCTGCTGCTCCTCCTCATCTCCTCCTACTCTTGCCTTTGCCTTTTAAATTCTCTCTCTCTACTTGTATTTACTTTTGGCTTTTTATAGGCACAGTGACAGCTGTAGTTAAGGGGCCCACAGGTTTTCATTCTGAAAACTCCTTTCCAATGTCTTATAACTTACAGAGGTTCTTGCTTGTGTCTCTCACCAACAGTGGCCCAAGAAAAGATATGACCTCACCCACCTTGTCTCTCTAATATCTTGGGACCGAGGCAGCATACAGGTTGTGGCTGACATTTCTATTTAGGAGCTCATATGGCATCACCATGGTAGCACATAAACATTAATAAACAGAACCTCTGATGCAGGGAGATCATATGATAATCCCTATTTCAAATGGAGAAACTGAGGTACAAAGTAAGCACTTGCCCAAGGTTCTACAGGTAGTTTGTGAGAGAGCTGGGACTTGACCTACCGTCTCCTGTAGGCCAGTATTTTGCTTTAACCACAACCAACCTTCCTGGCATGTATGTTCTCTTTCCAGGAGTGATTTTTTTTTCTGTTTAACTTTGTGAAGTGCTCGGGGATAGAGTTGTGTGAAGGACCACTATAGAAAAGAGAGTTTTCTTGTATTGTAACTCCTCCAAGTTCTAATGGTTGTGCAGAAACTTGTCATTCAAACTGCATGTAGGACAGTGACCTCTGGTAAATTTCCCCCTCCTGGAAGAGGTCCATCTTTGGTGGTTTGCTTTGTAACTGCGGTCCTTTCTGGATTGTATTTGCGTCATCAAGGCTACTAGATAGTAAGTTACAAATGTTGCCAAACTGAGAAATCACTTGTATTGCGTGGGCCCTCAACAGTTTTCTATGGGAAGAACTGGGACTGTCCCACTCCTAATGGAAGTCAGAAGTTCCAGTGCTTCTCTGGAGGTCCCATCAAACTTCTGCACAACCTAAGCTTTCATTGTCTAAAGAGGGGGAAAGGTTTCTACTCCTTGCGGTTGTGAATACAATTTTCCAGCGCCTTGATGGACAGACTGACTCGATAGCTCTAAGAGGCTTAGCCTGCCCCATTCAACTCTGGAGCCTAATGACAACAATGTGACCCCCACACCTTCTGGGTGTGGTGTTCTGGCCCATGTAGCGGCACTGAGACCACTTAAAGAGAGAGATAAAATGAGTTTGCTCTACCGCCTTAGCTAACAGCCAGTTACCTTTTAGCTCATGCAGTAGAGGCCCATGCACTAAGCTCCATCGGTTTGATCCCGACAACGACCGGGGTCTGTTGGCATTACATCAGCACAAATGTTTTCATTGCTGACCATTTTAGCAGAAGAATCCAGCCCTTCTGGGGTTGTGACCAGAGCTTGGAAGGCTCCCACTTTATTTCCTCAACATTTCACTCCACAGCATTTTATACCCTAGACTCCCACAGGAATTATCTGATTACAGCAGTGCCACCCGTGGAAAGAATCACCTAGTGCCCCATCTACTGCGGGTGGGAAGGGATGTTTTTGGCTAAGGGGGACAAGGCACAGACACCTGCTCTTATCAAATGTGCTTGGGTTTTTTAATGACCACACCGAGCCTTGGCTTGGAAAGGTTTTATCTGAAACATGCAATAAATTGTGTGGATCTCGGTATACCGGCCTTGGAAGGAAGAAGGGCAGAGCTAGCTTGGATTTATACCTGCAATTTTGAGGATTCTAGTTATTTCATACCTGGGGATTATTCCCACTCAGCCACCCCCCCCCCCCCCCCGCACGACGATTCTATGCCCTATCACGTATACCACGTCCCCAGCTGGATTTCTCTGCTCTGCACATGCACTCAGGGATAGCTCTGTCATTATCTGTGATCATGATTATTATATTGTTCCTATGACTATAAATAACCTCATCTGCTCCCACCTCCCACTGCTACATCCTTCCTCATCTTCACTTGGCTCTCTGTGTGTCCTCAGCTGCGCTGAGTTTGTATGTGTTCCCCCCGGCAGGCATCAGGCAGAAGGGCAGTCACCCATGCATGCTGGACTCCTGCCTCGTAGCAATCTGGAAATGGACCCTGCCTACTTTCCCTTCTCCACCCATTTACTCCATGCATGACTGGAAATGCTGAAAGGCCTTTCCTCAGATCCAGAGAGACAGCTCACTGCAGACCTAGCAGCAGGAGAGAGACCCACTCCGGTGGTTCTGGCGTGCGTATCGGTCTCCATAGATCAGGACAGAACCAGGCCCACAAACCAGACCGGAGATGTTGGCCTATGCAGATCTGGATTCAGTATATGCATTGCAGCAGGAGCCCACAAACCGCTTTGCAAGCCCTGCTCTTTCAGGGCTGCTATGTCAACTTCCCACTAATAATCATCGCTCCAAAAAGCCAGGTGAGCAGTAATAATGTACGTCAGTGATTAGCATATAAAATACACATTAACAATCAGAGAATTCTTGGCACTATTCAATCAGCGGATCCACATCACCTTCCAAAATCCGTAAGAACAAGGGGGTCCCTAGTGTAGACAGCACTAGGTCGATAGGAGAATTCACCTGTTGACCTAACTCCGTCCCGCTGCTTGGGGAGGTGGATTAACTACGGGGACAGGAGAACCCCTCCCATCGGGATAGGGACCATATTCCGGGACATCACAGTGAAGTGCAACAGCGGCCTCGGAAGGCACTCGGAGTCCCACAGCTAAATACACGATGGACTAGATT
This sequence comes from Chrysemys picta bellii, assembly GCF_011386835.1. NCBI lineage: Eukaryota > Metazoa > Chordata > Testudines > Emydidae > Chrysemys > Chrysemys picta. The sequence continues at coordinate 6,278,760 of NC_088815.1, read as the reverse complement.
GTTCAGGGTAAGGTGAAGTGGGCAGTTAACACTTCTACAGTCACAGGACAGAGGAGGGGGAGTGGGTCACAGATTGCTGTAATGAGCCATGAAGCCCGTATCTTTATTAACTTCATGATTGTTAGCATCTAACAAAGTTATGAATTTAAACTCCCAGGCATGGGCGGCGGGTGAAACCCCGCTTTGGGAGGCCAGCATGCCGGCCCCGCCCCTTCCCCCTGAGGCCCTGCTCCCGCACACCGGAGCGCCGAACCCCCTCCCCCCCTTATCAGGAGGAGCCCTGAGGGCCTCCCACCCCAGCCACAATGGGTCGAGCCCCCACCCCAAGCGTGGGCAAGCTGCCAGCCCCTTGAATGCCAGGCCGCTGGTCTGGGCCGACTCCAGCGCTGGACAAGCCACCAGCCCCCAAGCGCCAGCACTGGGCCGAGGCGCTGGCCCCCTGCCCCTGAAGGCTCCTCGGTTGAGCCACAGCCCCCTGAGTGCCTGGCCCAGTGTCCCCCCCGCTGCCAAGCCACCAGCCCCCCCAGCACCGGGCCAGCCTCAGCACCCGGATAAGCCACCTCATCCCCCGCCAGACGCCACTGGCGGCTGGCTTGCCGCATCCCTCCTCACTCCCCCTCCCAAGAGAAAGAGGGACGCGGCGAGCAGCGGGGACTTCCGGAGGGGTGGTGGTGGTGGTGGAAGGGAGGACTTATTGGAAGGCAGCAGCAGCAAGCAGTGAGGGCCTCGGGGAAGGGGCAGGGCCACCACGGCCCAGGCATCCGGTGGCAATAGGGTGACCAGATGTCCCGATTTTATAGGGACAGTCCCGATTTTTGGGTCTTTTTCTTATATAGGCTCCTATTACCCCCCACTCCCGTCCTGATTTTTCACATTTGCTGTCTGGTCACCCTAGGTGGCAAGTTGGGCCAAGCGTTCCCTGGCCTCTTATACCCACCGCCCATGCTCCCTGGCTCGCCTTTTGAAGGTGTTGGGCAGGTTTCCGTTGAGGACGAGGACTGAGAGGTCAGATATGGAGTGATCCTTTTGTGAAAAGGGTTTGCCCATAGGGTGTTTTTGTCTGCGTGAGTTCATTCAAGAGCGTAATGATTGTCTGGTTTCACCCACACAGCTGTTATTGGGGCATTTAATGCACAGCGTGAGGTAGATCATGTGTTGTGATGGCCATGTGTAGGACCCATGGATCTTGAAAGATGTGTTGTGGGGGGAAGGGGGTGAGCACTGTGGCAATCAAGATAGGTCTGCAGGTTTTGCCTCTGTTATGACAAGGGCTGGTGCTGCTTTGAGTTGATGGGTCCTGGTCTGTGGTGATGATTTGGATGATGTTCCCTCTAATTTTTTACGTCCGTGTGCAGAATGAATGTTATGTGCACCAATATGGAGGTGATGAGTGGAGGGGGTGGGGCCGAGGGGTTCGGAGTGTGGGAGGGGGCTCAGGGCTGGGGCAGAGGATTGGGGGGTGATGGCTCTGGCTGGGGGTGAAGGCTCTGAGGTGGGACCGGGGTTGAGGGTTTCGAGGTGCAGGCTGCCCCAGGGCTGTGGCAGGGAGAGAGGACTCCCCCCAGCCCTCTCTTGCTGCAGCAGCCCAGGACTGGAGGAGAGGTGCCTCTCCCCGGCCGCGGCAGCTCTGCGGCTGGGGTCAGGGGAGGGGCGCCTTTTTCCAGCCGCAGCAGCTCTGGGGGAGGGGTGCCACTTGCCAGCCACAGCAGCTCCGGGGCTGGGGCCGGGGAAGAGGTGCCTCTTGCTGGCTGCACGGCCCTTAATAGTCAGCTGCGGAGTTTAGGGGGAACGTAAGTGTCTGAAGGCCAGAAGAGGGGATTCAGGAACGATTTCTTCAGGACGTGGTCCCCATCAAGTATCACTGTTTAGTGATACCCCATATGGGTTCCAGCGCGGGGTAGTAGCTACAACCATGGGTGTGCAGAAAGAGGGTTTGGGTTGTTTTTTTTTCTGTATTGAAGTAGGCTCTCTCGGGGAATTTGGGTGGCCAGTTCCATGATGTGACCTACTTCTCTGGTGGACTGTCCTAGTTTGGTGAAGGCGGGTTTAAGTGTGTTAAGAGGTGTATCCCAGACTTCTTCCTCAGAGCATGTTCTGTGGTAGATTCAGCCAATTCCCACTGACCAAATCAGGTCACATCAGCTGATCTGGGGCCTCATGGTCCCATGACGGAGGACGCTGGGGGGAAGTGCAGAAAGGAAGAACTCTCGCTCACCCGAGGGAACATGTGAGCCAAGACCACTTCTGCACTGACTCACAATTCAGAGTCAAAGCAGGCCCTGGTCCAGCAAACCACAGGCACAAATTTAATTCTACGCTCCATTGACTTCAATGGGTTTACTCATGCTTAAAGTTAAGCATGGGCTTAAGTGCTTTTCTCAAGAGTCATAGAATCTCAGGGTTGGAAGGGACCTCAGGAGGTCATCTAGTCCAACCCCCTGCTCAAAGCAGGACCAATCCCCAGTTAAATCATCCAACAGATTTTTGCCCCATATCCCCAAAATAGCCCCCTCAAGGATTGAACTCACAACCCTGGGTTTAGCAGGCCAATGCTCAAACCACCGAGCTGTCCCTCCCCCATGACTGGATTTGCTACAGGGCCAACCCTGCTCCTACTGAAACCGTCAGGAGTTTTACCTCTGCCTCCAAAGAGAGCAGGATCTACCCACACATGTCTCCTGAATACGTCTACAAATGGGCCTGGAAGCAGGAGCCTTAGAGGCTATAGGCTGCTGTAGCTACTGGCAGACGCGGCGGGACCCGGGCTAGCTTTGGCTCAGCCGGAACGGCACGTTACTCTTTGCAGATTTTGCTTGGCCTTGCGCAGCCTTCCCCTTTATGGGAGCCAGATGAAGTTTTTGATGGTTACATCCTGGCCTGCGTGAGTACCAGGCATGTATTGAAATGTCTATCCCCACATGCCGCATAAAATATTCCGCAGTGATTTGAGCTGCACGTGCTCACCAACAATGGATACAATTTTCAAAGCCGGGAGCCTGACGTTAACATTAGGCTCTTGAATCCACTCCACGGCTGAACAGCGTTCCAATATGCTAAGGGCTGATGTATGTTAAAAAGGACGGTGATCAATTGCGCTCCAGGTGTCATTGGAGGTTTTTAAGAACAGGTTGGACAAACTCCTGTCAGGGATGGTCTAGTTTTACTTGGTCCTGGCTCAGCACGGGAGGCTGGACTAGATGACCTCTTGAGGTCCACTGCATCCCTCCGTAACGTTTCGGTGATTCTAATGAGGTGGGCGCCTTTATCCAGTTCCTAGTGGGACAGGAGTCCCCATCATAACTGGGCGGTGTTAACAAAGGGGGTGAAAGGGGGCTGAATGCTCATCCCCAGAGATGAGTGCTCCTTAGCAGGGCTGAGATGTGTTGGCAGGGTAGAAAGGTGACAGGTATCTTGGGAATAGAAGGGCTAGCCAGGGAACAGGCTGGGGGCAGCCTGCCCTGCTCCTGGCTAAGGAAAGGAAGCTGCCAGAGCGCGGTGCTGGGAAATCGGATCATCTCATGAATGTTAAAGGTGACCCAAGGAGAAACCCAAACTCCATCCCCGCAGTTTCTGCAGAGCTGCATGAAAAGCCTGGATGGCTCCAGAGGCCGTGCGGGGCTACTGGGCTTTCTCAGCAGACGCTGAATCTTGAATGGCTCAGCCCAGACCTTCAGCTGCTGTAAATGGGAGTTGATCCATCCACATCAGCAGAGCTACACCAGTTACAGCAGCTGAGCATCCGGCCTCTCCTCTTCCCACTGTCAAAGCTCCTCTTTGGCCCCGGACTGCAGCCCTTTGCTCCAGTGTCTGCATGACTGTGGCTTACCCTGCTCTCATGCCATCGCCTTCAGTGGGTCACTGCAGTGCCCGGAAGGTCAGACGGTGCACGGTGAGCAGGGCCCCCGAGGAAGGGAAAAAGGTGGGTGCAGGGCCATCTCTCTTCGCTCTCACTCCTCCAGTGACACAATGAGAGTCACAGACTCGGGAAAGCAATGTTAGTAGCACAAAGGAGGCCAGGCTCCCAGCAAGGAGGGGGTAGGGGCTGTAGCACCCCTCTCCCCTGGGCTGATTAACACTCAGTCTGCAGAGCCGTATGCACTCGAGGGGGATTTGCCGGATGGCATTACTGTCAGGGGAAGATGCTGTCATGTGCAGGAGTCAGGCCTGCTCTGTCCTCCCATTTAATAAGGGGATTGTGTGAAAGGGGAGGATCATTGAAGACAAAGAAGCTGCAGAAGGAAGGAAAAAAATCAGTGGCGCCCTGTCAGTGAGGGGAGAGAATTTCAATAGATGCCAGATTCAGAGACATTCACTGTGTGGCTGAGAGTAACGTGAAATCAGCTGTGCTGTGTGTGAATAGAGCCCTTGTACACCATCCAGCTCAGCCTGCCAGCAACCCCACGCCCCGCTCTGCTGATGCACCTCCGTCGTGACTCGCAGCCCCCACCCTCCTACTCCAGCCCTGCGCTCCCCCGCCCACAGCAACTCAATCCTGACCTGCAGCTCCCACGCAACTCGGCTGATGCACCGTGATTTTAACCTGCAGCACCCCTCGCTAGTCCAGTCCTGGACCACCCCAGCTCTGCTGATGCCCTTCAGTCCCGATTTTTGCTACCCCAGGCCTGGTACGCCACCCAGCTCTGACATCGCCGTGACGATAACATTACCTGGTCCATTGCGCCTTCCATCCAAGGACCCGGCAGCACTTTATCAACCCTCACTCATTCACCCTTCAAGCACGAGACAGGCAAGGGATCCCCGGGTTACAGATGGGGAAACCGAGGCACAGGGCAGCGATGCAACGCGTTGCAGGCCACATAGCGAGCCAGTGGCGGAGCCAGAAATAGAACCCAGGAGTCCTGCGCCTCCGCACCATGTTGGCCACCTCTGAGGTGCTGCACCGTCCGCCAGGCAGGGAGCTTCCCGCTCGCACACCTGCTGGACAGCACCTGGAGGCTACAAGCAGATCTCAGCTCCTAGCTTGTCCCCTGCCTGGGCATGAGTCAGGCCAGGCACAGAGCTTGCCCTCCTGGCACAATTTGGAATAGCAGCGCCATCTAGTGGCCATTGAGGCCACGGACAGGCAAGAGTTGGATGCTCCAAGATGGATGCTTCAGGGTGTCTCTGCTGAGGGCTGGTCGCCCTGGAAATAGCATCCAGTGGCACTTGTTTGCTGCTTGGTCTTGTACAGCTGAGCATCCCCAGGGCAGGGCCTGCATGCGCTAGTGACAGAGCCCGGGAGACGTACTGCACAGACTCAGAGCCTCGCCTCTCATCTAATGATCAGAATAAGAGACTGGGAGGCAGGACTCCTGGGTTTTATTCCCAGGCTCTTGTCAATGACTCACATGAACTTGAGCAAAGTCATTTTCTCCCCTGCCTTAAGTTCCCCGTCTTTTAAACAAGGTCAGTAGAACAGTCCTGCCCCACCACCCAGGGCGGGTGTGCTGCTTGAGTCCGTATTGGTGGACTTCGGAGCCATCATCTCGTTAGCTGACCATTCCCGAGTTTGGCATCCTCTCAGCTGCGGTGAGTTCCAGCAGGACCTGTGCTAGCACTAAATGCACTGTCTCTTTGTGCTAGCCTCTTCCAGCGACCACCCTGTGAATAATGGGGAGCAATCCACAACGCCTGGCAGGGCAGTGGACCAGCAGAGAGAGAGAGCTGGGCGTTTGTTCCCAGCTGGGCCCTGCAGTGCTGGGGAACACGTGGGAGACTGAGTCAGTGCAGACCCTCTGGAGCTGAGGTTCTCTAAGGATGGGCAGCGGGGAACCAGTGGGATGAGCAGAGAGCAGGAAGGGTGAGGACTAGTCCCAATCCTGCCCAATCCTAGTCCAGATCCTCAAAGCTATTTAGGGTCCTAACTTCTGCCAAAAATCAATGGAAGTTAGGAGCCTAAATACTGTTGCCCTTTTTTGACCCGAGCGGCTAGTCGAAGTTTGGGGCCCTGTGGGTGTCCCGGCTGGGGACGTACCAAGTGATGGAGTCTGGTATTTTCTTTGGTGCAGCTTTTTTTATTACAAAGAATGTACCAAGCCCTTTGTCTCTGAACGCAGAAGGAATCAAGCAGCAGGAAACAGCTTCGTTTGCTCCCAGCCTCTTTTAGCCTGCACGCTTGACCCCAAACCAAACCTCTTCCCAGGTTTCTTCCAGGGTCAGCCACCAACCTTTCAGCTGCTCCTTCAAGCTGTCTCTCGCTGTCTGTTCTTGTTTGGTTGCAGTTTCTGTGTGATGGTGTAATGGGGCTTGGCCGAGGTTCGTCCCTCAGTGGGGCTGTGGGGTATCCCACCGCCTCGCTCTAGTTGGCTGTCAGTCCTGGCCCTGCGGTAGTGTGGGACAGCAAACACACGGTTAGGGGCTCAGGCCCTTTAGGCCAGGGCTGAGCCAATAGTTCTATACAGACACCCAGGCCCTAGGTCAGGGCGGGGCGGCAACCAAACAGTCAGGGACTCAGGCCCTTAAGCAGGGCTGAGTCAATAGCAAGAGGTCCTAGCCTCTCCAGGCCAGGGAAAGGGGGAGTCTGCCACCCAAGGGGTGGGTGGCAGGGGGACGCAGGCCCTCCCACTCCACTGCGTCCCAGCCCAGGGCCCTAGCAGTGTCGGAAACTCGCTGCTATCAGTGGGGATCCCGGCCGCAACACAGTGACATAGGTTCTGGCAGTGCTGCAGCCAGACTGGGGTCGGCTGCCCCCAGGCTACTTCCACACTCCCCCTCGTAGGGTACCTGGGTCGTGCCAGTGTCCTCGGTGGTCTCCAGCAACATCGGTTCCTCTGGGTAGGTAGCGAAGGGTAGGTCCGGCTCCTCCTCGGGGATAGCTGGCAAGGGGCAGGCTCGGCTGGCCTGGTGAGTCCTCAGGCCGCGGCCGTCTCCCAGCTGGGGGCTCGGCCACAGACGTCTGCTCTCTCCGGCGGCTTGTTCTCCACTGAGCTCTGCAGGTGGGCTTTTATACTTCCGGGTCTGCACCATGACCTCTGAGGGGCGGGCGCAGGACCCAGTGGCTCCGCCCATGTTGGTGTTAGGGGAGGTTCATCCCTCAGCAGGGCGGTGGGGTATCCCACCGCCTCGCTACAGATGGGTCCTCCCCACACACCCCCTCACCCAAAACAAAAGCATCTGGATGGGTTCACACACACCTTTGGTAGGGTGGCCAGGTGTCCGGTTTTTGACCGGAAAGTCCAGTTGAAAAGGGGACCTGGCGGTGTCCGGTCAAATGTACTGACTGGACACCAAAAGTCAGGTTACTGCGGGGCGGGGATAAGGGTCGGGTCATTAACCTATACCAGCCCCTGATCAGCTCCTTGTCAGGTTTCAGCAGTTCCCGTCCCAGCCCTGGGACAGAGGGAGCCCAGTTGGGGGGGGAGAGGGAGGTGGAGATGATCCAGAGAGGAGGAAGGCGGGGGGCAGAGCAGTGATGTACGGGGGAGAGGGGAAGAGGTGGAGCAGGGGTGGGGCCTTGGGGGAAGAACCAAAGAAGGGGGTAGGGCCTGAGGGAAAAGGCGGTGCAGGAGCGGGGATTCGGGGGCAGAGGTGGGGCAGGGGCAGTGCCTGGGGGGAAAGATGGAGCGGGGCGGGGCCTGGGGGGAAGAGGCAGGGACAGGGGCAGGGCCTCAGGGGCCTAGTTATCAGCCATTACAAAATTTGCAACCCTAACCTTTGGCCTAATGCTTACAGTTACGTTAAGGATTTGTTCACCAACCAATCTCAATGGGGTTTTAATTCACCCAGCTCATAACAATACTTTTGAGGATCTGGCCCTTTCTCCTAAAACCAGCTTCTCTTTTCAGAGCATTGCCCAGCCGCTCGCCTCCTGGCTCTATCTATGGTGCTGCTAGGGCCCTCATCCCCACCATCTAACTGGGAGGCAGGCTATTCTCCCCATTTCACAGATGGGGAACTGAGGCCAAGGTCACAATGAGAGTTTGTGGCGGAGCAGAGACGTGAACGGAGGTCACACAAGCTCCATGTGTGCTAGACCATCCTTCCCCTCCAGCTGGCTCCCTGCTGGCATCTGTATTGGTCTCTGTGTCATTGCCCCCAACGCAGCAGCAAAATCAGCCAAGAAGAAAGAACATTCCTGCAAAGAGCAGGTTTGCTGAGCTGAGAGTAGCCAGGCAGGACAGGGCCAGGGTGTGATCCAACCCGGGCTTCATTTTAAAGAGACAGGAGGGCATTTGTGGCAGAAGCTGCTGGCCACTGCACTGGGTCCCAGCAACTGAGCGGGTTCCCCTGTGGACAATGCAGCTAGTGAGGTGACTGTTGATCCTGGCTGACCCAGGACAGTCCTGGTTTCCCTGTGTCTCGGGAGCAACTTTGGGGACCCTGGTTTTTCATTTCAACAATTGAAACATTTTGGATATTTTAAGTACTAAATGTTTGTCCAAGAGACGTTTGCAGCGAGCGGAACTGGCTGGGCTCTGCCAGGAGCACGGAGCCCAGCGGAGGACTCGAAGGAGCATTCAGCATGGGTGCAGAGAGGAGCGGCGTGAACGCAGGTGCCAGCCGAGCTGTCTTTTGCTCAGAGTGGCTGTTATTGGCCCTTATAAACTCATGAAGTTAGGGGAGGATTTTCCTTGCTCGGAGAAATCTGTTCCTGTCCATGGGGCTGCAGCTGTGTGTGATGTTTTAAAAAGGCACCTCTGTCTTCAGGGAGAGTTCACAACCCTACAAAGTAGCCCTTCAAATGACCCTGGGGTTTGATCTCAAAAATAGGATCCCTTTAGCCATCAGGCGTCATCCTGGGACTCTCATAGTGGGGGTGAGTCATCCCTGAACTAGCTGATTAAGCCACAGGCAGGGATGAGTCATTCCTGTATTAGGCTCCAGCCAATCCACAAGCCAGGAGCTGGGCTGGTGGCTCTCAGGGCAGGTATATAAGCCTCACAGGTGAACCAGCTGCTCAGTCTTATCAATGAGGTTGTGTCATTGCTTAGAAGGGATGTCTCCTCTGCCTGATAGCAGGGACAGCCTCTGCAGGGCCGGCTCTAGGCACCAACAAAGCAAGCACGTGCTTGGGGCAGCACAATTCCAGGGGCCGCATTCCAGCCATTCTTTTTCTCTCTTTTTTTTGGGGGGGGGGCGGCATTCCGTCCACCCGTTTTTTTTTTGCTTGGGCAGTTGCGCTCTCGGAGCTTGGGGCGGCCAATTTTTTGCTTGGGGCGGCAAAAACCCTAGAGCCGGCCCTGGGCCTCAGCCTGCTCCAGCCAGGCTCTGGCTCCAGTCCTGTCCCTAGTTCTGCTCCAGCCCTGCTCTGGTTTCCAGCCCTACTTTTGGCCTCATTCCAGCCCTGCTCTTGACTCCTGGTTGCAGCTCTGACCTGTAGGCCCCACTGCCATCGCTCCAGCTCATAGGCCTGACCATCTTCACCTCAGTATCTGGCGGAGAAACTCAGAGGAAAAGGACAATTTCAGAAACACCGTGGAGCTTAAGGCGGCCTCCTTCTCCATGGCCCTACATCTTGTGCGGTCACTTGCACTACTGCAAAGCGCTACCGTTCTGGTAGCATTTTATACCTGCTTTGTACTGGTACAAAGTGCAGGCAAATGGAGGCTCCAGCCGGCTACTTTACCTCATGAACGGAGGCAGGACATAATAATAACAACAATAATCCCGAACTCTTCTCTGGTGCTTTTTAATCAGTAGGTGTGAAAGTGCATTACAAAGCATTATCCCCATTGTTTTACAGTGTAGGAAACTGAGGCATGGGGCGGGGGGAACGTGAGTTGCCCAAGGTCACCAGCAGGGCCATGGCTGAGTTGGGAGTAGATCCCGGGTTGCCTGAGGCCCAGTCCTCTACCTACTAGGCCACACTGCCTAGTGTGTACTTATATAGCATCAGTCCTCCAAGAATCTCAGTGCCCTGCACAACTGCTTATTAATTCAGCCTCACAACCCTTCAGTGTGGAGGGCTGTATCATTGAGCCCATTTCACAGAGGGGGAAACTGAGGCACGGAGAAGTGGAGGGGCTTGCACCCAACTCACCCACTAAGTCAGTGACAGAATTATATCCAGTCTCTTCCCTATCAAGCTGATGCTCTAGCTGCTATTATTGTTTGTATTACAGTAACACATCGAGGGCAGGGCCCAGCCCAGCCAGGGTCACCAGTCTGCTCGGTGCTGTACAAACATTGGTAGATTATTAGGGCCGTTACGATCCTGTAGTCTGACCTCAGTAAGGGACAGGCCCTGCCCTGAAGCACTTACAATCAAAAGAAACACGGCAGGCCAAAAGAACCAGAGAGAAACTGAGATCTCCTAATTCCCAATTCTTGTGCCTCTACCCACTGGACCTCACTGCCTCTTCTATCCTTCAGCACCACGCTCTAGGCTTTTGCATTTGTAGGCTACAGGCTGTCGTTTCATTACGTAACATGAACACAGTATAAATAAATGAAAAGGTCTGAAGGGGCGTGAGCTAAGTGGCTTTTGTTGTTCCCTCTCTCTCCTTCCAGAAGGAGCATTCACTGTATCAGATGCTGACACCAGAGGAGCTGGTCAGGGATTTTTCAATGAAACTTTTCCCGGTCAGAAAACGCCGAGACGTTGGAACCAGAACTTCTCTGCGGGAAATGGGCCGATTCGGCAAATTGCTTAACTCGAAAATCTTTTGGAAAAGATGTTGTGACAGTGTCGGGATGTTTTGTTTGAGCATTGGCTTGCTAAACCCATGGTTGTGAGCTCAATCCTTGAGGGGGCCATTTAGGGATCTGGGGCAAAAATCTGTCTGGGGATTGGTCCTGCTTTGAGCAGGGGGTTGGACTAGATGATCTCCTGAGGTCCCTTCCAACCCTGAGATTCTATGATTTTCTCCAAGAAAACAATTCCCGTTGTCCTTTGAGTCCGAGCTGCTGCTTTGTGGGTGACGATTGCTGCTTCCTCAAGGCAATTTCTTTCCAGAGTAGCGCGGCAGCTTAATATCTGCCGCCAAGATGTTAGATCTTAGCGTCTTCGTCAAAATATGCATCTGGAGTTTGCAGGCCTGGTCGCTGTGAACCTGCCCGTGTCATTCACACGGATGCACAGCGAGATCTGCCGGGTGGCGTTTTACCCCTTCCTGGCCTGGGTGTAAAGGATGGCACAAGTGGCAGGGTGACAGCGAAGGCCCCGGGTATGTCCATCAGTTCAGAGTTTAAGGCCAGACGGGACCAGCAGATCATCAAATCCGACCTCCTGCATAGCACAGGGCCCACGATGAGCCTGATAACTTGAGCAGGGCTAACCTGGGTGCCACAGGCAGAGACCAGGGGCCACCAATGCCTCATGCCCCTGCAATGGCAGGGAATTGATTAGGTGAGATGTACCCAGATGATGCCAGCCAGCGATCCACACCCCATGCTGCAGAGGAAGGTGATAACCTCCCCAAGATCCTTGCTGCTCTGGCTTGGGGGGAAATCTGGTTAGACCCTGAGATGGCACACCAGCTTGGCACCTAGAAAGCGGATTCTCTGGACTACCCCAGTGTATCCCCTTCCCCGTGTCAGGCTCCCAGCTATGGGGGTCCATGTTGATGTGGAGCCTGGGTAGGGGCGGACATGGTCCGAGTTCAGTGTAGGTTCAAGGCCAGAAGCAGCAGTCCGTACTAGTGGCACGCCGTAGGATCAGGCCAGAGTCCAGGTCAATGGGCCGCAGCGGGTCAGAGCCAAGTGAGTTAGTCAAAGAAGGGTTAGCAGAACAGAGGCAGGATGAGGGGTCAGGAGCAGAGCTGAAGACTAGGAGCGGGGCCAGGTACCAGGAGCAGAGCTGGGACCATTCTTCATCCTCTTATATGGATTTGAAACATGGGCATTGCTTAAACAAGCCATCAGGCGCCTGGAGGCATTTCATACACATTGCCAGCGGCAACTCCTGGGTATAAAAGGGTTTGATTTGATGTGTCATTGAGAACTGGCCTTGAGAGGACTAAAGTCCCCATCAGTCACCGCTGGCTGGCACTTTTCGGTCACTTAGCCTGTCTCAGAGACAAAGCCCCCACACATTGAACCCTGACGATAGGACTCAAAGTATGGAGGAGACGTTGCCCAGCCACAGACTGGAAGCAGCCATGCTGTCGTCTGCAATTGACATGGCTGATTCAGATCAGGAATTCCCCGGTGGAGCTTTCAGACACCTGAAACAAAGCCAGGTAGTGTGGCCAGGCCATTCGGCATGCCAGACCCGCCTTGTCTAAGCATGTTGTTGTTGCTGCTAACGCTAGGACCCAGGAGCAAGGTGAGGTATCAGGAGTGCACAGCGGGGTCTGTTTGCAGTGGCAAGCCAAGGATGCACTAGGTGCATAGACAACCTCCAGGCAGAGGTGCTGGAAATAGGGGTGCTGCTGTACCCCTGGCTTGAAGTGGTTTTCATCATATACAGGGTTTACAGTTGGGTTCAATGGCTCTCAGCACCCCCACTATAGAAATTGTTCCAGCTGCCCTTCCTCCAAGTGTTTTCCCTAGGGCGTAAATCTTGTGCCTGGGCCTGCACATCCAGCGCTGCTTGAACCCCACTTCACCAGAGCTGTCGGGCAGCAGCATGGACATAGCTGACGCTAGGGTGACCAGATTCATAGATTCATAGATTCTAGGACTGGAAGGGACCTTGAGAGGTCATCGAGTCCAGTCCCCTGCCCGCATGGCAGGACCAAATACTGTCTAGACCATCCTTGATAGACATTTATCTAACCTACTCTTAATGCGGTGCCCAGAACTGGACACAATACTCCAGCTGAGGCCTAACCAGCGCAGAGTAGAGCAGAAGAATGACTTCTCGTGTCTTGCTCACAACACACCTGTTAATACATCCCAGGATCATGTTTGCTTTTTTTGCAACAGCATCACACTGTTGACTCATATTTAGCTTGTGGTCCACTATAACCCCTAGATCCCTTTCTGCCGTACTCCTTCCTAGACAGTCTCTTCCCATTCTGTAGGTGTGAAACTGATTGTTCCTTCCTAAGTGGAGCACTTTGCATTTGTCTTTGTTAAACTTCATCCTGTTTACCTCAGACCATTTCTCCAATTTGTCCAGATCATTTTGAATTATGACCCTGTCCTCCAAAGCAGTTGCAATCCCTCCCAGTTTGGTATCATCCGCAAACTTAATAAGCATACTTCCTATGCCAATATCTAAGTCGTTAATGAAGATGTTGAACAGAGCCGGTCCCAAAACAGACCCCTGCGAACCCCACTCGTTATGCCTTTCCAGCAGGATTGGGAACCATTAATAACAGCTCTCTGAGTACGGTTATCCAGCCAGTTATGCACCCACCTTATAGTAGCCCCATCTAAATTGTATTTGTCTAGTTTATCAATAAGAATATCATGCGAGACTGTATCAAATGCCTTACTAAAGTCTAGGTATCCACAGCTTCTCCCTTATCCACAAGACTCGTTATCCTATCAAAGATGTCCTGATTTTATAGGGACAGTCCCAATATTTGGGGCTTTTTCTTATATAGGTGCCAATTACCCCCCACCCCCATCCCGATTTTTCACACTTACTATCTAGTCACCCTAGCTGGTGCCCAGAAACCAGCAGACTCATCTTCCAGGCCCATGGATCCTCATGCATGAAGGTAGGCATAGCTTCATGTCTCCAGCTTCCATCCCGGACACACCACACGATCTGTCGTCTACAGCCAAGCGCTGCGGTACAACCGCATTTGCTCCAACCCCTCAGACAGAGACCAACACCTACAAGATCTTCACCAAGCATTCTCAAAACTACGATACCCGCACGAGGAAATAAGGAAACAAATCAACAGAGCCAGAAGTGTACCCAGAAGCCTCCTGCTGCAAGACAAGCCCAAGAAAGAAACCAACAGAACTCCACTGGCCATCACCTACAGTCCTCCGCTAAAACCTCTTCAACACATCATCAGTGATCTACAACCCACCCTGGACAATGATCCCTCACTTTCACAGGCCTTGGGAGGCAGGCCAGTCCTCGCCCACAGACAATCTGCCAACCTTAAGCATATTCTCACCAGCAACCACACACCGCACCATAGTAACTCTAACTCAGGAACCAATCCATGCAACAAACCTCGATGCCAACTCTGCCCACATATCTACACCAGCAACACCATCACAGGACCTAACCAGATCAGCTACCTCATTACTGGCTCATTCACCTGCACGTCCACCAATGTTATATACGCCATCATGTGCCAGCAATGCCCCTCTGCTATGTACATCGGCCAAACTGGACAGTCCCTACGTAAAAGGATAAATGGACACAAGTCAGATATTCGGAATGGCAATATACAAAAACCTGTAGGAGAACACTTCAACCTCCCTGGACACACAATAGCAGATTTAAATGTAGCCATCCTGCAGCAAAAAAAACTTCAGGACCAGACTTCAGAGAGAAACTTCAGTTCATCTGCAAATTTGACACCATCAGCTCAGGATTAAACAAAGACTGTGAATGGCCAGCCAACTACAAAAGCAGTTTCTCCTCCCTTGGTGTTCACACCTCAACTGCTAGAAGAGGGCCTCATCCTCCCTGATTGAACTAACCTCGTTATCTCTAGACTGATTCTTGCCTGCATAGTTATACCTGCCCCTGGAAATTTGCACTACATTCATCTGACGAAGTGGGTATTCACCCACGAAAGCTCATGCTCCAATACATCTGTTAGTCTGTAAGGTGCCACAGGACTCTTTGTCGCTTTCTAGCTAAAGTGCATTCAGCATAATTCCCTTCGCTCAGGACTGCAATGCAAAGTTGAACCTGCTGGCTCAGCTGTGTTTCACAGCCTACTAGAAGAAGGCAAATGGAAGTGTTGCGTTGCTTTTCATAGTGCGCTCCGCCAGAGGGCAGTCAAACACACCATCCCACACCTAACATGGGGGAGGATGATGAACTGTCGGTAGCCAGGAGCTGCATAGTGCAGGTCAGGAGGCAAACTGCCCCCAAGTTCCCATCAAGGGCTTTAGTTTGGACCCATCTCTGATTTACAGTCCTGCCCCTTCATCCAGCCTGGCTGAGTGAGACGCTTTCAGTCCCCTCGGGAAGTGTTCGGTGCGAAAGGACGGTGGAAAATAATCATAATAAAAAAGAGAATCCAGGAGGACTGAAGGCATGAGTTTCAGAGTAGCAGCCGTGTTAGTCTGTATCCGCAAAAAGAAGAACAGGAGTACTTGTGGCACCTTAGAGACTAACAAATTTATTAGAGCATAAGCTCTATATGCATCCGAAGAAGTGGGCTGTAGTCCACGAAAGCTTATGCTCTAATAAATTTGTTAGTCTCTAAGGTGCCACAAGTACTCCTGTTCTTCTTTTTTTGAAGGCATGAGGGGTGCCGTGGGGAACTGTGGGTCAGGACTGAGGGGCGTCGGCAGAGGCGGGGCGGGGGGCAGGACTGGGATAGCAGGGGGCGGGTCGGCTCAGCACAGAAGTGCCTTGGCACAGCTCTGTGAGGTTGCAGGCCGAGCGTTAGCACAGACGCTATATTGCATGTTGAAGGAGGAGTCTTTTCCCCCGGTGGGACTGCATGCCCATGGCTCAGTAATGGGCTATGGAGCCTTCTGCCTGTAGGTCACCGGCACCGCTTTGAGCACTGTATTATCTTCCAGAGGATGGTGTGTAACCAGCTCCCAGTCTCAGTCCAGGTGCTCAAGGGCCTTGGCTACACTTGGCAATTCACAACGCTGTGAAGCGCGAGTGTAGTCGCGCTGCCAGCACTGCAAGAGCTCTCTCGCAGCACTGTCTGTACTCCACCTCTCCAAGGGGAGTAGCTTGCAGTGCTGTGAGCGAGCGTGCAGCGCTGCAGGCGCTGATCACACTGGCGCTTTACAGCGCTGCACGCGCTGCGCTCGGGGGGGGGGGGGGGGCGTTTTCACACCCCTGAGCGCAGCAAGTTGCAGCGCTGTACAGCGCCAGTGTCGCCAAGGCCTAAGACACCTGTCAACTAGCACTCCTTGTAGCTGGCCTGTGATGGGGCAGATGGGCCCCACGCAGCCAACGACGGGGCTTAACGAGGCGGACAGGTTCCCCGCTGGCGAGGAGAGGGTTAAGGAGAGCCTGTGGACCCATTTCACCCCACCCTGCTACACCTGTAGTGACAGGCATGGAGACAAGGTGAAAAGGAGGAGACCCAGCCCCATTCAGGGCTGACCAGGATGGAAGGAGACCAGAGCGCTGCTACTTCCTTAGGGAGGGAAGCCTAGGACCCAGATAAGAGGCTAAGACAGCTTCCATTTGGTGGATGAACCAACCAGGCCCAGGAAGATGGACAAGAAGGATCTAGCCGCCCAGAGACAAGCCCGGAGCAGAAGGATGGGGTCTGGTCAATGAAGCTGCGAATGAAGCTGCATCCGAAGAAGTGGGCTGTAGTCCACGAAAGCTTATGCTCTAATAAATTTGTTAGTCTCTAAGGTGCCACAAGTACTCCTGTTCTTTTTGCTGACTTTTTAGTTCACTGTTTTCCTTTTTGTTTTGGGCTCTAACGGTCTGGAAGGGGTCGGACTCCAGCGTGTGTTAACTGGAGGGCTAATGCACCCCAGCGCTGGGGGCAGCACCTGACTGTTGGGGACCCACAGTAAGGAAGTGATGCCATGATGGGCCACGAGGGAGTGCTGCCTAGACAGCCCGGTTACATGGCCATAATCTCGGTTACGGGGTGTCGTCCGGCTCTTTGATGGGAAGCCGGCCCTCGTAGGCAGTGGACTGATTTCAGTCTCTCCCCGCGTGTTGTGTGGAAAGAAACAGCTAGTTGCATGCTGCTGTTTAGTGCCTCTTCCCTGAGCTGCAGCCTGCCTTCTCCACCCAGGTTCCTTCCTGCTCACCGAACCGGTGTCAGATGGTGTAGGGCTGGGCTCTGAGGATACAGACCTGCCTGGGGGGACACAGCCATTATAGACTCTAAGGTCACACACCTGCTCCCTGTGAACCAAAGCCACTGGGCTTGGCGGAGAGGCACCCAGAGAAATCCCTGGGCTGCTGCTGAGATCCCTTCAGCAAATCATTGGTGCCCGAACCCTGGAAGCCGCAGCTGGGACCAGACTTCCAAGGAGGCCCTGCACGCTGACCTCTGATTATGGGCACCGAGCTGCCTTGGAAACCTGACCACTAGAGCTGGACCATGTAGGAGATCCCTCAATGCTGGAGACAGTGGCCCAGAGCCTCACAGGTATTTAGGCACTTAACTCCTATTGAAATGAATGGGAGTTAGGCAGGGGTGAAAGTAACTTAAAAGACTTATCGGTACGCCGGAGTCCTGAGCGGGGGCGTGGCCTCAACCGGAAGAGGCGGGGCCTTTCCAGTTTTAAAGGCCCTGGGGCTCCGGCTGCGGCTGGGAGCCCCAGGGCCTTTAAATCACCCCGGAGCTACCAGCTGCAGAGGTGGCTGGGAGCCCCGGGGCTCAGGGGCAAATTAAAGGGCCTGGGGCTTTGGCCACCGCAATACTCCGGGCCCTTTAAATCACCGCCGCGAAAGCCAGTCCAGCACGGCGTAGTGGCTCTTGCCGGTACGCCGTATAGGACCGTACCAGCTTACTTTCACCTCTGGAGTTAGGCACCTAACTATAACAGGGCTAGTTCTGCTAAGGCCTGGAGAAGCTTCCTCCTAATTGAGGGGGTGGCTGGGACCCTGAGCCGCTTCTGTGCTTTTGCAACATCACCTGAGGCCCAGAGAGGAAAAAAGACACTCCCAGGGTCACCCAGTGAGTCAGCTGGGAGCAGATCCCAGGAATCCTGGCTCCCATTCGCATACTCAAACCACTAGGCCTGCCTCCCTCCAAGGGTTGGGAACAGGGCGCAGGCTATTCAGAGGCCCGGTCCCCTGCTCTCAGCACCGAGGGCCGGCTTTTCTAAACCACCCAGAACCCGACGTGCTGAGTAGTTTATACATCTGGCTGCTTGTTTTGGAGGCTAAATGACAGCTGAGTTTTCTTTGAAAATCTGGCCCTGTTTGCAGGCCCCAAGCACTTGAAAATCTGCCCCCTAGCCCCGCCTGCCCTTTCTGCAGGGTAAAGCCACAAAGGCTATCTCGAGCCGGAACACGCTGCCTGCTGCATGTGCTCCTCCACCATAGCTTGGCCCCAGGATGTTGAAGGTTATAAATTTTTAAACCATATTTTACGCTTACAAATTCCACAGAGTGGCCCTGAAGCCTCTCATCTGCAGAGAGCTCCTCGGAGGTGCATTGCCCTCACTTGCACATTGCACACAGAGGCATGCGCTGGATTAGAGCAAACCTTTCCAAGGTCCCTTTTCAAACGCTGGCCCCGTTTCTCTCCTAAAGCTCCGTCAGAGACTCCTGTCCGCAGGGGAGGGGATGAAGTTATTTATAACATGCAATCAACTGTGTGAATCTCGTCTCTGCGAGTGTGTGTGTGTGTGTCGGGGAGAGTGTTAAGCGTGCTGGGGTAGCTAAAAAATGACTGTTTAGTCAAAGAAATTAAACCTCATAGGGCCCATTCCTGCAACCCTTCACTCATGCAGATGGTCCTTCCCCACACAAGGAGTCCCTAGGAATTGGATAGGCTTATTGCCAAGAGTAAGGACCCCTCCGCTGAGTAATCCACTGAAAACCAGGCCACAACAAAGGAGAAATCGCTTCAAGCTCATACGTGCTCATTCCTTGACAAACAGGTAGTGGATCAAACTCTGATCTCAGTTATGTGGTGTAAAACTGGAGTAACTTAAAGTCATTTTGGCCTAGAATAAGCCTATGCTTGCCCACCCCTGTGGAAAAGAACATCTGTATCTTCCGCATTTATGTTGCTGAAAAGCTATTGCCGGCATTATACGAAGACACATTTCTCTCTGTATTATAGGGAGGAAGGACTGACCTAAGGGGGGATGGGAATGAGGCAAAAAGTTTGGGGTGGGGACCCCTGGCTTTCAGCACTCCTACTGTAAAAAATGTTCCAGCGCCACTGGACTTATCCACAGAATATGAACGGCACCCAAAAACATAGGTGCTGGAACTAGGGGTGCTTGGGGTGCAACAGCACCCCCCCTTGAAGTGGTTTCCATCATATACAGGGTTTGCAGTTTGATGCAGTAGCTCTCAGCATCCCCACTATACAAACTGTTCCGGCACCATTGCCCAAAAGTGTTGATTCTCTGTCTGCTGCTCTAACCATGAGACAGAATTCCCCTTGTTAAGGCAGTCAGTATAATCACTTACAAATACCTTAGATAAATAGACATGTCCCTCCAGGTAGCATGGGAGCAGGGGTGATCTTATGGCTAAGGGACAGGATGGGAGGCAGGAGCCCCGCATTCCAATTATCTATCACTGCCACAGGCTTCCCACGTGAGCTTGGCACTACCACTAACCCCAAGCATTCAAAAACCATGAGACAGGCCCCCAAAATCATGAGATTGGGATTAAATATAGTAAAAATCAGGTTTTTTTATTTGCTCTGTGTGCGTGCGCACATGCGTGTGTGTGCGTGCGCCTGTGATGGTTTCAAGCTCTTCTCCAAAGCCGCAGGAGCTAGAAACTTACTTTTTTCTACCACAGTGGGGTCCTCATCAGTGACTCGGGCTCCTAGGTGCTACGGTCAGACAGCTAGTTATAATAAAGCTGTGAGAACTAGCAACACTGCCTTGGACAAGTCTCTGAGTCTCTGTTTCAATTTTCTCATCTATAAAAGAGGGTGATACTTCCCCCATTGATAGTGGTGTTAGATAAGGCTAAATGAACAGATGGTTGTAGAGCATTTTGTAATCATAGGAGCAGACATGGGGTCCACCTATTCCAGCATCCTGTCTCCAACAGTGGTCAGCACCAGCTATTCACTTCTCTGTAAGTTCTTATACTGCACTCATCACCAGGCTGGCTGAGTGCCTTCTGGGAGCACATTAAGCAGCATGACCACATGTCAGCTGCTTCACAGGGTTAGACACTGAGGCCTGATCAACACCTAAAACTTAGGTCAACTTAGATACGTCACTCAGGGCTGGAAAAAATGTCACATCCCGAGCACCGTAATTAGGTCGACCTCGCCTCCACTGTAGACTTGGTGAGATCAACAGAAGGATTCTTCCATTGACCTACCTAACACCTCTAAGAGGTGGATTAACTGCATCACCAGAAAACCCCTTGTGTTGATGTAGGCAGCATCTACACTATGGCGCTACCGTGGCACAGTTGCGGCACCATAGCTGTGCCACTGTCGCTCAATAGTGTAGATGTACACTAACTGTTCCTGGAAGCAGCAGGCTTTTTGAAATTAACCATGTCCTGGAAATCACAACACAACACATTTTCCAAACAAAAGGAAATAAGAATAGGATTGGAAGATTCCTCAGGAGGTCATCTAGTCCAACCCCCTGCTCAAAGCAGGACCAGCCCCAACTAAATCATCCCAGCCAGGGCTTTCTCAAACCAGGCCTTAAAAACCCCTAAGGATGCAGATTCCACCACCTCCCTAGGAAACCTGTTCCAGGGCTTCACCACCCTCCTAGTGAAATAGTGTTTCCTAATATCCAACCTAGACCTCCCCCGCTGCAACTTGAGACCATTGCTCCTTGTTCTGACATCTGATACCACTGAGAACAGCCTAGCTCCATCCTCTTTGGAACTCCCCTTCAGGTAGTTGAAGGCTGCTATCAAATCCCCCCTCACTCTTCTTTTCTGCAGACTAAATAAGACCAGTTCCCTCAGCCTCTCCTGGTAAGTCATGTGCCCCAGACCCCTAATCATTTTCGTTGCCCTCCGCTGGACTCTTTCCAATTTGTCCACATCCTTTCTGTAGCGGGGGGCCCAAAACTGGACGCAATACTCCAGATGTGGCCTCACCAGTGCCGAATAGAGGGGAATAATCAGTTCCCTTGATCTGCTGGCAATGCTCCTACTAATGCAGCCCAATATGCCATTAACCTTCTTGGCAACAAGGGCACACTGCTGACTCATATCCAGCTTCTCGTCCACTCTAATCCCTAGGTCCTTTTCTGCAGAACTGCCACTTAGCCTGTCGGTCCCCAGCCTGTAGCGGTGCATGGGATTCTTCCTTCCTAAGTGCAGAACTCTGCACTTGTCCTTGTTGAACCTCATCAGATTTCTTTTGGCCCAATCCTCTAATTTGTCTAGATCATTCTGGACTGTATCCCTACCCTCCAGCTTATCTACCTCTCCCCCCAGCTTTGTGTCATCCGCGAACTTGCTGAGGGTGCAATCCATCCCATCATCCAGATCATTAATGAAGATGTTGAACAAAACCGACCCCAGGACAGACCCCTGGGGCACTCCACTTGATACCAGCTGCCAACTAGACATCGAGCCGTTGATCACTACCCGTTGAGCCCGATGACTTAACCAGCTTTCTATCCACCTTATAGTCCATTCATCCAGCCCATACTTTTTAACTTGCTGGCAAGAATACTGTGTGAGACCGTATCAAAAGCTTTGCTAAAATCAAGATATATCACATCCACTGCTTTCCCCATATCCACAGAGCCAGTTATCTCATCACAGAAGGCAATCAGGTTGGTCAGGCATGACTTGCTCTTGGTGAATCCATGTTGACTGTTCCTGATCATCTTCCTCTCCTCCAAGTCCTTCAAAATGGATTCCTTGAGGACCTGCTCCATGATTTTTCCAGGGACTGAGGTGAGGCTCCCAGATTCTCCTTCTTGCCCTCTTTTAAAGATAGGCAGTATATTTGCCTTTTTCCAATTGTCCAGGACCTCCCGCGATTGCTGTGAGTTTTCAAAGATAATGGCCAATGGCTCTGCAATCACATCAGCCAACTCTCTCAGCACCCTCGGATGCAGTGCATCCGGCCCCATGGACTTGCGTATGTCCAGCTTTTCTAAATAGTCCTTAACCCGTTCTTTCACCACTGAGGGCTGCTCACCTCCTCCCCATACTGTGCTGCCCCAGTGCAGCACTTTGGGAGCTGACCTTGTCTGTGAAGACAGAGGCAAAAAAAGCATTGAGTACTTCAGCTTTTTCCACATCATCTGTCACTAGGTTGCCTCCCCCATTCTGTAAGGGTCCCACACCTTCCCTGACCTTCTTGTTGCTAACATACCTGTAGATACCCTTCTTGTTACCCTTCACATCCCTTGCTAGCTGCAACTCCAATTGTGCTTTGGGCTTCCTGATTACACCCTTGCATGCTCAAGCAATATTTTTATACTCCTCCCTAGGCATCTGTCCAAGTTTCCACTTCTTGTAAGCTTCCTTTTTGTGTTTAAGCTCACCGAAGATTTCTCTGTTAAGCCAAGCTGGTTGCCTGACATATTTGCTATTCTTTCTGCACATCGGGATGGTTTGTTCCTGCGCCCTCCATAAGGCTTCTTTAAAATACAGCCAGCTCTCCTGGACTCCTTTCTCCCTCATATTAGCCTCCCAGGGGATCCTGCCCATCAGTTCCCTGAGAGAGTCAAAGTCTGCTTTTCTGAAGTCCAGGGTCCATATTCTGCTGCTCTCCTTTCTTCCTTTTGTCAGGATCCTGAACTCGACCATCTCATGGTCACTGCTGCCCAGGTTGCCACCCACTTCTACTTCCCCTCCCAATTCTTCCCTGTTTGTGAGCAGCAGGTCAAGAGGAGCATGGCCCCTAGTTGGTTCCTCCAGCACTTTCCCCAGGAAGTTGTCCCCAACACTCTCCAAAAACTTCCTGGGTTGTCTGTGCATTGCTGTATTCCTCTCCCAGCAGATGTCAGGGTGATTGAAGTCCCCCATGAGAACCATGGCCTGTGATCTGGAAACTTCTGTTAGTTCTCCAAAGAAAGCCTCATCTACCTCCTCCTCCTGGTCTGGTGGTTTATAGCAGACGCCCACCACGACATTACCCTTGCAGCTCTGGCCTCTAGACGTAACCCAAAGACTCTCAACAGGCTTTTCTCCAGTTTCATACGGGAGCTCTGAGCAATAGCGCTCCTTTAACGTTTCTTCTCGGGGGGATCAGTTTATACAGGGATCTCGATTAGCACAACTGATGACAAGGGCAAAGCCAGCCAGTCTATTTGAAGCTAGATGGGACAAAGGGCTGGATAGTAGAAGATTGGGAGCAATCCTGAACTGGCTGGAGAGATGGATTAGATGGGACCAGAGCTGCTCAAACACATGGGTGGGAGGGCTGCAAGGGATAAAACAATCCACCAAAAATTGTTTATTTTGTTTTCCACATTTTAAATCTTTCTTAAAATATTAAACTACCTCTAGCAGGTGGCTTATAGAAACCTTTTCTCTAACTTCTATGGGCCTACAGTTCAGTCAGTCATATAAACCCTTGTTCTTTCAAACTATGTAGCATAAAAAAACATGTCTTCATTATTCCCTCCTCCCCACCCCACTTCCTGCCTGGATGGTCTTTAATTTTAAGCATAGCTATGATCCAATCTGGCCTTAAGGTTGAAATTTTGATACTTCAACAGGACACAAAAGATGGTCTGGAGCCAAAACCCGGGATCCAGGCATTCTTTGGGGAAAAATATGGATCGGGATCTGAATTGAACTGCTCAGGCCTATCTCCATCAGAAACTAAAACTAGGAGCCCTAATCAAGGACCAGCCCCTCCTTGTGCTAGGTACTGCACAAACACAACAATCACAAATGCACAAACAAAGACAGTCCCTGCCCCAGCGATTTTACAATCTAATACAAAAGACAGCAGAGGGATAGACAGATAGATGGGGGAGTATAAAGAAACAATGGTTGATAATGCCACTCTTTTGGTTTTTCCCCTAAGAGGAGACAGGCTGTTAACAGTAATTCTCCCTCATAAAAGGATATTAGGATGCATTAGCTGTTTTCTAATTTGTTTACAGTGGGTTATAACTGCAGTGCCTTCCTGGGGATCTTGTATTGCTCATGCCAGAGCCCATAACTGAAATGTGAACAGGCTGGGGTGAGGTGGCTGGAGATATTGGCACAAATGGTAACATTTGTCTCCAGAGGATGCCTGCTAGAAATGTACATCAGCAAAAGCAGAAGGTGACATTATTTATAACATAAAATCAGGGTTGCTAGTGTCACATAGGAACAGAAGCCTAGAGCTAAGGGAAGGCCCTTGTACATTAACCTGGACAATGAGTGAAATCAGGGTCTTAATTAGGGATCATCCCAAGCAGATTTCAAACCAACCGAAGTTTGGGAGTGGTGTGGCATCCAAGATATTGGTTGTGTCCCAATTGTTTAGAAATCTTTATAATGAGCTGAACCAAATAGGAAAGTCTGTGGCCCATCTCCATCAGGAACCAAAGCTGCAAGGTCCTCAAAATGTAGAGTGTTTTAAAACCAGATCAAGTACTGTATCCAAGTTGTGTAATCTGAGCCAAGCCGTGTTTATGGGAATTTGGTCACAACTGGGTCTGGTAGCTGTTCTCTCCTCTGTAAGCCTGTTAAGGTTGTTGACCTATGTCTTTGTGTCAGTGTATATTTTGATCAAACCTTCAGCTTGAAAAGGGAGGAGAGTTTTATAATCCTATAGAGGAAAAGAAAAATCGGGATTTTGTCCTTTTTTGCTTCTTTGTGATGTTTAAATACTTTTAAAATCCAAAATAGTTTCCCCCATCTTTTTTTAATATTAGAAATATCAGGAAAGTGAATTCTGATTTTTCCAGAAGCCTCACTGTAGATCTCAGATGGGGACTGAGGGTTTACATAGTCAGTCGTTAAAGGTTTGATCCTGCCCCTCTGCCAGTCAGTGTGAGATTTTTTTATTTATTTGAATGGGGGCAGGAGCAGGCCCCAACTGAATGAACAGGAGATGGCGACTTTATAAGTGATCTGAATAAAACAAAACAAGTAAACAAACAGACAACCTGTATCATTTCCTCTCTCAGTTAAGCCAGTTTCACTTATGGTTCCTCTGATGTCACAATCTTGTTAGTGCTCCAGTTGTACATAGATTCCTTCAGGCAAAAACAGGGTAAATAAGACCTGAACGTTGTCAAAACCATGTAGAAACAAAAAGCAAAAGGTAAAAAATTGTTCATCCCTTCTTTATCCAGAAAAAAGAAGCTAAGGAGGACACGGACATTTTTACCTGTGCAAAGTCATCTTTAAATTCCTGTCCTTTTTAATATTTGGAAGAAAAGGACTGGATGGAAGAATGGGCCCCAATCACGTATTTCTTACCTCCACATTTCCCTTTACTCTGTCACTCCTTATCCAGAGCATCACCTGCCTTATAAGAGACATCGCCTGCTATGGAGAGCACTGCAGCTTTTGTCATGTGCATGCACAGTGGGTGATGTTCCAGATTATTTTCTGCTTTGGAGAATTGCTAGCAGCAACTCTGATCAGTAAGCTTAACACACAATGCCATTCAATGGGAGAAGCAGCATTACATCTGCACCGCATACATCTCTCCTCATGGTGCTCTGCAGGGTCAAGATTTTCAAAAGCAGCTAGTGATGGTGGGTGCCTCAGAGTTTAAGTGCTGTCATAGACTCATCATTCTGGAGTGTTCCCTCTTAGTGGGACCTGCCTGGCATTTTAGCAACACCGCTCTGCACCTCAGGACATCAGTGTAGGGTCACCAGGTGTCCGGTTTTCGACTGGAATATCCGGTCGAAAAGGGATCCTGGTGGCTCCAGTCAGCATCATTGACCTGGCCATTGACTGTCCAATTGGCGGCACAGCGCAGCGGGGCTGGCAGGCTCCCTGCTAGCCTCTGCGCCGCGGGGCTCCTGGGAAGCAGTGGCATGTCCCCCCTCCGGCTCCTACGCGTAGGAGTAGCCAGGGGGCTCCACACACTGCCCCCACCCCAAGTGCCACCCCCACGGCTCCCATTGGCTGTGGGCCAATGGGAGCTGCGGGGGCAGTGCTTGCGGACGGAGCAGCACACAGCCGCCTGGCTGCGCCTCCGCGTAGGAGCCAGAGGGGGGACATGCTGCTGCTTCTGGGAGCTGCTTGAGGTAAGCGCCACCTGGAGCCTGCACCCCTGAGCACCCCCGCGCCCCAACCCCCAGCCTGGAGCCCCCTCCTGCACTCTGAACTCCTTATTTCTGGCTCCTCCCCAGAGCCCGCACCCCCGTCCAGAGCCCTCACCCCCTCCTGCACCCCAGCCCAGTGAAAATGAGCAAGTGAGTGAGGGTGGGGAGAGTGAGCGACAGAGGGAGGGGGGATGGTGTGAACAAGGGAGGGGCCTCTGAGAAGGGGCAGGGCCTCAGAGGAGGGCAGGACAGGGGGCAGGGAAGGGTGTTGGGTTTAGTGCCAGTAGTGTTGGCAACCCTACATCAATAGTCTAGTATAGTCATGGCTTGGCCCTCCAGCCAAGTCAGGTTTCCCTCCTTCTGGGGAATCAATGTCCCTTCCACCCCGCCTCGCTGTCTCTTCAGTCTTTCTTCTTCTGGACTCTCTCTTAAGTCCCTCGACAAAACCCCAAATCAGACAACATACAAACTAAGCAACTTTTACCCATCTCAGGCTTGAGCCTTTAATCCCTTTTACCTACTCCCATTTCTCTGCTCTTCTACAGAACACCAAAGCACAGGTATGTCTCCCTGGAGTCCTGCCCCTTTTTCAAGGGCCTCCGCAGGATCTCACTCCACTCCTTTAGCTTTCCCACAGTTCTGCATCTGCCAGGTTCTCGTCAGGCGCTTCCCAGGAACTCCCCACTCTCCTGGATCTCCCTCCTCCAAGGACTCTAAACTCCTTCCTTTGAACTCCTCCCTGAGCCTGCCATACCCAATCAGGCTCAGTGAACCCCTTCTCAGCCAGTGAGAGGTTCATATACCCCATCACAGGTGCCCGATGGAGCAGACACCTGATTTTCAGAAGGTGAAGGCTCAGCATTTTCTGAAAACCGTTCTCCATGAAAGTGACCCAGTTTAGGCACCCAAACATTGCACTGCCCAAAGCCACTAGTCACTTTTGAAAATCGAAGTGGCTCCAGGGGCCACTTTATGTGTACCTTTTTGGTGGGGTTTAACTATGAAGTATGACTTAGTGCTGTGTGTTTGTGTCACCCACACACCTCCTGGGTGTGGTGTTCTGGCCCATCTAGTGGCACTGAGACCACTTAGAGAGCAATTAATAGGTCTGTTCTACAGCCTGAGCTAACAGCCAGTTGGGTTTTAGCTCATGCACTAAGCTCCAAAGGTCCCAGGTTTGATCCCACCTGCTGATGACTAGCATCTGTCAGTGTTACATTTGCACAGTGTGTTGTACAATGGGGTCCTGATCCCTAGCTGGATAGTAATAAAATAAGAGCACCACAACAATGCTCTACTGTGGCTTTGAAGCTGCTGCTGCTTTCATATCCGCTAGTGGCATGTACATTTGTGCCTTTTACACTCTCGGAGACTAGCATTTTGACCCCACCTGGATTCTTCATCTGCAGGAGTGGATTTGGATTATATTTATTATGTTGTCATGAATTACTATTTAGCTTTTGTCACATCATTTGTATTTATTATTACAGAAGATAACAGATTACAATATCATTTGTTATCATGCTGCTGTTGTTATTATGAATGACACACTCAGACAATAGTATTTTATTCATACAGCCCTTACCATGTACCAGGCAGGATATGCATCCGAAGAAGTGGGCTGTAGCCCACGAAAGCTTATGCTCTAATAAATGTGTTAGTCTCTAAGGTGCCACAAGGACTCCTGGTCTTTTTGCGGATACAGACTAACACGGCTGCTACTCTGAAACCAGGCACTTTACAGTACAACCAAAAGGCATGGCCCTCTTGCCACATGCAGTGGTCCCGCTATACCGCTGGGAACCTTGTGTAGGTCACAGCACCAGGAGTAAAGGGGCTCAGCTTTTCTTGCAGCAGGATGGTGGGGCGGTGGGGAAAGGGGAACATCCCTGCATCACTGTGCATTAAGGGTCCCGATTCAGCAAGGCACCTAAGCACGTGCTGAAGGGCACCCCTATTCAGCAAGTGCCTGAAGGGAAGCAGGTGCTTAGGTCGGAGCAGGTGAGCTTTTGGGGGGTGGGGTCACCTGGCTGATCCCTCTCCACGCCCCGGGAGTGCGGGGGCCCTGCTGGGGGGCATGGGTGGGGGGAGCTGTTCCCCAGCCCCTCCCCAAAGCCTGCTGGCAGCTTCGGCCGGGTGACGTGGAGGCAGCAGCGGGGAATCACCGCCGAGGGGCGGGGGCGGGGTCAGGGTCAGGGGGCGGGGCTAGCGCCCAGCGGGGCCGGGGAGGAGAAAGAGGCGCGGCTCTGGCACACAGGGGCGGAGCCAGAGGGAGCAGTGACGCGGCCTTCGCGGGAGTGGGCGGGGCCGGAAGGGGTGTAGGCGGAGATATGGGTGAGGGGGCGGGGCGTAGGCCGGGCTAGGGGCGGGGCGGAGCGGTGGGTGGGGCTAGCGGCGGTGAGGGCGGGGCGTGGCGTGTGGCGGCCCGGAGGGGGAGGGGCCGAGCCCTCAGCTGACCGGCCGCCATTTTGTCGGGCGCTCGGCTGAGCGGAGCCCGGAGCTAAGCGATTCCAGCCGCCGGGGCCGCCGCTGCCTCCTGCGTCCCCGGGGCGCGCGCGCCGCCCGGCCCCGAGCGGGATGTGAGCGGCCCGGCCCGCCTCGCCCGGACACACACGGCAGCGCCCCGGCCCGGCCCCTCCGCTCGAGCGCAGGCCCCGCCGGCCCGGCCCCGCCGCCGCGATGGCGCTGAAGATGGTGAAGGGCAGCATCGACCGCATGTTCGACAAGAACCTGCAGGACCTGGTGCGGGGCATCCGCAACCACAAGGAGGACGAGGTGGGCCGGGGCTCGGCGGGGAGGAGGGCGGGCCGGGGCCGGGGAAGTGGGGCTGAGGGGGGGAGGGGAGCAGGGCGCGGGGTCTGGGCTGGGGGGCAGGGCGGGGTGGGGGGGGTCCTGGGGCGGCTGAGGAGGGCAGCGTAGGACCTGGTGAGTCATGAGGAGGGGAGTGGGCGGGGGGGGGGTAAATTCCCGCTGCAGGATCCGGTGGGGGGGGGTCTGAACCACAGCCCCCTCCCCCCCCCACAGCGAGCCGAGGAGGGCTTGAGGTTGCTTCCTCAGAAGAGTTAACCCCGGGCCTTTCCCATCTAGGCTCCTGGGGGGAAGGGGAGGCAGCCCCTCTTCCTTCACTCGGTGGGGTTTGGGGGGCGGGTGGCAGCTGCCTTCCTCCTCCTCTCGCTTCACCTGGGGCTGCCCCCCCTCAGTAGGGTTGGGGGGGGGGGAGTGATGACTGTCTCCCAGTCAAACCAGGGCTGCCCACAAGAGAATACAAATCTAGTGGGAAACGCTGGGCTTGTCTCCGGTGCGTGGTTCTGGAGGGGGTGACTCACATCGGCTGCCCCTCTCTGGGCTGGGCGAGTCTGAGTCTCTTTCTCACACACACCATCAAAATAAAAGGTGTTTCTTTTCTGCTGAAAAGGGGATGTTGTCCAGGGGGAAAAGGGCAAGTAGAAATGAAAATGAAGAAGAAGAGTCTTGTGGGGGTCGCCTAAAAGGGAGAGCCAATTCAGGGAAGCTGCCAGAAGCAGTGGGGAAAGAGAATTAAAAGGGAGGAGACAGATTTGGCAGGTGGGAAATCTTTGTTCTTGGTTCAGTATTTGGGTATAGTGTTAGGGGAGATTGCTTTGGTATTTACATCATGTGATTTGTAATGTAAAGAAATTCCTGTCTGCTGCCTTCAAGAGATAAGTGACTATTTTCTAAGGTGCGATTGGAGTATAAGAAAAGTGAGTTCAGGTGTAATTAAGCTTTTTAGTTAAAATAATTTCATTTAGCTTCTGTCTAAAACACATTTCCATAGATGCCCTAATTCATTCATTTAAGGTAGAAAGCACTTGGATGTCACCACCTGATATATTCTTCTATATTATTTATGAGTTAGATCAGGAAACTGATGGAAAGTAAATAATTACTCATCAAGAACTGGTTTATCTGAGAAATGAGAATTCTTTTATCAATTGTTGTCATATGGTATGCGTTAATCAGGAAGTCCTTGGAGGCTTGGCACAAGCAAACTCGGTGTTGGAAACTTTTATGTGTACAACTTCCATAATTATCTTTTTGGCAGAAAATTAGTAACTTAGTGTGGAGTTAAGTATGATAGTACTGGGACAAGCTAGTAGATAGCATATCACAATCTTCAAAATACAGCAAAGAGCAAAATAATATTGACCATGGAAGGGATTAAGAAACAAATGTAGATTTTGTTGCTAGAACAAATAGATTGTAAAATTCATTTGTGTTGTATGTTCTTTATCACTGCTGATCTCAGGATAAAATGCAATATTGTTTCCAATAGACATTAACTTTCAGATAGCTTTAGATTTGGATATTTCGCACTGATGCTCCACAGTACAAGGTAGTATTTACTAGAGCCACATACCACGAAAAACTACTGAATCTTTCAATTTCATAATGTAGTTTAAATACTGTTTGGTATTGCTTTGGTGGCATAGGAAGATGTAGTTGCTATCAAGGACTCAGTGTTCTGCGCACAAAAAATAGCACCTGGCAGCTTCTAGTATTTAATGAAAGAGCCAGCTTTTGTTAGATCATATCATAAATTATTTACAAGTGTTTATGTGAATGTTTATTGTGGAGATGGTGATATGTATATTAACCTTTTATCCATGCTTGTGTAGTTCATGCTTTGAGCTATTATTATTCCACTCAAAACTGAGTTTGATAAACACTCGATGAATAACTCTGTGGAGATTTCAATTAGAAATTTCCTAGAGGACAGCTAGGCTTATTAAGATACTGAGCACCATATTATTTGGCAGTAGATCTCTGCAAATATCAATGCCTTTATGATCTTCATGCAGGCCCTAGGCCTTACTTTGTGACTCCCATCATCTTTGTCAAGGAGAACTGAATACTGTATATTATTTCCAGTTCTAGAATAAGTACTTGACAAGTAAGTCCTTTTGTTAGGGATCTAGAGAGTCAAAGAATGAATAGTGTAACTCTTCACCATTTAAAACTAGATAGAATAACTTCCTTTCTAGATCTTCACACATGCAGTAGGATAAGAACTGATCAAGTTTCAGCAACCATATGTACAGATCATCGATCAATTTAAATGCATATTTCCTACTGGTACTGTTATTTCTCTAAAGATTCTCCACAATATACAGTCCCTCTGGAGGGAGACCATCAAAGATGCTACTTATTCACTGAAAGAAGTTGCTGTTAAACAATGTAAGGTATTTTTTCTTTCTTCCTTCCCCTGCCCTATTTCATTGCAGAGCAGTTTGAACACATGCTAGTTTTGAGTGAGGTACTGGGAACTGAACCAGAGCTTCCCAAATGGTGATGGAAAGCACTATATTTTTCCAGTGTTGGAGTACCAATCCGTAATAGTCAAAATAGTACTTTAGGAATAACAGTAAAAACTCTTCTGTTCTTCTCCATTGATTCCATTGTTCATAGTGTTTAGGAAGTGTCATTGAGACACCGACAAGTCTGGATGTACATCTTCAGATTGCCTTGAGACAAGACTATCTAAAAGTCAACTAAAGGGTTTGGCCTGTCCAAAAGAGCAGGTATTTACTAACACAGACTTGTCAACAAATATTGACACACACTTTATGCTGGTGTCTATTATTGTGTTTGTTGTTGGATAGCAATTAGCATTATAAATCATGGATGCCTGGCAGTGACTCTTAGGCCTTGTCTACACTAGGATTTCCCTCCCTACAACTTCCCACCATTAATATCTGCAATTTGTCTCCACCATGGGTAGCAATGATGGAAGCATTACTATATACAAAGTTTGCTGGTGACTGCAGCATCTTTAGCATTGCATTGGCTAGACCTGCTTAGAGTCTCTTCTATGCTAGAGCTCTTACTGTTGCTGCTTCTGCTGGAGCTGAACTAGTGGGATATGCCAGGAAAAAAACGAGTGTAGACACACAGGGAAAGCAAATATTAAAATGGAAAAATAGATGTTTCTTGCCTTTTGTCTTCACGCAGGGTTTTGTAATGTCATAATGGTTTTACTAATTAAAATGAATGGACCAGTTAAACTTTCCTTACTGGGTTGCTGGCAGACATAAGCTAAGCATCTGTTGGACAAAGCATCCTGGAAGTGGTGACCCCATGGCCCTTGCTTTGTGTGCATGAAGAGGTTTCTTTCTCTGGGATTTTTGAAAGAGGCTAAGAGTTAGGCACCCAGCTCCTATTTAACTTCAGTGGGAGTTTGGCATGTAAGTCAGTTAATCTCCTTTGAAAATCCCATTTCTCATGACAAAACCCCTGTCCATATTGGGAGCAGGACTGTACCAGTGACAGCCATATTTGAAAACAGTTGTTCAGTAGTGATCTGGGGAAAAAGTGGTTGTAGCAAGCATGGTTTCAGTGTCCATTGTGGAAAAGATTTTTAATAAAAAATAATGCTTTATTCTATTCCCCTTAGCAAGGCTGGAGTCTTATAAATCCTTTCTCTTTTAGTTTCATGGCTTTCTATACAGTACTTTGAAGCAGGCTTAATTTATCTAATTCTGGTTTCACTTACTTTATTTTAACTGTAGTAACATAAATGCATAAATTAGGGGAATTGAAAAATGTATTGGAAAAGTGTAAAAGCATTTCTTCCCACTGGCTGTGCTGCTGAGTAGACTTCCTCATTGATATGAGCAGGAAGATAGAATCATAGAATGTCAGGGTTGGAAGGGACGTCAGGAGATCATCTAGTCCAACACAGGACCAATCCCCAGACAGATTTTTGCCCCAGATCCCTAAATGGCCCCCTCAAGGATTGAACTCTCAACTCTGGGTTTAGCAGGCCAATGCTCAAACCACTGAGCTATCCCTATACTATAAAAGTACTACTATTATAACGTTGCTTATTGATTAATAGCTTTTGAAGGTGAGATTCCCTCAGTTTTCATTTTGCAACATTAACTTTTTTGTTTGGCATTTACATTATATTTTCATCTAATTTCTGCCAAAATAAAACATGCGTGTAATATCCGCCTATTACCAGCCAGCTGCTGCCTAACCCTTGAATCATTTTTTAATTTTTAATATATGTAAAAACTTTTACTTTACCTTACATTTGTAGTGGAACATCCTGGGTCTGGTACACTTTGTCCTGTTTCCATGATTCCATCTGTGGGAAGAAGGTATAATGGAGGTTAAATAAAAATGTCTGAGATTGAATGAAAAACGTTGTCCTGGCTTTTATCTGTGGATTCAGTTACACTTTATGAAGCATGTTTCTTTCTTGTCTAACTTTCATTTTGTGTTGATACTTGTCTTCTGGGGAACAGTGGATTACATTAAAATCAGCATGCAACAATTCCACCAAGCAACACTTTTCTCCAAGATTGTGCAATGTTTTCTGGTTGAAATAAACCTTATAAGCTTCCATCTTTCCAGCTCTTAAATATGACAGCTCCCCACTCCTCTGCAGGAGCTGACATTTGCCATCGTAAGTGCAATTTAATTAAACCAGTAGCACAGTTCCATTAATAAACACCGTAAGAATGGCCATATTGGGTCAGACAAATAATGCCAATGCCAGGTGCTTCAGAGGGAATGAACAGAACAGGTAATTATCAAAGGACACCATCCCAGCCCATCCTGGCTAATAGCCATGGTCCTCCATGAATTTATCTAGTTCTTTTTTGAACACTGTTATGGTTTTGGCCTTCATAACAGCCTCTGGCAAGGAGTTCCACAAATTGACTGTGTGTTGTTTGAAGAAATACTTCCTTTTGTTTGTTTTAAACCTGATACCTATTCATTTCATTTGGTGACCTCTAGTCCTTGTGTTATGAGAAGGAGTAAATAATGTGGCTCACGAACCACGGTTGGCCACCCCTCACATATCATCTTTACTTTTGAGGAATACATGCAGTGGCATGTGAATCTCTGCAGCATTTCCCTGTACCTGGATAAAATTTTAGGGAAACGCACGCATGCAAGCAGGGAAGACAGATAACAATCTGTCTCATTCTGCCATGCCATTCTTTTTCTGTCTCGTTTGTGATTCACCAGGGAAACACATCCTGCTGGCAGTGAGAGCGGTGGGCAGACGTAAAACTTAATTTTATCCTTTGTGTTAGGTGAATTTATATCATATGGAATAAGTTATCACAATAGGTGTCCATTTCTGGAGGACTTGCAGCACAGCTGACTAAAGGAAGAAGTGGGTTGCTGTGTCTGGCAAAACTTTTCAAGGAATCTGTGCACCATATGATGTGAAAGTGTATTGGATGTTAGCTCTGGGCCTTCCTAGCTGGGACTGATGTGGTTAAAGGTACATGGTTCCATACCTGAAACCTGCTTGCAGGAGGATTTTGGCACTGAAATTGTTTAGCTCTTGCATATCACTTTGCATCTTCAGTGTGTTATAAATATTGTCACCCCCATCAGAGAGCAGTATTATCTGGTACTGTGATAGATACTGTGGTGAGGGGTGCATTATAAAAACCTGGTTAGGTGAAGCAACTGGGGCAAAATGGTAAAGAGACTTACTGAGGAGTTTTACACTCTGACCATGTGTCTTTGTAATTCAGGTATCTTAGGTTTATTGGAGTGGTCTCGTGTATTTATGGCAAAATCTGCACAAAATGTCTGAAGGATTGCATATAACTGGTGGATAAAATTGCTCTTATGCTCTGCCTTTGATAGGATAGACTTCTTGAATGACAGGATTAGGACTTCATATTTTTTCAGTTGACAGCTTAAAGAAAAAAACAGTTATATGGTAATAGGATCACTTTGGCCTTGGTTGCACTTTAGAGCTAGTCAGAAGCCATCTTTCATGTCTGAGCATGAATTTTCATCAGTAGGCAAAACTGAGTTATGAATCCTTCACAGAATATTTCTCTTAACATAAAAAGTATTGAAAAACACATCTTTCCATGCATAATGTAAAGTGATAAATCAACAATGAGTAATTTGAGGGGTTGTAACTCCTGAAAGAGGCAGGGTACAAAGTTACAAAATCCTTTACATAACCATCTTAAGAGGAAGGGAGCAATCAGTTTCTGGGTGGAAAAACTTAAGACCTAAATTAGAATCAACCCAATGGTCTAATGGGAGTACTCCATACTGAATGGTGGGTTTAATTGCCAGAAAGAATTAGGTGGGTTTTGGTGACCCTGCTCCCCTTCTTGATATGTATTTGGAGACAATGGATTTACATTTCTCAAAAGCCCCCCTTCTTACTGAATAAAGACCTGTATTGACTGGTTGCAAAGTTTAATACAATTGTCTTCAGCTGGAAAAATGCCAGTCTCAATAGGGAGTTCAGAGGCATCCTAAATGATAAGCTCTTTGGGATGGGGATTGTCATTAACTGTGTTTGCGGATCTAGCACAATGGGGCCTTGGCTGCTTGGCCTCTGGGGACTACTGTATTATAAATATTACATAGTAATGGGCACAGGGTGGGGTATAAAATGAGGGAAACTGAGAAATGCTAGAAATCTGATTGGAAAAATATTACCGGTAGGAAATAAGCAGTTCATCTGACATGTCTGTACCGTACTTACGTTCACTGATACTTGATCAGTTCCTATGTGTTAAGATCTTTGAAGGAGATCATTATTCCATCTACTCTTGAATGGGCTGAGAGTTGCTGAATCCCTGCAAAAGGCAAAGGAGTTACTAGTCAAGTACTTTAACCCAGAATTGGAAATCCTACACAAAAGAGGGTTTGATAAGGACCTGCCAGTCTGCAAGAATCCTGGTCTCCACCTTAGAAGTGGAGCCAGTGTCCCTACTTAACTCTTTTGTGGCATTGGCAAAGGGGAGGGTTCTGGCAACAATAAGAAACAAGTGCCTTTTGTGTGTTTTATAATTATAAAGGGTAATGTAGAGTTTAGCCTTCATTACGTTTCTGCTTTCATTCTATGTTGAACCTTTGTGTTGTCTGAGGCACAGCTAGTACCATAACTTGCTCTGGCCACACAATAATGATTGCTTTATTAGGGAGTAAGAAGTTTGAATCAGCCAGGCTAATGGATCATCTTGCAGCTCTCTCACCTGTGTATTTAAAACAGCCTAGCAAAATCAATTTACTCATAGATTAAGTAAAGGTGGTTCTTAGGCAAGCAGGTGAGGAGAGTTCTGCAAAACTTCTTGCTAGTAGCTTATTTTAAGAAGTTTGGAGAGCATGTAAGACAAATTTTGCAAGCTGAGGAGAAGATCTTCCAGAAACTTTCAACAAAAATAAGATGTCAACTGTACCGTGAATACTTAGTTCAATGGCATTTCATTAATTCATGCTTTGTAACCTCCCCATTAAAAACTAACGTCTAGACTTGTGA
The DNA here is from genome assembly GCF_011386835.1 of Chrysemys picta bellii. NCBI lineage: Eukaryota > Metazoa > Chordata > Testudines > Emydidae > Chrysemys > Chrysemys picta. The sequence continues at coordinate 6,242,660 of NC_088815.1, read as the reverse complement.
TTTGTTAAGCACAGATCTGCAGGATGCTGGTGGGGCCAGTGTGGGTGATTACTGCATCCAGGGTGCCACGTTGCCTGGTGTACACCTCCGTCACTTGAAATCCCAAAGCAGGTCTACTTATGTTGCTGCTCCTGCATTCTCAACCTTCCTGCTGGTATTGCTGCGATAGACATTGCATCCATGGCTGCTCCTAAGGAGAATCTGCACATCCAAGTTTGGGAGTAGGGAGCCTTTAGAAGGGCTGTAGACTCAGTTTTGCTCTTCAGTTGCTGTAGACTCAGTTTTGCTCTTCAGTGATGGCTCTTCAGAGAGCTGTTTTGTATTCCCCGCGGCTTGTTGATGCAGCCACAGGAGAGATTAAAGATGGTAGCTGTCTCTGCTCTGTGTTGAGAGAGAGGCTCTGTTGCTTCTGATCTTTCCTGGCTTGGCACTTGTCCACAATCCTCATTAAGGCTCCTCCTCTTCGCTGCAGATTAGAGAAGCTCTTTCATGTACTTAGATTACTTTAGAGTAGTTAGTATAGAAATGTTCTTGAGCAGCATATTGCATTTCTGTGGCATAATGAGCAGCAGAGGAGGTATTAAACTATTTGCATGCATCAAAAAGACTGAATCATGGGACCAGTTATAAAGAAGCCTCTGCTGCTACTCTGAAACCTTTTATTAAAAGCTGACAGTATCTGTTTTGAAAGATGGCACTAAGGTATATCTGAAGATAAATAAATAAGTGGTACAATTAAGGAGATATTTGAACAAGGAAAAGGTACAGGAAGTATATGGTTAACAACCCACTAGTGATAATTCATCCTAGTAGAAGCTGATAATGGTATGTTCTTATGAGAAGACCTGTTTAAAATGGCTGTGACATGTATAGCAATATCCTGCAATATCTTTGAGAGATCTGACTGAATTAAGTTTAAAATAGTTTGAGTCCTTTGTATTATAAATGGAAAGTTTAGGTAGTATTGTGGGATTGTATGTAACTTGTATATGGGGGAAACATGACCAATGGAACTCATAACACTTCCCAGAGTTTACAAAGTACTATTTGAAACTATGTGCCAGGCAAGAATGAACTTCTGGAGCAAACAGGTGGGTTTCCTAGGAAATCTGTAGGGTTAGGTGTATGCAAATATACCCCCTTCAGTTTTATAAAGACTTAATTTTTCAAAGTTTTGTCCTAAGGAGAGGACCTTTGTCTGCTCTTCTTCTGTTACATGAAGACAAAATCAAAGGCACAAACTGTATAAAGTTCAAAGTGAACAATTCATGGGGTTCTTGTTCTGTGCTAACAGCTGTTATGAACTTGCAACCACAGAAAAAACCCTTGGTGGGATTTGGACTGATCACCTGTCAGAACCCTTGTTGGAATTGGGGGTGATCTCTGGTAAGCTTATTAGTATCCGTTTAGGTTTGTTTATTGTTGTTAATGTTTTCTTTGTAGTGCTTTCACCTTAAGAATAAATGTGCTTGCTTAGGCCGTGTGCTGTCTTAAAACTAGGAACAATTATGCTGATTATAGCCTCTGAGGAGAAAGCAAAACAGGCCTCCTTAGGCAGTCTGACTTGCTGGGGAACTCATGAACTGTGCAGCCAGGAAAAATCCTGGTCAAGAAGGAGAGAGACATGGGTCATCAGCGAAGACGGCTGGCAGCTGAGTTGCTGGGAGCCTAGAATGTTTGCCACTGGTGGACCATGAGTGGAAAACACAGGTTACAGTTGCCCTGAACTGTGAAAATGGTTATGGCAATATTTTAGAATCGCGTTAAATATATCTGTGAAAAAGGCTTCAGGAAAATAATGTCTAGGTGTCTCTAACCTTTGGCCAAGATGTCAATTACAGAAATAGTTCATGGAACACAGTTTAGTGCTATTATTTTACCCTTTATCACGTTTCTTTGTTTCATTACACAGACAGCGGAAGCTAATTTGTTCAGACAAGTCTTTCTTTGCATTCAGTTTTAGATACTGTTGATCTAATAGTTAAACGTAACTTTTCCATCCTGTGTGGTTTGTATTTGATAAAATGTTAGTAGGTGTAGTAAGTGGGTGTTAATATAGCTGTATAAGAAAGCTCTTCGGTTTTTGTTTTTCACAATACACATAAGCCTGAATGAATTGAGTCACTCACTTGTTATAGCTGGCAGTGATACGCCTTCGCTGTGTTAAGGACTATAAGTTTGGTTTGAGCGGGTGGACAGTTATCTCATCTGCTGCTTGTTCTACAGACTTGAATTGTAGAACTCAGCAAAAAAGCATTTGTAGTGGACTTATAAAGAACAGCCACTTGACATGAGCCATTCTCCTTTTCATTATCGAGCTCAACGTTCTCATTTAGAACATCAGTGGCTTAGCATGTACTGTAGTACTACGTTTCAAATTGTATATATTTTTAATCTTTTGTCTGTTTTTTGTATATTTAGACAATGTTAATAAGCACAACTGCCCCTGACAAAAGGTTTATTTGTATGTGGCTAAGCATGCTTTCACCAAAGCCTGATATACTGTACAGAAGTGTAGAAATATATCTGGTTCCATGATGCTCAGTGGAAGGTTCAAGGGAGTCAGAAAACTCTGATGTGTGAAATGGTTTTTCTTAAAAATCCATCCACAAATTGTTGCTCATTTAGGAAATACTCAGTTTGATTTTCTGTTGGCCTCAAAGTTGAGTCTGGAAATGGTGAATAGCTGTTTAGTTAAAAAAGAAAAGAAAAAAGGGCTTTAACATTAAAAAAAAAATTTTTTTTAACCTCTCTAATATCAGGCATGTCAAGTCTTGTCATCCTTCTTTTGTAGAGGGCTCCTTGGTGGACCCAGAAAAGTGGTTTTCAGCTTTCCCAGGCCTTAATTGAAGCGACTGTAACTGAGGTCTTTTGTTAAGCTCTTGGGTTAAATAAGGCATTTAGAGCTTTAAAGTCTGAGTGATTTTTGATTCAATCAGGTTTCACTTGCTTGGTAACTATCATAGTCTATTAATTCCTCAGTCATCCATAGCCTTCCCCGAAAAACAAGGTAGTTGTAACCATTTAAAATGCTTCACACCAACCCTTTTTTTAGAAATAAGTGAAGAAGGCAAAACTAACTTTTGCCTTTACATCTGTTGCCTGAACTGAAATGGGTTTTGTTCTTGATGTCATTGTTTTACCTAGCAAAATGAGCCACCTGTTGCCAATGAGAAATTGGGATATTTGTGAGAGGCAGTCTCACTTTCTTGAATTATTTTTCCTGAGCAGAATGAGTTTCCTATATTGTTTTTTCTTTTGTAGTAAGTGTGGACATTTCTGGTGTGCCAATTTTACTCGTTCTGCTTGGTGTCTTTATACAGTGTTTGTCTTTGCATTTTTTACTGTTAAGGGTTCATTTTGAGCAAATGTGCTTATTTGAGTAAACTGTACTTAATTTATAAACTTATTGCTTCTGCACGTGGACATCTTTGACTCTGTAAAATAAATACAGAATTAACAAATATATATCTAAAAATACTCTGTAAAACCACTCATATTCTTCTGCAAAATATTCCAGAGATCAATTAAGCTTGATCAAACAGATGTCTACAATGGTAGGTGCTTTCATCTGCCACATATGTATATATTTGTAATTTTTTTTTCTTTTTTTCTCTCTGCTGTAGTGCAAAGTGGGGAACAACTAAGACTCTTGAGAATTGTCTAATAGGAATACTTTTCAGAGTAACAGCCGTGTTAGTCTGTATCCGCAAAAAGAACAGGAGTACTTGTGGCACCTTAGAGAATAATAAATTTATTAGAGCATACGCTTTCGTGGGCTACTGCATCCGAAGAAGTGGGCAGTAGCCCACGAAAGCTTATGCTCTAATAAATTTGTTAGTCTCTAAGGTGCCACAAGTACTCCTGTCCTTTTTAATAGGAATACTGATCACTAAATCAATTGCCATACACTCAAGTTGACATCTACTGGAGACTTATCTGTGTTTAAATGGTATATCCTAAACGTATTGACCGTGTTCATTTGCAGACTTGTATTATCAAAAATTACCAATCAATATATTCTTAATATGTATATGAATCTAGGCCTCAACATATAATATGGCAATGGGCAACTTAGAAATGAAGATGATACGTTGTGAAAAGTAAGAGCATCCTTCAGTTAGACAAATTACTGTCTTTTAAGAGAGATTATGTAGAGGTTAATGTGATGGATATTTTAGAAATTCATGTAGGTGGATGATTGTTTAGCTAGGTTGGTGTCAAATCCTATTGGCATTTATAGGAAAGAATATATTGTGAAAGCTGTTACACGATATTTAGATAACTTTTTTTGTCCTCTCTATTCAGAAGAGAATCAGAGAAATAGAGATGGAAGATACCTATTAGATCATGTTGGTGTGCTGTGACCAGTATTATCTCATTGTTTCCTTGTAATCCCCTGTCTGTATCCATCTGTTCTCTCTTGTTTTGTACTTAAATTGTAAACTCTTTGGAGGAGGGACTGTATATTCTGGACCAGGACCTAGCATAGTGAGATCCTGCTCCATGACTGGGGCACCTGAGGGTTAAAATGATGATGATCTTGTCCATTCCTTTATAAGAATTGTTCTCTATCTAGATTACAGATTCTAGTGCTTTGTCCAGTTTATTCCTAAAATTCTAAAAGATGGGGCTTCCAATCCTTTCCTTTGGGTAGTATTCCACAATCTTAGAGCTCTTTTCCTAATTTTCCTCTTTTTTAAAAAGCTTGGAGAAATAAGATTAATAGAATAAAGTCAAAATGTGAATGCATTGAGGAAGTAGGGTCACTGTTTGTTAGGACTGGCCTACACTGGGAACTTAATTGGCATTGCTGTGTTGCTCAGGTGGTGTAAAAAGTCCACATCCCTGAGTGAGGTAGTTAAACTGACCTAACCCCCAGTGTAGACAGCGCTAGGGTAATGGAAGAGTTCTTCTGTCAATGTAGCTACCGCTTCTCAGGGAGGTGGATTGCCTATACCAACAGGAAAACTGCTCCAGTCAATATAGGTAGTGTCTCCACTAAAGCATTACAGCGGCACTGCTGTAGCCCTTCCAGTGTAGACAAGCCCTTAGCCTTATAGCATCCAAGCAAAAATTTTAAAGTATAAAACAGCCCTGCAATATTGTGGGAAGCTGAAAAGTCACTACATGAAATAGCCTGTCAGCCAATGTCTTTAATACTTGGAGGATAGAAATACCTTTTTAATTAGGCATTGGATAAAATGTGGCATGGGGCGGGGAGGACAAATATGCCTCCATTTTCCCCATGCAATTTCCTCAAATGTGTGGTGTTACTGGCAGAACTTGGGTCCTTACACTCAACTCAGTGGCATTCCTGTTTGTCAGTATGTAACACAATAAATTAGGCTGCCATACCAGGTCAATTTTGACACCTCAGGGAATGTTCTAAGCATCAATGGGGAAAAATGGGGGACCTATGAAGCCCTTGCCAGATATGTAACACAACCACAAAGAGGTCATGGAGGTGGGGAGTGTACAGCTGCCAGGAATCCCTGGTGTGTGCAATAAACTCAGCCTATACAAGGTATTAAATAGTATGTTACCTCCCCATCCTGCTTATATCACTATTTGTATATTGCTTTTCAATTAATATTGGAATTGTCTTGTTAAGAATTATTTTGCCTTGCATATTCTCACTTGAATTATTAGTATTCTACAAATATTTTGTGTTTTGCCTGTTCCACAGGTGTGTAGCAGTTTGGAAGGTTCCTAATCAGCCTCTTTAAGTGGGAACTAAACTAATCTTTCACCTGCCTAATTGTCTCAAATCTACAGTTGGGAAAACATGAGTGTCTGTAAACTCTTGACTTTTCTTGCAGGCAGCCTCTAGTTTACAAGATATCTTAAAATAAAATAGTTGTAATGAAATATTTGTTTTGATTGAAATTTCACCTGGGAATCAAATAAGCAGTTCTGGTGTAAACTAGGCCATTTGGAGTCTGACTGCAGATTCCGACACCTGTTTTAAAAGGTAATACATGTGCTGTCTTTTATAATGGCAGGTGGCATCAACAATCTCACTTTATATGGTCTCTGGGTTTTTAGGAATGCATCTTATTTTACAGTCTATACTTGCTCTCCAGTAACCCTACAGGTGAAAACAGTTACTGGAAACTGATCAGCATTTATTTTTGTCTATGATGTGAATAGTACCTGTTAACTTGGACTTTGTAATTTATTAGCCATCTGGGATAGATCTAACAAAAATAAGTCAATAGGATTCTCTCTTTAGGCCATCTTCAGCAGCAGAGTCCAGGGAAGGGGCGGGGACGGTTTTATGGCCTGCAGCGTGCAGGGGGTCAGACCAGATGATCATAATGGTCCCTTCTGACCTTAAAGTCTATGAATCTATGAATCTATGAATCATACTATAAGCAATAGCCTAAAAAATATAATTAATTTTTCTCATTCCAGAATGTTGTTGTACAGGCAGAATCTGTAACATCTGACCCATTGCATTTCTAAACCTCATCTCACTCTTTCTACTTTATTGTAATAGGAATACTTGCATATGGGTCTGAGTCTAAATCAATTTGGAATTCTACTTGTAGTGAAACTTGTGTTCCTGTGTGAGAGATGACTCATAGACTCATAGACTTTAAGGTCAGAAGGGACCATTATGATCATCTGGTCTGACCCCCTGCATGCTGCAGGCCACAAAACCGTCCCTACCCTTCCCTTGACTCTGCTGATGAAGTCCCAAATCCTGTGTCTTGGTGACTTCAATTTTCAGAGAACCCTCCTGCTAGCGATCCCTGCCCCATGCTGCGGAGGAAGGCGAAAAACCTCCAGGGCCTCAGCCAATCTACCCTGGAGGAAAATTCCTTCCCGACCCCAAATATGGCGATCAGTAAGACCCCGAGCATGTAGGCAAGAGTCTCCAGCCTGACCCTTGTTAGTCATTATACTATTTACCTGCTATTGCTCGCTATTCCCCACCAATTATGTTTTACCATTAAACCATTCCCTCCATAAACTTATCTAATTTAATCTTAAAACCAGACAGGTCCCTCGCCCCCACCGTTTCCCTCGGAAGGCCGTTCCAATATTTCACCCCTCTGACGGTCAGAAACCTTCGTCTAATTTCAAGCCTAAACTTCCCCACTGCCAGTTTATATCCATTCGTTCTCGTGTCCACATTAGTACTAAGCTGGAATAATTCCTCTCCCTCCCTAAACTGCTGAGCTAGAATTGATATGCAAACTAGACACAATCAACTCCGGTTTGAATAAGGACTGGGAATGGCTGAGCCATTACAAACATTGAATCTATCTCCCCTTGTAAGTATTCTCACACTTGTTATCTGTCTGTACTGGGCTAGCTTGATTATCACTTCAAAAGTTTTTTTTTTTTTTTTTTTTTTCTCTTAATTAATTGGCCTCTCAGAGGTGGTAAGACAACTCCCACCTGTTTATGCTCTCTGTATGTGTGTATATATATCTCCTCAATATATGTTCCATTCTATATGCATCCGAAGAAGTGGGCTGTAGTCCACGAAAACTTATGCTCTAATAAATTTGTTAGTCTCTAAGGTGCCACAAGTCCTCCTGTTCTTCTTTTTGCGGATACAGACTAACACGGCTGCTACTCTGAAACATCTCCCTCCCTGGTATTTATCCCTCTGATATATTTAAAGAGAGCAATCATATCCCCCCTCAGCCTTCGTTTTGTCAGACTAAACAGCCCGAGCTCCTCTAGTCTCCTTTCATACGACAGGTTTTCCATTCCTCTGATCGTCCTAGTGGCCCTTCTCTGCACCCGTTCCAATTTGAGTTCATCTTTTTTAAACATGGGAGACCAGAACTGCGCACACTACTCCAAATGAGGTCTCACCAGCGCCTTGTACAACGGTAGCAGCACCTCCTTATCCCTGCTAGATATACCTCGCCTAATGCATCCCAAGACCGCATTGGCTTTTTTCACCGCCACGTCACATTGTCTACTCATAGTCATCCTTCAGTCTACAAGAACCCCTAGGTCCTTCTCCTCTTCCGTTACCTCTAACCAATGCGTCCCCAGCTTGGGGGTTTATTCAGCCTCAATTCATTAATATTAAGGTGATCATTTACGTAGTAGGACACGCAACCACAAGACGTTTCTAGATTTTGGGCTATTATACCTGTAATGCTTCTGATTCTGCAGCTGTAGAGGCACCATTCAAAGAAGCAGCATGAATCTGAAGTCATTGATAACATGATTTTTGCTTTTGACAGACATCAAAGAAGTTATTTTGTGTTCCATGTGGATGTTGAGGGCCATCAGTGTTTACAAACTGCAGAAAAGCAAAATGGTGAAGCTAGCTTATTTTCAAAGTTCTAAGGAGATGTTATAGTACAGGTGTGTTTGGTTATCTGCAAGACCCAGTAAAAAATGGTCAGTCCTCCATTTAACTTTGCTGGCATGCAAGAAACCCTGGAATTAGCATTTTCACACAGTGTTGTTTTGCATTGGAGTAGAGTGAGTTAATTAAAACTTGTGTATCTTTAAAGTCAATCTTTTCAGATAGTCAACCACTGTATTTGAAGTGTTTTTAAAAAAATCATGACCCCCCCTGCATCTACTCTTAGAGAAAGTGTAAAAAATATATCACCGATAAGCCTATGTAACTTGTCTGTTTCAAGAGGTTGATAGAAAATACTTGACTTTGAAGTGTCGTTGTGTGTGGGACAGTAAGAGAGTGAGATTTTTGTTTCAGAATGTAATAAAATTTTCAACACCTCATGACCCTCCCTAGGGGTCATGATCCACTGGTTAGGAAATGCTGGTGTAGACAAATGCTTTGCGGAGTATTTAAAGCTGCAGCCAGATTCTTTCATGGGAAAGGCGTGAGATCAAGTACAATGTGTACTTTATCTGAGTGTTCTATGATGACTGTAGTTTTCCTCAATACATTTCCAAAGTTGTAAAGGATCTGGTCAAATAAGAGAGATTTGTTTGTGTAGTTATTACGATTAAAAATTAAGACCCCTTTTTCATTGGGATAGTTGTCTTGATGTGTTTAAAATCTTGAATGATGACTTTACCACACCAACTAGTCACTACTTTATCTATTTGTAAATAGCACTTTCTCTGCATTTGATAGGATCTATGTTGTTATAGTAAAAGTAAAACTGCTCATTTTTAGAGCAACATGCCAGGAGTCACATTATTGTTTGTCAGTACAGAAACTGACATGCTAGCTGTGATGATGTAGTTGTACCTTTTATTAAAAAAAAAAAAGTACTGAACATCAGTTTGTAGGTGAAATAAATCACAGTTCTTAAAACTTGGCTTCACTGCCTGTGCTCCAGGAATTGTGATCAAGGTTTCTGATGCAATCCTGAGTGGTGGTTGAAACATTCAACGCTATGCTTGTATTATAAAGTTAAATGTAACCAGCCATGCAAATGTTGGCTTCATAGAGACCACGAAGTATGCAATACAGCAAAGACGACAACCTTCCAGTGTTTAGTGCAGCTGCCTTACTGGAAGACACCTCTAAGTTCTTTAATTCAAAATCATGCTATATTTGAGAAAGAGGATAGAATGAAGCTATGTCTATACTTAAAGCATGACAATGACACAGCTGTAGAGTTTCAGTTTAGACACTACAGCAACAGGAGGGGTTCTTCTGTCACTGTAGGTAATCCACCTCCCTGAGATACATTAGCTAGTTGACGGCTCTTGGCCTAGTGCTGTCCACGCTGTGGGGGTTAGGCTGTTAACTTGTATTTCCTCTGGACAACGAAAATATGCTGATCTGTTTTACTTCTGTTCATTGTCAGTTACTACTTAATTTTACCTTTAGTTTCTCCTGCCCTGTCATACTGCAGTGTTTGAGTTTCAGGCACTGTAGGGGATTATTGGTTTGTGTAAAACCTTGTCCTTTAAAGCCTAAATCTTGAACCAGATTTGTTCTAATGATGATTGTGTGTCCATGTGAAATGCCCCCTTCTTTGAGAGAAGCCAAAGGCCATGCAGGCAATTTCTGCTGTTTATTTACAGTCCTGCTTCATTGGATTATCTGGCAGCAAACACTGTTACCAGCATACATGAGACTGTATTTTGTTTAAAGCAGAAGCAGTTTTGAGAGTGGTTTTGCTTCCAAGCATTGTAGTACTCTCAAATGGCTAGTATCCAAATAATATTTCTTAAGGCTGTCAAATAGAGCCGATGATGATTTCTTGGTTGCCATTGCTATAGGCTTTTCAGAAATCATATGACAGGTCATGTGATCTCACAAATCAAAGCTTCCACATTGTTGGGAGCTCACTTTAACTTTAAAAAAAAAAATCTCTTGCGTTCTATAGCCCCCCCCCACCCATAATGTTTAAATAAAAGCAAACGAAACACAAATGAGGTTTTATAGATGACCTCAGTTCTTTCTTCCCATCTTCCTACTTATTTCTTCCTCTCCAGCTCTTGGCTGTCTCTCAGTCATGATATGGGAACAACTTATTTGAGAAACCATGTCACTTGTTACCACGTTCACAGTATTAACCAGTGTTCACTGCCCCTCCCAAAAAACAAACAACCCTGAAAAGAGAAATGTCAGATACTCCATGAAGTATTGATCTTATGTGGAGGGCACTTTGATACCACACTGATGGGCAGCAGTGTAAAACCCTAAGACAAATCAATAGTGACAGTTCCAGTGGGGTTGGGGTCTGAAGAATTGATCGATACTAGGGATTAGTGCAGGGCCTTGACTTCAGACCTTTCTCTGCCTGTGGTGCTTTGCCAGAACATAGCAGCCTTAAGGGCACGATGCAAGTCACACTTAGTTTAGCAATTTTTGATTGTTGTATGGTTGCTTGTCCTGTTTTCTTAAAATTACTGACAATGGTCGCACTAATGCGTTAAATTTTGTGTAAGTTGCCATGGTGATGTATGCTCTAAAATATTGGTGTCATTTGCAGCTGCTCTAAAATACTAAGTCTTAAGCAAATGTGAATAGAGACTTAAATGTAAAGGAGCACATACTCTGGGATATAACTGTTAAATTAGACCGTTCAATAAATGTTAATCAGCTACAAAAATTCACCTGCACTTCAGATGCTTCATTCTTGCCAGGTTGAAGTGTGATATTGCAAGAAAAGTGTGACTTGTGAGAAAATGAAACATTGGGGAAATGAAAGTCTGAGTCTGTGCTTTGGTTTCTTACAACAAACTGTTTTGAAGGGATTGTGACAGTCAAAGATCTCATTTATCCATCCCGGCTTTGCCTCTTCAATATAATCAATTTCATTTTTCTGCATTAATTTTAAATATTTGCACTTTCAAGATGAGTTCTTGGGACTGTGATGGGTTGGATCACAGAAACCCCCTTGGGAGCTGCCACCTGATGTGCAAAGACTACCCCTGCTTCTGTTTTCCCTGCCAGCTCAGGACTCCAGCACCCTGTCTTGCTGAGCCAGCCGCTCCTGTCTGGCTCTAACACAGATCCAGGGTCTGAATTACTTGTCCCAAAGCTGCAGGTTTACCTGAAAACAGCTCACAGTAGTGTGCTTGTCTTTAGCATCAGATGCCCAACTCCCAATGGGGTCTAAACCCAGATAAATCCGTTTTACCCTGCATAAAGCTTATGCAGGGCAAACTCATAAATTGTTCGCCCTCTATAACACTGATAGAGAGATATGCACAGTTGTTTGCTCCCCCAGGTATTAATACATACTCTGAGTAAATTACTAAATAAAAAGTGATTTTATTAAATACAGAAAATAGGATTTAAGTGGTTCCAAGTAGTAACAGACAGAACAAAGCAAGTCACCAAGCAAAATAAAATAAAATGCGCAAATTTATGTCTAATCAAACTAGATACAGATAATTTCCTCACCAGTTCCAGAGCACTCCCTTTTACAGGCTAATCTCCTTTTAGCCTGGGTTCAGCAATCACTCACACCCCCTGTAAGTTACTGTCCTTTGTTTCAGTCTCCTTCAAGTAGCCTGGGGGGGTGGAGAGGCTCCTTCTTTAGCCAGCTGAAGACAAAATGGAGGGGTCTCCCACGGGTTTAAATAGACTCTTGTGGGTGGAGACCCCCCCTCCTCCCTCCTATGCAAAGTCCAGCTCCAAGATGGAGTTCTGGAGTCACCTGGGCAAGTCAGATGCCCCTGCATGACTCAGTCTTTACAGGCCGATGCCATTGTCCACATGGTATCTTGCATGTCTCCAGGAAGACTTCTCATGTGGATTGGAGCATTCCAAGATGCATTGTTCCCAAGTGTTTCCTGATCAGGTACTTAACCTGGCGAATTCCTTCCTAAAGAAGCTGACCAAATGCCCCTCAAAGCTTACTTAGGCCTAGTCTTCACTTACCGGCTGGTCCGGCGGCACGCCATCGATGTTCTGTGATCGATTTATCGCGTCTGGTTAAGACGCGATAAATCGATCCCGGATCGATCCCGGAAGTGCTCACAGTCGGCGCCGGTACTCCAGCTCGCCGAGAGGAGTACGCGGCGTCGACGGGGGGAGACTTCCTGCCGCGTCTGGACCGCGGTAAGTCCGGACTAAGGTACTTCGAATTCAGCTACGTTATTAACGTAGCTGAATTTGCGTACCTTAGTCCGAAGTCCGGACTAAGTGGGGACCAGGCCTTAGAAACCAAGCAAGCATACAGCCCATATTCTTAACCTCAAGTAGAAAATGTGTGTGTGTGTGTGTATATATGTACAAATAGGATGAATAGATATAGTAGACCATAACCTTTATGGAGATATGTTACCTGGCACAGGCAGCACAAAACATATTCCAGTTATGTCATACATACATTTATAAGCACCCCCTCCCCATAAAGCCTTATGGGGTACACTGTCACAGGGACTCTCAGAATTTAGGCAATTTCTTGAATCAGTGTTTGTATATCTTTATAAGTGTGGAAATAATGCTTACCGTGTGTGTGTGTATGTGTATATATGTGTGTGTGTGTGTATGTATGTATTAGGAGAGAGCTGTTATGACTTCATGCTCTGTCCCCTGCTTTGCTAAGTCATTACTGTGTACATCTGCATTTTTCTCTTGAATTTTTGCTTTACTGCCATGAAAATGTTTCTGCAATCTTTTTTTTCCCTTCTGTTTTCTCATATGGTTCTCAATCACCAAGGTGATTGCAGCAGTGTTTTGCTTGGGGAGTGTTCCTCTTGGGATACCAGCCAGATTAAAGGATCATAAGTATTTTTACCTTTCACTTACTATGAAGTCTCCTTTTCCCTGTAAACGTCAACTTTTGACTGCAGTTGTCCATCTTTTGCTGGATTTGCAGTGATCTGCTAAAGCATAGAGATGATTCTATTAGGGCTTGCTGTTTGTGGCTCCTCAGGTTCTTAACTGGCTCAGAGATTGAAAGGTCTATTTTAATGACCTAGTTTGTGCCCCAATATGTGGTGGTCTTACACGGGGTGCCTAAAAGACAAGATACATAAATATCATGATTTATAGGTGCTTCCGTTTAACTAGCCAGAACGTATGAGCAGCTGACTAGCATGCTTGAATCACTTAAAAAGAGGCTTTTATGGGACCAAAACAGAATTTAAAAATGGAAGCCGTGACCATTGTTGAATATGATATTTAAGAGTGTAGTGTGTTCGCCTTCTCTGGTAGGGCTAATCTATACTTGGAAGGAGTGGACCCAAAAAGAAAGTGCTTTAAATGAGCTCTGCGTACTCCTTTCTGAAAAGCACTTACCTGCATTTAATGTATAGCACCTTTGATCCCAACATCTCAGAATTGCTTCACAGAAAACTAAGGGTATGTCTACACTGCTGCTGCTGGGAGCATGCCTTACTCCCCAGGCAGGCAGATGTGCACTAGATCTGCTTGAACTAGTGTGCTAAAAACAAGCAGCACAGGCTAGCTGCTCAAGTGCGGACCCAGGGTGTCAGTCAGGCTTGAACTCAGACTGCTAGCCTGTGCTGCAATGTTCGCACCACTATCCTTCACGCAGTAGCTCAAGCGGCACTAGCATGTGTCTGTTTACCAGGACTGGGAGGCACCCTCCCAGACCTACCCTGAGCCTCTAAATCCCTGTGAGGTTAAGTATTAACTCTATTTAACAGACTGGGATACCTTATGCTAATCACTTCTGTATAGCAGTATCAGCGGGTCAGTAGCAGAGCTGGGAATAGAACACAGGAGTCCTGACTCTTTAGCCTCTGTTCTAACTAGATCTTCTTCTTTCGGTAACTTCCCAGGCGCTGTTTGGGGACTCCCACGCCTGTAGAATTCAAAAAATGAGGGTTCATCATCATCATAAGTTAGTGATTATTCCGTTTTCTACTCTCAATTTCATTGTCTAAATTGTGCAGCTTGAAGGTGGCAATGGGAGGATCTGATCATTCTCTTTGAAAATACTCTGAAACCTAACATCTGGTGCTTTAGAAGCCAAACGTGCTTTGAGTTCGAGAACAGGGATGAATTCCTGCATGGTCTATTCCTCCGCACCTTTCATTCAAACATTGTCCCCTTTAATATGGTAACAAATGTGGCTTGGACAGAGTTCTTGGATATACAGATGTAATGGAAAGCTAAATAGATCAGTTTTTTCCATATTCCTCATTCATAGACAGTGCTATTCCACAGAGATTAACAAATTAATACCTACTGATCCCTTAATGTTTTCTATTTATAGGGTCTTTGGTTTCTTGTATTCTTAGTAGATATTTTGGAATGAGGTATTCAGATTTAAATTCAGATTTGCTATATTAGATCTGATTCTTAGTCTCATACACTTAGATATTTTTCTTCAAAGGAACGTTATTGAACTCATATTAATCTAATGGGGCACCAGCTAGAGAGTTACAGTAGGCGCTGTACAAATAGGCTGTAAAAATTCACATAAGGAACAAGTAATCTAAAACTACATTAGAGATTGATAAGTGAAATGGAAGACAGTTACAGAATGGTTCATGCTTTGTCATCCTTCCCTTACCTAGTGCTGTTCAGTGCCACTTACCCCACAAGTTGTACACTTGGGGCTTGTCTAACCACATAGGGCTAGTCTACACTGGCAAGGCTGAAACGCTGCCACAGCAGCTCTTTAATATGGCTTGTGTAGTTGCAGCAGAGTGCTGGGAGAGAGCTCTCCCAGCGATTTAGAAAAACCACCTCCACGAGGTGCGTAGCTACCAGCACTAGTGCACTGTCGACACTGGCGCTTTACAGCGCTGTGCTCGGGGGGGTGTTTTTTCACACCCCTGAGCGAGAAAGTTGCAGCGGTGTAAAGTGCCAGTGTAGACAAGCCCAAACGTTGTACTGCTTTAACTACGCTGGTGTAGTTCATGTGGTAGAGGAGTCGTCCTAATATGGACAGTATGGGAGTTGTCTCTCTCTCTTGTGGATGTCTGTAGTGAATGATGGCTTAGGTTGTAGACTAAATGAAATACCTTTGTGTTCACCACTATTCTCATTCTTAAACAGTGAGGGTATGTCTACACAACAAAGAAAAACCTTTGGTGCTAGACCCCTGTGAGGCCGGAGTGTCCCAGAGCTGAGGCTCCAGTCCATGCCCAGAAGTCTACACAGCAGTGAAACAGCTGCTGAGCCCCACGAGCCCGAGTCGGCTGGCCTGTGCCAGGGGTTTTTCTTTGCTGTGTAGACATAACCTGTGAGGCTTAGTGACTGTGTATATCCCTAGCTGGCAGCTTTCACTTTGAATGTGCTCCTGAGAGTCTTTCCTGTTCTAGCACTTTTGTTTTTAATGGACATTTATAATCAATTTTAAAAAAGCTATCAGCAAATGGACAAAATTAGATGCATTGATCAGTTTCTTTGCTTACTTCTCATGTACTAATTTGAGTGATATATAGCTGCCAGAAAGAATGGGATTTATTTGGTACTCTGAGTAATACAAGATGAACTGGGGTTTCTTTTCAAATTCTCCTTGTGGCAAACATCGTCACCAGACTTTTCCTGACGTGACCTCTGTTTGCTTCATAACAGAAGAATAAAAGCATACATGAGCACTAAAATATAAAAACCCTGGTATTAATGGACCTCTAGCACTTTGTGAGACTTCAGGCCAGAAGCAAACTGAGTTGAGCTGCCAGAGGTTAATAATGGCAATTAAATATATTCCTGGGCTTGTCCTCTTTGTTTCACTCCTCCCTTTCATTGTTAGATATGAGTTGTGAAAGAGGGACACTGACTCACAATTTCATGAGAATGAAATCTGTAACCACAAAGTAGGGAATTAGCTTGCCTTTTCAAAGATAACTTTTGCATGCTAAAGATTCCATGGGTTTGTTTGATATTGCCCC
Source organism: Chrysemys picta bellii (assembly GCF_011386835.1). Classification (NCBI taxonomy): domain Eukaryota; kingdom Metazoa; phylum Chordata; order Testudines; family Emydidae; genus Chrysemys; species Chrysemys picta. The sequence continues at coordinate 6,226,427 of NC_088815.1, read as the reverse complement.
CTGACCTAAAAACCCCACACTTTATTTCCTTGATTAAAAAACACTGAATAAACCAGTGGGTGGAAGTTGGGAGGATGAGGGCTGGCAAAGGTTTTCTGAAACAAAATACTCTTCAATAAGCTCTTTGGCCAGGAACTGTATTTTTGTTATGTGTTTATAAAATGCCTAGGATAATGGAGTCCTACTCTCTATGATTGGGGTCCCTAGGTGCTCTATAATCCAAATAATTCACTTGTAAGCATATTTATTCCTCAAATGTAAAAAGGCACACATTGGCCAAAATGAAAAGGTTGCAATTCTGTAAGTAAAACAAAGCACAATAATAATCACTAGTTTACTAACTAGTTAGGCTTATGACTTTTGGACGTGCGCTTAGATTCTTAAAAAGAACAGGAGTACTTGTGGCACCTTAGAGACTAACAAATTTATTAGAGCATAAGCTTTCGTGGACTACAGCCCACTTCTTCGGATGGATGCAGCTTATGCTCTAATAAATTTGTTAGTCTCTAAGGTGCCACAAGTACTCCTGTTCTTCTTTTTGCGGATACAGACTAACACGGCTGCTACTCTGAAACCGCTTAGATTCTGATATACAGTAGAACCTCAGAGTTACGAACATCTTGGGAATGGAGGTTATTCGGAACTCTGAAATGTTCATGACTCTGAACAAAACAGTATGGTGATTCTTTCCAAAGTTTACTCATGAACATTGACTTAATACAGCTTTGAAACTTTACTGTGAAGAAAAATACTGCTTTCCCTTTATTTTTTTTAGTAGTTTACATTTAACACAGTAATGTACTATTTGCTTTAATTTTTTTGGAGGTGGGGGGGGTCTCTGCTGTTGCCTGATTGCGTACTTCCAGTTCCAAATGAGTGGTGTGGTTGACTGGTCAGTTCATAGCTCTGGTGTTTGTATCTCGGAGGTGCTTCTGTGCTTCCAAATTGGTATGATTTTTCAGCACCTAATCTATTAAAGGTTCAACTAAGCCAATCCAAATGTGCAAAAACTCTTGTGATTGCTGATCTGGGAGGACAGAAGTACAGGGGCTCTAAAAATAGCCAATGTTCTGTGCTCAGTTTCATAAACTTCTGTGGTTTTGTCACTTTAATGCAGTAACCTGTGGCACAACCACATTCACAAATATTAATTTGAGGTAGAAATCTGCTTTTTCAATTGTTAATGCTACAAACGAGGGAGGGAATTTGAGACTCGGGATTTTGTTCTTTTCAGTCATGTTTAGATTGAGCCCAGATACATAAAAGCCAATATTCTTTTCTGTTTAGGAACCTGTTATGAAGACACATGCAAGCCATTTAATCATTCAATTATGATTTTCTTTATTGACAGCCTAGGGGATATTGACTTTCTCAGGGTGTTGTCAGGCTTAATTTAATGTCCATAAAGAGTTTTGAGATATTGCTAGAATGGTGTCTGTTTTCTTGGGCTGAGGAATGCATTATAGTCCTGCATTGAAAGCTAGCACCGATGTTGCTTGCCAGGATACGGGAACTAGATACGCATGTGAAAGATTCAATGACACTTGTTCCAGCACACTGCTACATGAACATAAAATATTTAAGGCAAGGTACAATGTATTGCTTAAGAGTTCAGTTGTCCATTGTATAAGAGAAACTCAGCATCTCCTGTCAAGTGCATATTTATAAATATCAAACGTTTTTTAGTTTTAAACTCTTAAATTGTTTTCTCTCCAATCTGTCTGAATGGGATTGTTTTCTACATAGTCTTTCATACTGTGGATATTTGAAAGATATTTACAAAGCAATTATTATGATACTCAGAATGCAGTGTATGAAGGCAAACTTGCATCCTAGGACATTAAAACAGTGGGTGAGACAGTGAGGTCATAGTGTTCTTTAAATTCAACCTGGATACCCCTGTAGACAGAGGAAACCTCTGTAGAATGAATAACCATATTATAGAGACCGAATGGTTAAGGTTACAGTTGAGATTTGTGCTTTAAAGCAGGGCCAATCCCTCTGTCTTGGGTATTTGTGAATGAATTTGGTCTCCAAGTTTGGAACAATGATTAATAGGAAAATTGAATTTTCAATATAATATTACTAAGAAAATGTTAGGCTGGCAAAGGAAACATGAAAAAAAATCTCCTTTTTAAAAAATTTGCTTGATTTTGCTTTTTTTTGGGGTTCCTCTAGCTCAGGGGTTCTCAAACTGGGGGTCGGGACCCCTCTGGGGGTCGCGAAGTTATTACATGGGGGGGGGGGGTAGCGAGTTGTCAGTCTCTACCCAAAACCCTGCTTTGCCCCAGCATTTATAATGGTGTTAAATATATTAAAAAGTGTGTTTAATTTATAAGGGGGGGGTCGCACTCAGAGACTTGCTATGGGAAAGGGGGCACCAGTGCAAAACTTCGAGATCCCCTGCTCTAGCTAAGCAATCAGTCACCACATGCTGCAAACTTCACTCTGACCTGTTCTTGAATTATACACCTTTTCGATTTTTTAAATGTAGTAAAACTTTTTGCAACTTTTGCTTAATTCGGACTTGTTCATTATATCTCATTTGATCAGAATAAACTTATTACAGCGTTAGGTGACATTGTTTAGGGCCTTGATCTTTCAAGGTCTTTCAGCAAAGGTAGGGAAGTGAAGACACGATATTTTGATCTTTAAAGGGAAATGAAGCACGAGGGTTTTGTTTAAGTTGTAAAAGGCTAATAAACTTTTTTGCTTCATAGTTCACCTTAAAGGGAAACTGTCAGTTTAAATAATATTATAAAAAAATTTCAGTACTACTGATACTAACGTTTTAGATTGAGTGAAAGAATTTTAAAGGATCTCCTTCATTAATTATGCTGTCTTCTGTTTTGCATTTGTGTGGACAACGAAGTCTCTTTCACTTCTGTTTTTAATCTGCTTCATTTTAAAGTACTGCAAATTTGAGGTTCCAAACACAGCAGGAAGGGGAAGTTGCTATATAAAATCAAAGCTTTACGTCGGGCATTTTAAATAAAAACTAGGTTTTTATTAACTTTTGCTTTTACAAAAACTGAGTTTTAAATCAAATTTGAGTGCAACATCCCTTTTAAAACCCTTTTGAACATAGTTTCAAGCTCTAGAAACGGAACCCAAGTTCCAGCCTTTATTCATCATTCTGTCTTTGTCAAGGTTGTTCCTCTTGTTACTTTTACTTTAATTGTATTTTGAAAGAATGAGAAATACTGATAGTAAAATAAATGACTAAATTACAAATGTACTGAAGCTTTTGTCTTGCATGATTTGCTTAAAAAGTATAAGGCAATTTCTTGAAATTAAGTCTTTTTTTTCCTAGATGGCTTGTATATGTGGAAGGGAGGCAGGAGTGAAAGTAACCGAGATCACTTACTGGTGGGGAGGAGGCGCGGCTCTGCGCCCCCACCCCTCCACCCCGGAAGGGGCAGGGCTGGGGATCAGCATCTGTCTGGGGATTGTCCTGCTTTGAGCAGGGGGTTGGACTTGATGACCTCCTGAGGTCCCTTCCAACCCTGATATTCTATGATCCCGCCAGCCAGCCCTTCCAGGCTGCCTGGCCCGTGCCTCCCAGGGCTCCCGTGTTGATTTAAAGGGCCCAGAGCTCCGGGCCCTTTTAAATCACGGGCCCCAGGGCAGCTGCTCCCTTTGCCCCCTCCTCTCCCGCCCATCAGTGGCCGGGGGTCAAAAAGGGCAGGGACGTTAAAGCGCTGCAGGGTCCTTTGCCGTGGCAGCGCTTTAACATTGCTGCGGTCCCTCCTTCCCCCGCCAATGAGGGGGTGGGGGGGCAGCAACATTAAATTGCTGCCTTGGCAAAGGACCATCCTTAAAGCACTGCAGCGGCAGTGCTTTAATGTCCCTGCCCCTTTTGTCTCCCCTGTCTGACCCTACTGGCAGGGCTGCCGACGGGGGGAAGGGGCAGCGACGTTAAAGCGCTGCCGCGGCAAAGGACCCTGCAGCGCTTTAATGTCCCTTAAAGGATCCTTAAAGCGCTGCCGCAGCAAAAGACCGTCCTGCGCTTTAACAGTGTTCCTCCTCCCCCCCCCCCCCCCACCCGGAGGGGGGGCAGCAGCCCTGCTGGTATGGACCCTACCAACAGGGGAGGCAAAAGGGGCAGGGATATTAAAGCTTTAATGCGAGCTTAGTATGGGCCGGTGCAGTTTCTTACGGTACGCAGTACTGGCCCGTACAGGCTCACTTTCACCCCTGAAGGGAGATAGCATTCCTTTTTCATTCCCCTCCAAACTTCTCACGGCACTACCCAATGGCTGCAAAACTGTGAGGGCTAGCTGGACTGACTAGAATCAGAAGTGATCAACTTCTGTTTTTCTCTCTTGTAACTTACACATTTTGTAACACTTATTTTGTGAAGATGGTGAGCCAGCAGAACTGTTCCCAGATGGATCTGTGCTTAGTAATCTTGTATCCTTCCAATGGAAATGGTGCTATAGCGATGTGAACTGCCACCATAATGCTGCTGCTTTGGAATGTGAAGCCCCTAAATTAATATGCAGTTGCTACTTGCGCTAACTAGATCACTCCATGGTTTGTTTTTGCATTATAAATGTCTTTTTCTCTTGTCTGGATCTGCTATTTTATTAAAGATAATACAGCCTCCCTACTTCACTATCTAGTGACTAACTCCCGTGACTTGAAGCAAGAGCATCACTCTAGCATTCTAAAAAAAGGCCCGAGAACAGTCAGGATTATGCAGTAATTCCAGTATAAAGGGGAGAAATATTCAGTAGTGGCAGCAGACCAATGGATTTCCATATCCAACATTTCTCAGATGTAACTTGCTGTAGGAAGTAAGTCACTAGGGAGAACTACGTATTAATACTAGATAATTCAGATATCTGTTTTTGACTAGATTCCTCTGACAGTTAATTTATTTGGAATTATAAATACTCTGGTGTGCATGTGGCTTTTTTAGGGAAGGCTTTTTTTCTCCTTTGAAATCTTGGGTGGTAACTTGTAGATGCCTTTATAATATTTTAATCAGAGTTCATCATCATGAATTGAAAGAATATCTGACTGAATAAAAGCCAATTTATAGAGTAAAATATCTGCTTCAACAGACTTCTTAAAATGAAGTGTGTGTGCAGGAAGGACATGGCAAGTACATGATCCTTCAGAAAGAAATGGTCCCCAAACACGTAGCTGTAATGCAACAACATTTGGTTGTTTGGAGTTTCTGAGATGTACATATGAGTAAGCAGGTGCAACAGCTATCAAATAATATAAATGGCAAAGTTACACCTCTCTGACTGTAAAATTCCCAAACTATCAATGCAGTAGCCCAAATACTGCTGTCTAAAGGGTAGAAATCAGATGAAATTAACAAGTATCAAAGGGGTAGCTGTGTTAGTCTGGATCTGTAAAAGCAGCAAAGAGTTCTGTGGCACCTTAGTCTGTTAGTCTATAAGGTGCCACAGGACTCTTTGCTGCTTTTACTTGAAATTAACAGTTGCTCCAGATTTACCTCCTAAAACTCTTGTACCCTGGCACTTTGGTAGGAATAATGGGAATGTGGGCTGCATGTTTGGGGTGCTGAGTGTATAAATACGCAAAGAAAGGCTGGGTTATTGGCTCCCTCTGGAGTTGGTGGCTTATTCAGCTTCATTGGGAAATCATTTAGGGGTGGGGGTACTGAGAAACAAGTGTCTTAAGTTGCTCAATAGTGACCCCTTCTGCTGTGCAAGCAGTAGCATTGAAGGGCTCCAAAGGCAGTCCTATCTAGTTTTCAGCCAGAACAATTGTGGCTGTAACATAGATAGTTAAAGATGTATGATGGAGCATTTGAAAATGGGATCCTCCAATGTGTAGGTGGTTCTGTTAAGAAAACATAACTAAGAGTAGCATACAATTATTTTTAATCAAGGAAACTAATATTGTGCTTTCTGTAGTGCCTGGCATCCTAAATTCTCTTGGCACATAATAAACAATTGTCCTAACTCCCCAGTGAGGCCGATAACTAGTATGATCTACAAATGGTGAAAGTAGAATCTGCTCCTACTGTTATATACACAACCTCCTAAAGCTTCTTTCCTGTTAAGATTTTAAAGAGTGGCTTCAGGCTGAATTGATTTATTTGCAGGAAATTGAAAAGAGATTTGAAGAAACGCTTCAACATACTTTTGGCTGTAACATTTAGCATAATGGTTTTGATTGGCAAGTAGTTTTTTAAGAATTGAATGCTTATCAAAACAATGGGTTATGAAAATTTGTGACAAATTGGAAATGAGCAAACAAAGACTAAGGTCAGGTCCTGCTAAAGTACATGCAATCTACAGGATGAAGAATGGATCATGTAACTGAGTATGAAAATAATAACTTTCTCTTCCTTCAGGCAAAGTACATCTCCCAGTGCATCGATGAGATCAAACAGGAGCTCAAGCAGGATAACATTGCAGTGAAAGCAAATGCAGTTTGCAAACTTACATATGTAAGTACCTTGCTAGGTTATAATGTAACAATACCTTTTATTTTACTTGCTAACTTCAAACTGACTGTGTGAACTGTGGCTTCAGTTACTTTTCTTAGTTTTACTTATGTAATATGACTTAAGCATGATATTTTCTGAAAGTGGTTAAAAGGGTCACCAACTAAAAAAAAAAAAAAAAAAAAACACTCCTCTTTGGAGAATACCTACTGGTGTTACAGTATTTTTAGTGCTACTTGAATCTGAAAGGTTAGACAAATTTTCTTCGTGTTTTGACAGCCCTTCATACATAGAAGATTTTGCCATTTTTTTCCTCTATAGTCAGTCAACGTCTCTTTGCATGGGCCTTTCAAGCAGCAGCAGGAAAGAGAAAAATTTAAATACGTGATGTATGAGTAGGTTTAATATCTGAAATTACTCTTTGTGGACACTTGCTTAATTAAAAGGGACTTTTACTTGAAGCCTTTATATTCTAGGGGTGGGAGAAGGTAAAATTAAATAGCCATGTGACTTTTCAGCTGTCCAGAACATATATTCTATAGTAGTATTACTGTACATTTTCAACTTGTAACAGTTACCCTGTTCTTTAAAATTTCCTGGTTGTATTGGGTCTTGTATTTTGAAGTGTGATTTTTCCTTTTTTAACAGTTACAGATGCTGGGCTATGACATCAGTTGGGCTGCATTCAATATTATTGAAGTAATGAGTGCATCAAAGTTTACATTCAAAGTAAGTGGTCTGTATAATTGAGTATTCTAGCTAACACATCCATTATCAACTGTATCGTTCAATATAGATTGAAGTCGTCCTACCTTTGCTTCTGACAGTCAGACAGGACATAAAATATCAGCATTACTTTCTTCAACCAGACATGTGGGGTGTATCCTCGTTTTTTGATAGCCCTGGTCTCTCTTCTTCTGTTTAGGTTGCTTAAGGCTGCTCATCAGTGGGTGTATTTTCTTGTATTCATTATATTTTTTTGGAATGTTTTTTTCATGAGTTAGTGTCTGAGGCTGGGAAAAGCCACAGTCTAGCCAAGGAGGGTGGACAAAGCTTCTAGGTTTCTAGTTGTTGTTAGAGTATTTCTCAAGAGCCAGGAAAGTAGGCCACCTCTCCAAAAGAGCATTACCATTCCAGCCAGTGAGAGACAGAGGGTCTGAACCAAATCTGCCATATTGCTGCTGCTGTTAGTCCACCAGGCAACTTTGTTTAAAGTAAATTCAGTGCTGGTGAATGGTATTGAATTGACAACCCAAGAGAATGAAGTCCTCACTCCACCTGACGCATTGGCAGCAGAAGTGCAGCATTTCCCAGTTCCCTCTCCTGATGAGTCTGTGGTGTTCTCAGGGGGCCCATCAACAGTTGGGAGAGTGGAGTTCAGTCTCCTTGGCTCCTTGAAGCCTTGGCCTCTTTAATGAGATGGACAAAGGAGACAATGCCAGTTGGAGTGGTGGTTTTAAAACCCTTGTGAGGTAGCTAAATTAGACCCATTTTACAGATGGGGAAGTTCAGAGGTGAAGTGACTGGCCTAAGTGCACACAAGCAATTTGTACAAGGACTGATCATATAGAACCAATAGTGAGCTGTTGCCTGCTCTAACCATTAGATGACATATTCTCAGTATATAATTATGCAGTATGCTAATTCTGCTGAAGGAGTATCCAGTCCAGTCTTTTGAGAAGTATCCAATCTTTTGAAGATGCTGTGGAAAATCAACACTTGTGAATGACTCATTTCCTTCTGTTTTTCTTAACTGTGCAGAGAATTGGTTACCTAGCTGCCTCTCAGTGCTTTCATGAAGGGACTGATGTAATTATGCTGACTACCAATCAGATTAGAAAGGTAAGGTATTAGCTTCAATAGGAAGGAATTCAGACTGTTATAAGGTGTTTATTCCATCTTCCCACTTGGCGCCTCAAAGCTGTATAAAATCTCTGCTTCATATAGAATGTAGGTATGTGAGCAGAGTTGTCATCATTGGGCTCACATTCCAGCCTGATACCTGAGTTTGTCAGAGATTGATCGGAAAATTGACAACCATTGTCAGATTTTCCCCATGGTGCATGGCCCAACTGTCTGGTCTTGTTCAGAGTGCAAAGTGAACATGAAGACCCTAACTTTTCTTGATGCTCCCAATATCACACATGCCAACTCAAGAGGCTGATGGGTGGGGAGAGTGCTGCAGTATCTGAAAGGAACTGAGTGATTAATTACCTAGTTAGAAATGAGATTGCTTTTTGGATCCATGAAAGGCTGCTTCATCCAGCACTGACAGACCCTTGACCTTCTCCCACATAATTATACAGAAAACAGGTGAACAGCAGCTGTTTACATGAAGGCTGTTTATTCTTGTACTAACATGCTCAAATGTGTTCTTTTGGTTTGGCATGGCATTCATTTTGTTACTTGTATTCCTTTCGCAATTAATGGATCTGCATTTTTCCTGATCAGCTTATTGCAAATAGATAAGAAATCTTAAAACAAATGTTAATTTAGTTTCAATCTTTAAAATAAACATCCTTTTAATTTGAAGACCCTAAATACTTGGACAACTCTTCCATCAGATACTAGTCTGTGCTTAGCTTTATTATAAATGGCTGACCATGGTTCTCGCTTGCTCCAGAGAAAATCAGCAGAATGGGATTGTGTTCAGTCTCTAACCTAAAGAACCAGTGTTCTTCCTTTAATTATATTTTAAACTATGTTCAGGTCTGACAGATAAGTCCTTTATTTTATAACTATATGTTCAGCTCTTTGTTATGAAGACTCTGCTATACTGGTATTCTCTAAATCACATTTTGTTACAAGTCTCTTCCATTCTTTTTATGGATGTTTTTGTACTAAAAGCACCTTTGTTAAGGCTCTTCTATGCTCCATTGACCTAGCAACTATGTATTTAGAAGAGGGGACCATCACCTCTCCCAAAGCATTAAAACCAAAACGAACTGTAGAGCTTTCACTTCCATTTATTCCAAAGTGTGATTTAATAATATTGTCAGCCTAATCTTTTCCCTTCATCCGCTGTGGGGTACTGAAATGAAGTGTAAATTGCACACTGCCCCAAAGTCTGAACGACATGTCTGGAACTCCCAATCCATCATCGGAATGGGAATCTTAAATATTAAGCTTGCAAGTTCATATGGAAAACATGCGTTTTTGTGCACCAATTGCCATATTTTTTAAGGACTGATCTTTTCCATAACTGCTTTGTTTTTAAAATCCTTGTCAAAATAAATTCAGATACAAGTATAATGCAAATCTTAAACAGTCCTCTCAAATTGGAAATATCTAAAAGAGTATACAATATTTTATAAAAACAAAATAAAGAGAAAATTGACAAAATATGTATTCTGCAGTTTAGCTGGTATACTGTCTTTAGTGGAAAGATAAACTGTAGTTAATGGGGACTTAAACTACACTTATTCTAGTTTAGCTGTATAGGAAGGTTAAGCTAGGACACTATATCAAACAGTGGACTCCCACTGAAGTCAGTGACAAAACTCCCACTGATTTGTGTAGGGTTAAAATTTCAGTCACGATTTTTAACAACCCTAAACGCTCAGAAAAATTTCCATGTTTTCCAGAAGCATATGCAGTTTCTGAAATGCCATGTGTGTTGTGCTCCCAATATTCTGTAGTTTAGTTATGTAAATTATTATATGTATTAAACTAGTGCCTAACCATCTCAGAGGATGAGTACACCTCTACCCCGATATAACGCTGTCCTCGAGAGCCAAAAAATCTTGCCGCGTTATAGGTGAAACTTGCTTTGATCCGCCGGAGTGCACAGCCACCCCCTCCCCAGAGCGCTGCTTTACCGTGTTATATTTGAATTCGTGTTATATCGGGTCACGTTATATCGGGGTAGAGGTGTACTAAAGAAGTGACAGTCTTCTCAAAAAATCAGATAAGTAAATCCTCTCAAACCAGTATGTCAGAGCAGATATTCTGTAGAAAGGAAGCTCTGTTCTGTCTCTGTTAAACATATATTTGAGATGTTTGTCTTTTACCCTGAGTTTTCTTCGTTAAAAATCAGAAGTTTTTAACCCTGTCTTTACTTTTTTAGGATCTGAGTAGCCCTAACCAGTATGATACTGGAGTAGCACTGACTGGTTTGTCCTGTTTTGTTACTCCAGATCTTGCCAGAGACTTGGCAAATGACATCATGACTCTGGTGAGTTGATAAAAAGTGAGCAAACCTTTTTTCCATATGATTGTGTCTAGAATATATTTAGACTATTAGAAGCATACTTTTCCTTGTAAAATTTACGAGCGCTATGCCTGAAAACTCGGTAATTGGTTGTTAGCAGTTCTTGTGTCTTGGGAGCTTTACAGCTCCTGACTTGTGTAATCTCTTTCACAGTTCATGTCTCAAAGTTAGCAAACAAATTGTGCACCCAGAGTTCATTTTAGAAACTTGTCACAGTGGGACCACAGGCTGCCAAAACCAAGTAGGTGACGTGCTTTTAAAGTGAGAATCATGCACTGACATTATTATTACGTTGGGTCAGGTAGTATAGGCCTCCTTGTTACTCCTACCACTTCACCATCCTCAGCTTCGCTCTTGAAAAGAGAGAGCAGCTTTGAGAACTTGAGTAACTCAGCCAGAGTGGGTGGGTGAGGTTCTATGGCCTTCAGTGTGCAGGTCAGACTAGATGATTAAGGTCAGAAGGGACCATCATTAAAGTATCAGTATATTAGAGGTGATATTTCTGGTATAAGATCTGTTCTTTGTCCTTTGTCCACTTTTATGATGAGTACTCCTTTCAAGTGTTATTACCACTGCATGCTTCAGATAGGTCGACAGCACTAGGTTTGCAGTTGGGTGACCCAACCCCTTCAGATGAGGTATGGTAATGGAGATAAGCATTAATACATCCAATGTGATTGCTACTCCAAAGGTGAAGGTGCTATTTAATGGCGAGGGAGGAGCAGTTTGGTCAAACAAGCTTTTTGATATGTTTGAGACACTGCTTCCTCTATCCTCTGTCACTGTATTAGCTTGATTGCATCTTATCACATCTGCCCATGTTGGCTGTACTTGAGGCTGGACACGTTTCTGCCTTGAAGATCGCTGTTTAATGCTGCTTGTTAGATTGAATAATAGGAGTGGTTGAGTGCAGCGACTTGAACAAGGTGACTGGCAACCTGCCTTTATCCTAGGCCAGTAGGGAGCAGGTGCTCTACCACACATTCAGAGTGGGAGTCTTGTGGTTGATCCTTGAACCCTGGTCTTTTGTAAATCACACATCCTTGGCCAGCCCAAAGGGACTGCTTTGGATATTTGTTTTGACTTGCGTGACTGACAGTATTTTGCTTTTTATCTTAAAACGCTGAGTGCACTAAAAGAGCAGCTGCATGGAAAGACTGCCCAACAGAATCAATTTTTATAGGTATTGCTGTGGAGTCTTTGACTAAAAATGATATATTGAAAGAAACCTCTTGGGAATGTGAGCATGTTAAGAGTCTGACTATGGTTGTTTCACTAACAGATGTCTCACACAAAGCCTTATATCAGGAAGAAGGCAGTGTTAATCATGTACAAAGTGTTTTTGAAGTACCCTGAGTCCCTCCGTCCTGCTTTCCCTCGCCTTAAAGAGAAACTGGAAGATCCAGACCCTGGTTAGTGAATTTTAATAAACTACTTTTATTGCAGAATGGGACCTCAGTGAAGACATGAATTTTTAGTGGTGGTTGATTGATGGGAGGCAAAGGAAGGTAACCGGTTACATATTATAAATTATTGCTGTACCTATGGGCAGGCACCTGAACACTTGAAGGGATGTGATCAGATTAAAAACACATTTTGTGTTTAAAAAAATAAAAAGGCCATTACTTGTTACTAGGCTGAATTAATGATTAAATCTTAATGACGTAAAACCATTCTTAAGTTTTGTAGTTCACATAGCTTGGCTACTGAAAATACAGTAGTCAACTTTAGTGTTTTTTGCTTCTCATGCCCTAGCCCAGGGGTGAGCAAACTACGGCCCGCGAGCTGTTTAGTAAAAGTCATGGACGGGCACTGGCAGTAAACAAAAATTCATGGCCCGTGACCTGTCCATGACTTGTACTATATCCCTGACTAAATCTTGGGAATGCTGTTGGGGGGAGGGTGTGTGTGCGCCTGCGTGCACGCGCGTGCGTACTGCGGCCAATGAGGACTTCCAAGGCAGTGCCTGGGGCTGGAGGCAGGACGCGGAGGGAGGGACATGTTGCCACTTCCAGGGAGCCCCCTCCACCCCCCAAGGTAAGCGCTGCCCAGAGTCCTCACCCCCTCCTGTGCCCCAGCCTTGAGCCTCCTCCCACACCCAAACTCCTCCTGCTGCTCCTAGGGGAGGGGACCGCAGTGGCCCAAGACTGCCCCAGCAACGGCCAATGCGACTGGCCCAGGGGCTGCCCGAGCTGCTCGGGCAGCCCCCGAGCCAGCCGCACCGGCCTCTGCCGAAGTCACGGAAAGTCACGGAATCCGTGACCTACGTGACAAACTCGCAGCCTTAGTCATAGCTAGTGCAACGAGGAAGCTGCAGCATGGAGAACTTTATTTATGTCCACCAACTGTAATTATTCACATTTCTGTAGCCAAACAGTCTTCCCAGAATTTATTTAGGATGCTTATTTCCCCCCCGGATGGAAATGCTGTCTATTCATTTTGAGAGTTCCATCTGCGACTCAAGCCTATGACTTTCAGGTGATTTGTGTTTAAAGTGAGAGAATGTAAATAGATTCACCGGCCTGATTTGATTAGGGTAAGGTAAGACCTACCCTCCAGTGTTGTGTGCAAGAAAGAATCAATTTCATGTTAAAAGGTAACCTGCAAAAGGGGGAGGGGGAGTTGTGCTTTTGCTCCTTTTGGGGTTCTATGATGGATAAACCATGAAAGGCTCTTCAAAACATTGCTTGCCTGTGTTAGGAAACCAGGTTCTGTCTAGACTGCAAAGTCTATGATCAAAAACCAAGCCAGTGGGAGTTGGAACAAATGAAAAGGGATTTTTAGTCACTGTTTACCATTCTGTGTCACGTATAACATCTATTTAACTTAAATGCCTAATGAACACTTTGAAGAAAGGAAGCTTTTCGTCAGATCTTTAAGGTGTGAGGATTAATGGTGAATATCTTCTGTACCTCCACACCCCCTGAACAAATCCTCCAACAGAAACAGGGACGACCAGAGCTAACATTCATGGTACTTCTAAAGGTAGAAAACATATATAGAGGGGGGAGAGAAACGTTTGTGCCCTTTTACATTATAAAGCAACCAAAAAAGGCACAAGCCCAGTTTCTTAAAATCATTTGCAGGTTCCATTTAAAATACTTGGAATATAATTTCTTCCATGGAGTAACGTTGCAAATGAGGACAAGCAATACTTCCAGCTCCGTACTAGGCTAATCTGTAGCTGCTCTTGTTCTGTTTGTTTTGAGTATGAAAATCAAGCTACAGTTGAATTGTTGATTGGACCCCTTTTCTTCCACTTCTGTTTCCCAGGTGTCCAGTCTGCGGCAGTAAATGTTATTTGTGAGCTGGCCAGACGCAATCCCAAGAACTACCTTTCCCTTGCTCCGCTCTTTTTTAAATTGATGACGTCTTCAACCAATAATTGGGTCCTCATTAAAATTATAAAGTTGGCAAGTATTCCACTTCTTCTATGTTAGCTCTTTTCCAGAGCTGGCGTGCTCATTAACAGCACCTTGGGTGTGAAAATAAAGCTATCGCTTAGAGGGATAATTACTAGTAAATCCAAATGACAAGGAAGAGAAACAGACATCTGTTATAATGGAACATAACAACCAAAAGGAGACAAAATATCTCCTTTTAATTTTGTTTTGTTGTGTTGTGACACATAAATGACGATAGTACTGTTTTACCCTGGCGAAAGCTAGCTATTAAAAGAATTTCCCTTCCTCCCTTTCTTTTCAAATAGTTTGGTGCTCTTACTCCATTAGAACCTAGGCTGGGAAAGAAATTGATTGAGCCACTTACCAATCTCATACATAGGTAAGTCTGAAAATATACTTGTTTTACCTCCTTAATTCTTCAGCATTGTTTAGGCGGACTCCATTCATGCTAGCACAGGTTTATTGCATCTGGAAATTTTTGGCTCCAGGCATCAAAAGTTAAAATTATGTCACTGGAGCAGCCCTAGTATAAAATATCCTTTTAAAACTTCTTGTGAATGTGTGACTGGCAATTGGAAGAGATGTAAGAAAGGCCATCTAGTCAAGTCCCCTGTGCTAAGCCTAGAAAGTTGTGTAAGTATGGACAAATTGGAGAAAGTCCAAAGGAGAGCAACAAAAATGATTAAAGGTCTAGAAAACATGACCTCAGAGGAAAGATTGGAAAAAATTGAGTTTGTTTCTTTTGGAGAAGAGAAGACTGAAGGGGCATGATAAATCTTCAAGTATGTAAAAGGTTGGGATGAAGAGGAGGGTGAATAAACTGTTCTCTGTATCCACTGAGGACAAGACAAGAACTAACGGGCTTAAATTACAGCATGGGAGATTTTAGGTTTGACATTAGTTTCCCTCACATTTGTAAATATGAGGGAAATTAAGCACTGGAACAAATGGCCTAGGGAGGCTGTGGAATCCTCATCAGTAGAGGTTTTTAAGAACACGTTAGAAGAACACCTGTCAGGGATGGTTTAGATAATACTTAGTCCTGCTTCAGTTCAGGGGACTGAACCAGATGACGTATTGAGGTCCTTTCCAGTCCTACCCTTCTATGATTGGGAACCCCTGTTTTAGAGGGGGGAGGGGATCTTTTCTGTTAAGGCTCGCAGTAGTCATGATAGGATTGATTGTTTATGTTGAGGAGACAGGAGGTGAGCTGTGGGTGAACAAGTTCTCAATCAAACATGTACAGTATCGTCTACGGTATAATAGTGGAGGGAGCGGTGCCTGAACAAACCACTTTTTCGCCATCCATTTAATGTTCTTTGAGACTGCTCTGTGGTGGAAGCTTAATTTTGTATTTAATGAGACAGTTAAAAGTTAAAGGCCCATGGATTATAAAAAATATTACTTAAAGTTAACAGTATAGCCAGTACTAGGGGCTGGTCAGATGGCTCGAAAAATTGTGCACAGACCTAGATTTCACCCTACTGGGGCTGGGAAGCGCAGCCTGCACCTGTTATGTCTACAATGGATGCTGAGTCCCACAGAGATTCTTTCCGGGGAGATGCAGGAGGGAAGTCAGGTCACATTGCTGCCACCACCCTCCCTCAGGGATTCTGCAGAATGAGCTTTAGTTTTCTGAGAGCTCCGTAGAAGTCCCAGGCAACAGGGATGCTCTGAAATGGTCCATTGCTTGGTCAGTATTGCCTGCTTTTTGAATTGTGATGGCCACCCAAAAAGGAGGCTGCAATTGCTTTGTGCTGTCAGTGTCTCCATCAATAGACTTTGTCACCGTGGGTTCTGTGTCCATCTATGTGCACCATGCTTTTATTTGATCTCCCAGATTTCATAGATATCGTGGAATGCATTTGCATCAAATTCCTCTTGCAGCCATTTACTAAGGCCTTGGCTACACTTACCCGGTAGTTCGGCGGCAAGCGATCGAACTTCTGGGTTCGACTTATCGCGTCTAGTCTGGACGCGATAAGTCGAACCCGGAAGTGCTCGCCATCGACTGCGGTACTCCAGCTCGGCGAGAGGAGTACCGCGGAGTCGACGGGGGAGCCTGCCTGCCGAGTGTGGACCAAGGTAAGTTCGAACTAAGGTACTTCGAACTTCAGCTACGTTATTCACGTAGCTGAAGTTCCGTACCTTAGTTCGAATTAGGGGGTTAGTGTAGACCTGGCCTAAGGATACCTCTATTCTAGAGGGTTCAGTTGAGCCCTAGGGTAAACAGCGAACATGTTTGGAGTGTCCAGAATAGCATTTACAAAAAGTTAAATTGAATTAATTGACAGTCAGTTAACTCAAGTTAAGTCTCAAGAGCAGTCAGACCCGAAGTGATGAAACTCTGGGGCTAGTTCACCTGCAATCATTGTCTTAAGTGTAGTTAGTAACTTCAAATTAAAGCATTACCTCAGTTTCCACCATTCATGCTGCTAGAAGAGAAGCCCATTTGTTACTAGTTATAGACTAAGGAAGGAAAAGTGTCTGCTGTAACCCATCTCTCTCTCGAACAGCCAGCGGGCTTGCATCCAAATACCTAAAGAGGGTTCAGTTCATTGCAGCACTGGCAAAAATACAAATTTAGTACTACTTCAAGAAAAGCAGCGAGATGGACAGTATGTATATCTACACCCCCTCTCCTTCCCACCTCCTCCTTCTGCTCCTGCAATAGTTATTCATTTAATTATTTGTGAGGACTTTAACCTGAAGTCTGGTTGGTTTCCATCGTATTAGTCATGATGTTGCTGGTCCAGTGTCATCTAATGCATAAGGCAAGAAACCTGCCACCAACTGCTAACAGCATAGACAATACAAAAATCTAGTTGTTTACCACTCCACCCCCATAAATTTAACTGGATTCAATGAAGACTGGGTATTGATTGTTTTGAAGAATAAGAATTATTTCATCTAGTTCAAAAATATATGGAGGAGGGTGGAAAAGATTGGTAATTTTCTGTGTAATAAAAGGTGTTTTTGAGAACTCTTCATAATGTGATATTTTTTCTTTATCTGAAATACTTGATTTGTTTCTTCCCTGTAGCACCTCAGCCATGTCTCTTCTGTATGAATGTGTGAACACAGTGATAGCAGGTGAGAACTGAAACTCATAACC
Source organism: Chrysemys picta bellii (assembly GCF_011386835.1). Taxonomy (NCBI): domain Eukaryota; kingdom Metazoa; phylum Chordata; order Testudines; family Emydidae; genus Chrysemys; species Chrysemys picta. The sequence continues at coordinate 6,209,265 of NC_088815.1, read as the reverse complement.
TAAAAAAGAGCATGTTTAACTTTGGCAGCAGTTAAATAACGTCAGCTATAAAATCCCTTTTTACCTACAGGTTCAATTAACTTCATATAACCACATTAAATCGCTCAGTGAACTTGCCTCACTATATAATTGAAACTGAAATCCTCTGCTGTCAATATATAGGGGATAAACTAACAAAATATAAATCAAACTTGCTAAAGGTAAAAGCAAACAAAACGTAGCTAGCAATAATAAAATAATATACAAACACTTTTAAATAATGCACAACTTAAACCCACAAAACCCAGCAAATACAGTATTAAGCTATGTACCTATATGAAGCACTCTCCCACAGCTGCATGCTCACAGACCCTCAAACTAAGCCAACAGTTCTCTTGATGCATGAGCCAGAATAGAACCCAGCACCCTCTCCCAGAAACGTTGGCTCTGCAGGGTTAGTAGGAGTAAAGAGAAATAACTCTCAAGTGACTACAGTCCACAGATATGCCTGAATACTCATAGGGAGCCGACTGGCTGAGTAAGGAGGAGCTTTCTCCCTGCCTTTTAATGCCCATTCTGTTGCCATGGACATGGATGCACTCAGGTGGCTCTGAGTTGTTTGCTTTGGAGTCATACACTGCCAAAGCTGCACAAATGCCCACTGGAGTCGACAGTAAAGCCTGCCTTGCCCTCTGAGGCTCTTGCTGACTTGATGGGGTTTAATGTAATTACTCTGAGTAGGATTCACCGCTATCTCATCTTTTCAGGGAACTACAGACAAAAATCCAGCGGTACAGTCACTGGTGACCTTTTAATTAGTGTCTGGATTGCTAGATGGAAACTGTAAAAGGGAGACTAAGGTTACCCTGGCAAGAGCAAGGCATCGTGAAAACAGAGCTCTTTGGGAGGCTTTGTAAAAGCTCCCCCCTATACCTCCCTTTGCTCTGCAATCTCATGCTAGTCTATTCTTGGGGCCTTGCTTGAACAGACATCACAGCTGTACCAAACCATGCACTTTTGTGCATGGCTGCCAGAAAGCACTAGGGCGAGACCACCAAACACATCTTCACGTGAGGGCTAAGCCAGATACGGTGTATTAAGTTTTATCTTGTTTATACTTTGTTGTGCTGAACACATGTAATTTTAGTGCTTGTGTGTTTCAGTTTTGATCTCTCTATCCTCTGGGATGCCCAATCACAGTGCCAGCATCCAGGTACAGCACTTCTCTTAATGTTCGTATTTTGCCACGTCATACCTATTTATTCTGAAAACTGGGGGAAAGAAATACTTCAGATATTTGAAGTAGGAGCCTGCCGATCGGACAGCCTTGCTTATTGTCTGGCTTTTATTTAGTTATTTCTCAGATAGTTTCCTAAAGTTCCTTTCCTCTAAAATTCAGCTTGTGTGCGCTCTCTTCTGCTTCCCCTATCCCTAAAGGGTGTGTGGAGCAGGAAAGGCCAGGTGCCTAAGAATAAGATTCAATTTGAGAGGCTTTGCTATTGCTTTTGATCAATTGCCACTCAGAACACAATCACTGGAGCTCCATGTTCCCTTCATCTTATGATCGGTTAATGTAACAATACTGTCTTACCAGTGGTCACAGATCCTAGTAACATGTATTGCACCCACCCTAATATAGCGAGTCATCTCCATTAAGGGACTATTTTAAATAGTATTCTTCTCAAAGCTCACGTTAATCCTGACTTGCACTTCTTTCCAGCTCTGTGTTCAGAAGTTACGAATACTAATAGAAGATTCAGATCAGAACTGTAAGTGTTGCTCCTCTTCCTAGAGGCTTCAGTGGCCAATCTGATGGGGCTAAGTGGCAGTGGGATTAAAAACAATGAGCGGTGTTATAGACTGCCCAGTGTTGTGTGAATTGGTACTAAAGAATAGTGAAAATCATAAACATGTACAACAAGCTGTTTTTTAAGTAGATTAATAATAGTGCCATTTATGGTATGTTAAATTTAAAACCAAAAATAATTTTCTCTCCATCTCCTGGGTTTTCCCTTCATAGATCTTCCAGTGAGGAAGCACATCCAAGAAACGCTAGTTATTCCATAGACTATGGTAAAATCCAAGACTGCCAGACTTGTTAGTGCTGGGAAATGCATTGGCATAAGTTACTTCTTGCCTACACCATTTAAATCCTTTTTAGTGACGAATCTTTTCCAAGCACCTGTAGCGAGAACTATAAATGTCTTGCTCACCTTCAGACGAGAACAGCCCCTTTTCAGTATATTAATTCTGTTTGCACTATTGGCGTAGCTCTAACACTCTGGCAGAACCCAGCCACGGAGCACATGCGGTACCATCTTGGGCAGCGGTCTGCACTTCATCCAGTACCAAATTGGTGCAAGCAGTGCAGATGACCTGATGCTGACCTGGCAGTACGGATGCTGCTGGCACCATAGTAATTTTCAGTACAGCGTGATCTTGCTATGCCCATGCAGCCTGAGTTTCTTACTGTCTGTAGCCGTTAATTCCTTTATGGTACCAGCTACCGGTGCTGTTCATATCAGGCACCTCTCCAGCTCCAGTGCGGGGGGAACGGTTACTTACTTTGCAATAACTGTGCTTCTTTAAGATGTGTTTTCTACATGGAATTCATGACGTGCGCTCCTTTTCTGCTGCTATGGAGGAATGGTGGACCTGCTTTGCCTTTTAAGTCTTTGAGGGTGGAGAAGGTGATCAGGGCATGTAGGGTGCAAACAGTCCAACTGACACTGCTGGCCAATATAATCTAATCTTGCACACATGGAGTGCATGCATACATCTCAAAGTGCCACAGTTACTGCCACTCTTTACAGATGGCAAAACCCGAATGGGTGTGACTCGGCTGAGAGTATACACGTGGGGGGCAAAGGAAGAAATAGAAGCTTAGGCTGCTCTTTTCGTTTTCTATCTGATAAATGGGCTCCCTCTGTCAAAGTTGATCCCAAACAGTATATTTGGAATCTGAGGTTAGATGGGAAAGTCAGCCCATCTTAAAAATCCCCTGTGCTTTCAAGACACAATACAGTATGTACAATATGTGGAAAAATTGTATTTTGTTTTTTTTCCCCCCCACAGTGAAGTACCTGGGTTTGCTAGCAATGTCCAAAATCCTGAAAACTCATCCTAAGTCAGTTCAGTCCCACAAGGATCTCATTCTCCAGTGTTTGGATGATAAGGATGAATCCATCCGACTCAGAGCTTTAGATCTCCTATATGGCATGGTATGTTTCTGTGCATTCCTCCCTCCTCCTTAGTTAGCACTTAAAAAAAAAAAAAAGCCCTGCGGTGAGATCCTTGCCCTTACTTTGGCCCCTTTATGCAGGGTGAAGGGGCTGGTACGACATGGAAAGATTCCCCTGATCACAGGCACTGTAGAAGACATCTATAAGTCGGCCTTCTGAAGACCCCTTGCAAACCTTGGCATAGACCAGACCAGATAACCAGCAGGGTGTTGAGGGTGGGGGCTGTAACATACAGCGCTTTGGAAATTCCCGGCACCACTACTGTCTGTACTACAGATGCTGTAACTCAAACATGACTCCAGGGCTGTCTAAATTACGCTGGAGCTGAGGAGCTGCATCTGATCAGGACACAAAGTTGGCTTTAAGCCACCTTAATCTGCCATGCCCCACCATGTCCCTCTGGGGCCTTGAGGTGCAACACACAATCTCATCCCAGGTGCTTGTGCCTCTGTTCCTTTGCATGCGTGTTCTGTGTTTTGGTACTGTTCAAGGAAGTTTTAACAATGCTGGCTAGACTAAAGAAATGCAGCTTAATGGAGATAATCTTGTAGGTTTTTGAAGGCACTGTGGTTACAACCTTGGTGTATAAAGTGCCTTTCATCCAAAAAGCTCTATAAAAATACATCCACATGGGGGGATCGTGGCAGACTTCATTCCTAAAATGCTGTGATATTTTGGCAGTGGAAGTAAAGAATATTGTGTCCCGTTTAAAGTTTTTTTCTGGTTGCTTCATAGTTGGGCAGAGAGTCTCTAACCAAATTATAATTGCCTGGGAGTCTTGACAAGAGGTTAAGATGTTTTTTTACATATTCAAAAGACAGCCCTTCCAGCAGTGCTGCCTAGCATTCTGCTGGAACACTGACTCAGAAGGAAAAGTGCCATATACTGAGTCATCAACAGCACTTCTGCAATACCTACGCTTCCTGGAAGGTCTCCATCTATTTCCTGATCAAGCCTGAGATGTGTTGTGATCATAGCACGAGGGGATATGACTGCAGACGCTGGTGGTCACAAATTTACACTGAATTCCCTACTGGTTGCTACATGTCAATATATTATGTTCCCAGAGCAAGTTAAAGGGCAGTTATGCTCTGATAAGTGACTTATAAAGTTAGCACTGTTTTTTGGGTCAGAGGGGTGTTTTCATAAGTCTATCAAACTTGCTCAGTTTACAAGAGTAAAATAGTCTTCAAGTCCTCAACATGGCAAACTGCAACCAGAAGCTGAAAAGTCAGCTGTCTTCCTTCAGGTTTCTGTGTCATTGCCGTACTGTAGTACTAATTCTGAGTTCTGCTATGGCTCACGATTGCAGAGCTGTATTGGATCAGCATTGCTAATAGGAGTGAAAAGTAATAGCCAGATTTCGATGGTCAAATGTGACTCTGCATGTACGCACGGGGCAGATCTGTTAAGGTAGTAGTATCATATTCACATAGTCACACTTCTGCCTATAATGCACTTGGAGGGGTAGAAATCAGAATGAGCAGTCATTGGGGAAATACTGAAAATTAAAAAGGCTCTTAAAATGTATGGGGCTAGCCTCAGATTTAAAATGTGATTTATGATATCCATAACACATCACCATAGTATCCTTAAATAAAATAAAATAAATACAATATCTCCACTAATTTATTTTATCTCCTAGAACTGGAAGGGACCTTGAAAGGTCATACAGTCCAGCCCCCTGCCTTCACTAGCAGGACCAAGTAGTGATTTTGCCCCAGATCCCTAAGTGGCCCCCCCAAGGGCTGAACTCACAACCCTGGGTTTAGCAGGCCAATGCTCAAACCACTGAGCTATCCCTCCCCCCCTTGCAGTTACGGATTGAAAATTATTCAGATCTAGTGGTCAGGGTCTTACCAAGTTCAGTCCTGGGCTTATGCAGATAAACCTCTGCTAGATCAAGTGTCCAATGACAGGTGTCCAGCCATTAGGCTGGCACAAACGCTATCGAGACGTGCCCCAACAAATAAATTCAGTCTCTGGCTGCAGCTAAATTGTACAGCAGTCCAGAGCCAGAGATGTTGTTAGTATCTCTCTGTGTTCTTAATACCTGTCTCACCCTCAAACAGATACAGGTACATCTACTAAGTATCTACTACTTTCCTCAACTTTTATGAAATGGGAAAGACCTGGCAGCAAGTCCGCATTACCTGTCTGTGGCTCATGTCTCATTTCACTCTTAAAACAGGTGTCCAAAAAGAACTTGATGGAGATAGTGAAGAAACTGATGATTCATGTGGACAAAGCCGAAGGGACAACATACAGAGATGAATTGCTGACCAAAATCATAGACATATGTAGCCAGTCCAACTACCAATACATCACAAACTTTGAATGGTCAGTACTTTTGCATGTAGACTTTGAAATAAGCAGTGATGGCACCATCTGCTTGCCTGCTATTAAGATTATATCACTTTCACCTCCTGTAGGTACATAAGCATCCTGGTGGAACTGACCCGGTTGGAAGGTACTCGGCACGGTCACCTTATAGCAGCTCAGATGCTGGATGTAGCTATCAGGGTTAAAGCCATTCGTAAGTTTGCTGTTTCCCAGATGGCTATGCTCCTGGACAATGCCCATCTGATAGCCAGCAACACGCAGAGGAACGGCATCTGTGAGGTGCTTTATGCTGCTGCCTGGATATGTGGGGAGTTCTCAGAGTAAGTGCAAAGGGAAAGTTTTTAAATCACTTTTGAAAGGTGAAAAGCAGAATGGTTGCAGATTGAGACTCCTGTCACTCGAAAGTGAAGGTGTCTTGGGTGATGGAAGCTCAGAACATGAACCATAGAGCCAACAAAGCAGTATTTCAGAGTGACCACTGCTTTTCCCAGCCTGGTGCAGCTGCTCCTACCCAAAACGACTACTGCATTTGAAAAGCTGTTGGGCTAGTCCGTGTCTCTTGCATCCATATCCCTGCCAGCCGAGAAAGTAAGGGATGGATATGGGTAGAAGTGACGTAACAGAGGCAGCATGCACATTCCCTGGGAAAGGTGGTGTTAACTTGGTCAATAAATCTTGGTCTGATTTAAATGGATACTGTCAACTCAAAACTCAGAGGCATAAGAGGTAATAGAAAACACTTTCCTGTTTAGTTTGATAACTTTCTGCATTTGACAGAATTTTATGTATAATTTCCCCTAGAGAGTCAGACAGCTTCTCCTTTTTGTGCAAGTCTTCCACACAGCCGGGGGAAGACTCTCTCTTTTTAAATAGGAAAATGTAACTTGACCCACAAAAGCCGGCAGTGTGAAAGCTGGATTCTGTTTTTGCTTATGCATTAATAATATCACTTACTAAGTTCCATTCTGTTTAATAGGTGTGCACAGGTATAACAAACCTTTGTTACTGGTGACGTATAAGATGGAAAAAACATAGCTTTACTGTTGGATCCTAGACTGAGTTTGCAGAGCAAACATTTATTAAAAAAAAACAAAAAAAACCAACTTGTAAATTGAGCACGCTTTTAATAGATATCACTGAAATGGAAACTAAAATGCCACTTCAGAGTTGAACCATAAGTAGTACTGCTTACATAAGATTATAACCTGGGACTGTGTTTAAAGAAAAAAAAATTGTGGATATCAAGCATTTATGGACTTGCTGTATATATATATATATATTTATATTGTTGTCCTATTTCTTTCTCTTGTGCTCATCTCCAAAAATTTGGGTCATATTGCAAATTAAAACAGTACTGGACTAAAAGCAGACCCCCATCCAGTCAAAACAAGCAAAGACGAGGGGTAGTTAATGAAAAAGGAAGCCCTTATGTCACTTACCAGATTGACAGGAATGGATTTCTTGCGCATCCTTATACTTTCCTCAGGATCTAAAATTTCATTTAGAATAGATAGTGAAATCTGGGTCCCACAGGAGTCTGGCAAATTTCCCACTGATTTTAAATAGGAGCCAGGATTTCACATCCCTTCTGGTTGTGAAGGCAGTCGTGAGTAAGGCTGCGTGTGTATCTCCAGAAGTCCTGGATTCCATCCCTGCTGCAGCGGCCAGTGCGGCTGACCCCAGGCCACCTAAGCAGGGGCCCGGGGCCAGCTGCACCAGCTGCTGCAGGAGCGGCCCGTGGGACTGTCGGAGCAGCGGCCGATGCAACTGGCCCTGGGTGCGGCCCCTGGTGGCTGGCCCCAGAGGCCCCCCAGAACAGCAGCACCCCAGAGGCCCCCCAGCTAAGATTTAGTCAGGAGTATTTATAGTAAAGGTCATGGACAGGTCACGGGCTGTGATTTTTTTTGTTTATTGGCAAAATACCCATGACTAAATCATAGCCTTAGTGATGAGAGTCTGAAATAAAAATCAGAGGAGTAGCCGTGTTAGTCTGTATCCACAAAACCAACGAGGAGTCCGCTGGCACCGCAAAGACTAGCTTTCGTGGGTAAAAGTGGGGTGTTTACCCATGAAAGCTTATGCCCAAATAAATTTTAGTCTTTAAGATGCCACCGGACTCCTTGTTGGTTTTGTGGTGGGCGGGGGGGGGGAGGGGGAAAGGATGCTGCTGTCTGACTGGGAATAGAGTTAGGCCAACACAGAGTTCTGCTGAAAATCTTTTAATGTCTAAAGAGTTTTTGTAGATTTATATGAAACTTGGTGAAATGTCAAGCTTCTTAAATTGACTCCGCTCTCTTTCTGCCTTCATCTGCGTCCGTTCAATGTATTTCAGACACCTTGAGGAATCAAACCAGACCTTAGAAGCAATGCTGAGGCCTAAAGTGACCACTCTACCAGGCCACATCCAGGCAGTTTATGTCCAGAACATGGTAAAGCTTTATGCATCCATCCTACAGCAGAAAGAGCAATCCGGGGAGAAGGAAGCAGCCCAGGAAATTACCCAGCTGATGGTCGACCGTTTGCCTCAGTTTGTACAGAGTGCGGATCTAGAAGTACAAGAGAGGGTAAGGGAGCAAAATTCTCGTTGGTTTTGTCAAAATGATCTTTAAACCTCTACTATTGGCTTAATTTGTGCTAGTGAATTAACATAATCTTGCATGGGTCATGCATGTATTTTATATAAATACCTGTCATACAAGATCTCTGCTGGCATTATGTACCTTGCACACCTCAGTGATGCAGGTGCGTAAACAATTCTTACTTTATAGATGTGGATACTGAGACACGGGGAGACTGAATGACTTGCCCAAGATTGCTCGCACAGCCCAAATCTGACTCGCAGTCCTGTGCTTTAACCATTAGACCGATCTCAGTCTATATAAATAGTAGTTTGCAGTGTTGTTGTAGCACTGTTGGTCCCAGGATATGAGACACACAAGGTAGATGAAGTAATATCTTTTATTGGACCAGCTTCTGTTGGTGGAAGGTACGAGCGTTTGAGACCTGAGGAAGAGCTCTGTGTAGCTCAGACGCTTGTACCTTCCAACAGAAGTTGGTCCAATAAAAGACACACACATAATGTGCAGTTACAGCCCAAACCAATCCTGCAAAGATAGAAATCTATAAATGCTATGTTCGTGTTTGCATATTGAGCAGCATCAATCTCTGTGATTTCATACCATGCCACACTTATCACCCTATCTGAGCACCTTGGAGTGCAACTCTTCATAGCAGGCAGCTCAAAATAAGAGGTGACTGTTGCAAACACTGCAATAGTGCGCGTTCCAGAAAGAATTGCTACAAATGTTGATGCCTGAAGTGGTTTGTCAATCAGTGTTCTAAAAACTCTCGCAGCCTCTGATGGGGCCCACACTGGGCAACAAGGGGTTAAGGGATTATTTTGGGCTCAGCCAACCCATGTGCAGCAAATGCTCCATCTGTTGGAGGAATTAAAAGGCAGGGAATTAGCCCATTTGGGTAGCAGACCTGCAGCCCCTGGCTCCAGCAGTGCAGAGCGGAGAGAAGCCTAAAAGCTCTGACATAGCTGCCCAAAAGGGCCCTCCCTGAGGAAAGGGAGGAGACAACCAGAGAGGGAAATATCCAGTGGACCTTGGACATTGGTAACCACCTCTTTCTTATTTTGGTTTGGATTTCCCCACTAGGGGAAAGCTTTGGAGTAAGCTGGGTGGGGGGTGAGAGGAAGAGGCCCAGGGAGGACAGCCTTGGTTGCCAAGGCCCTGGGTTGGAGCCCGGTGGAGTGGGAGGGCTCGGGCTCCCCTCCCCACAACCCCGTTGGCAGTCAGGGGTTGTGACCATGATGACTAAGCCACACTCCCCAACCAGACCCCGAGTGAGGACTATTCCACAGCCCCCACTGAATCAAGGTGAAGGGAGTGAAAGGCCATTATCTACAGTGTATGGAAGGAGCAGAGGGCATAGAGTATAGATTAAAAATGGTCAGTGAAAATTATGTGCATAAAGAAAAGTGCTTTAAAAAAAATCCTCTGACATTTATAACCAATGCAGTCAGTTTTGCCAACTAAGCCATGAAATCATAGTAAGGAAGAATAGGCAGTGTAGAAAAAAATTCCCCTTGAGGCTCAGTATTCAGTGACCTGCACAGCAAGAGTTGATTCTAATTTGTATGTGGTGTTAAATGTATTCTTGAGGCATCAACATTACTTTATGGACAGGGCTGGGAGCTCCCTTAGGAGCTTCTGAAAATCCCGCCCACAATGCGTTTCATCCTAGCATCTGAGTGTTTTGTAAGGGTGGATAAGCATTGTCCCTATGTTATAGATGGGAAGGCGGAGGCACAGTTTGGGTTGTATGCCCAAGGTCACATAGTGAGTCTGTGGGAGAGCTGGGTAAGGAGTCCTGACTCCCAAACCCCTGCTCTAATCCAGCAGCCCACAGTGCCCCCTGTAATCCTCCTCTGCCAGTCTCTGTAGCTTCAAGGATGTCTGTACAGTTACAAAATGCTATATCTTACTGCCGCTGTTTACTCTGTTTTCTGGTTCAGTGACTGTCAGTGCATTGACACTAGTTCTTAAACCATTTTTTGTACTTGGTTTTCCAGGCTTCTTGCATTTTGCAACTGATTAAATACATTCAGAAGCTACAAATAAAAGAGGTGCCTGTAGCCGAGGAAGTGATAGCCCTGTTTGCAGGCGAACTGAACCCAGTAGCTCCTAAAGCACAGAAAAAAGTCCCAGTTCCGGAAGGGTAAGATTTTTTTTCCCCTACAGTCTTTTAATTGTAAGCTCTTAGCAAATGGGAGTTTGCCTTCCTCCGTGTCTGCAAAAGGCTTAAATAATAAATAAAAGTGTTAATTCCAATAATAAAGCTAACTCTGAATGACTAGAAACTGAATGACTAGAATAACTCTGAATGACTGCACATGGCTGTGCATGTGGACAGAGCTGTATGTTGTAAGTAAATATATTTTGACCTTAGTCTGAGTCTATAAATGTTGCAATTGTTGCCAGTTTGGACCTTGATGCTTGGATCAATGCGCCTCCATCAGATAGTGAGTCTGAAGATGAAAAACCCAAAACAATTTTCCATGATGAGGAGCAAAGGCATTCCAGACATAGACAGCCAGAGATTGATGAGGAAGAATTGGCCAGGGTAAGTGAACATAAAAATACAGTTTATGCGTTTAAAAAAGCATGATAAAATGGTATAGCCAACATCACTAGAGAAGTCGGAAATGTTGCCATAGCTGCATAACACAGACGGGAGCTATGCCTTTCTCCCTACTTGGAAACATTTTATAAAGCGAGTAAGGATAGAAGTCATTGCATTCAACTGCTTAATCGTTGCAAACTGCTCCAGAGCCGGTATGCAAATCCATACTTCTTATTATAATGTTGTCTTGGTCCATGCTGCTGTTCTCTTTCGAGCTGAGAGCAAAGGGTTTTTTTGGAACAGATTTTCCAAAGGACTCAGCAACCAACGTGCAGAGCTCTTCTGAAAGTCTAGCTGCTTATTTTTGTGTCTAAATGGGAGCTGAGATCTCGTCCAAAGTTGGCCCAAGTTGGGAGTGCTGAGCTCTTCTGAAAAATCTAACCAGTAAGCTCTGCAGGGATATATTGTACTGACCCTCTGCCAAGAAGATGGACAGACTTTAAAAAAAAAAAAAATGGTTGAAGGAAATGCCTGATCACTCTACCCAGTAGAGGGTCATTCAATTGAAATAGGAGTGTGGGTTTTATTTACTGTAGATGGGCAACCCTCCTCAATTTGCAGTTGACTTTGAGGCTTGTCGCTTTGTGTGAAATCTGTTAGAGGCAGCCATGATCAATCTTGGCAGTTCTGTGTTGGGCTTTGTTACCTATGTTTTTCACAAAAACTGTGTGAGCACACCCATACGTTTGTTACACTACCCATCCCTGCAACGTGTGCTATTTGTACCACAGGAAGATGCAGGGATTAAATAGGAGTTGAAGCCAAGGTGCCTCCTCTGAAACCTGTCCAGAAATTGCCAACTCTTAACAATTCCTATTTGCAATGCAGCTGAGAACGGTCATGCCTAGAACACCCTGCTTCTGGCGTTTTTCCGTTTTGATCAAGAATTACTTGTTAGGCTCGAATAATTCCCTCTTCCCACCTCAACTGCAAAATAGGGATAGAAGCAACCAACTGACATCAAAACCTTGTTGCCTTCAGGAAGTTTACATCTCTCCTGGCAGAGAAGCCAAAGAATAGGGCAGGGATATTTTTAGGTTAGTGCTCCCTATCGGCTGTTTTCTAGTTTCTGTTGCAACTACACAACTTGAGAACTAGATAGCTTTAGACCCCAGTTATTTTCCCAGAGCCTCTTGAGAGTTGTTTGCAGTGCTACCAATATGCAGCAAGAACACACTTTGTAATGTCTGGAAATAACACAGAGAAAAATCTTCAAATTTATAACTCCAAATACTTTTTTTAGCGCCGAGAAGTCCGGAAACAGGAACAAGCAAACAATCCATTTTATATTAAAAGCTCTCCTTCCCCACAGAAGGTAAGTCTAGCTTGTTAAAACATTCTCTCGCTGTCTGTGTATGTAACAGTACAAGGACCCTCAGACTTTCATAGTCGCATCTTAATAAACTGTCTTGTGGATCTCTTCCCTCTCTTTGGGAGCACTCCAACCACTTCCTCTCCCCCATTTGTGATCTCTTAACAGCGTTGTGGCAACTGCAGCAATTGCTTCCATGGCAGAGTATCATAAGGACGATATTTAATGTGTGGTGATCTTTAATGCACAATTTTTAAATTACCATCTCCTTTTGGTCTCCAGATCTGCCCCTCCCACCTTGGCTGGTCCCCTTTCTTGTTCCCTTCTTGTGTTTACTTGGTCCTCTCTCCCTCCTCTTCTCTCATGCTTTACTGTGGTTTGGTTCCCTTCTCCCCTGCTGTGTGCATGCTGCCCTGCCCACTTGATCCTTTACTCCCACTGCTTTGTGGGCATAGTGCTCAAATGCTAAGTCCCCTTCTCTTCTGAATCACTGTACTCTCTGGCTAGTAGCTTTGGTTCCTGAGGGCATCTTCAATTGGTTGCTTTAATATAGCACTGGTCTCTAGTCTAGAGGCAGCTGGGACTGACCCTCCTTGTCTCCAGCTATGTATAGGTCTACTTTGTGTTGAAGAGCCCGAAAACCACTAGAATCGGCTGGCCGGAGCAGTCAGCACTGTGTGAGCAGCTAGCGCTCCATAGATCTCCAGCGGGCTGCAGTTTGGGAACTGCTGGAGCAGTAATCGTTGCTGTTCCTTTTAGACAGAAGTTGAGAATCATCTTACTAACTTCTTAAGTACAGCCTGGAATTTAGACTCCAGCTCTGAAGAGCAGCCGGTAAAAGTGGAGTAAATAGCTGCAGAGAACACGACATAAACCAAGTAGTCTCTAAGGTGCCACAAGTACGCCTGTTCTTTGTGAAAATAAAACAAGTCAGGTGAATCCACTGGTTTAGTCATTTGGATACGTGTTTTCCTTTGTAGATCAGGATCATTAATAGTATCTAAAGTCCTTTCCTCCCACCCCTCCCCTCCCCCCAAAATTCCTGTGCAGGCAGTTGGACATTCTGTTGAAATGATGCAGTAAATACACTTGGCAACATTGCAGGTTGCCAGACCCTGAGCTTGGTGAGCAGTAGAGGAAGGGTGAGGTAGATGAGTGACCTGGTGTGGTCAGCAGCAGTGAACTTCAGCCGTTAATTCAGCAGACTGGCTGGCTTGAATGCACACGCCATATGTCTGTTCTCTGGACCAGAAGCATCAAAGGAGCATTAATTAAATTGATTTGTTGCCTCTCCCTTCTTTTAGTCTCTTCTTTCTTTCCCCCACTCCTCCTTGAGCTGGGGCTTTCCATTGCCCCATTTCCCACGTCCTGGACCTCAGCATTGACCTCTGAGGTGGTAAGCAATAGAAACTTCCTCACGTGATTTTCGCCATCAGTTCAGTGCTTTTCTTGGCTGTAACAAGTAATGTTAAAACAATCACATTTCATATGCACCTGTTGCGACATGATTAGCACCAATGAGCCAAATAGTTTTTCAGGCGGTCTTATTTAATCTGCCCTTTGAAGTGTTCACATCACAGGTTAAACCGTTATTTCTATTTACTATTTCTATATAATGGAGACATCTTCAAAAGTTTCTGATGAAGATACTCAAAATGTAATAAATCAGAATTGATTTCTTGTTTGGTTGAACATCAGCATAGGCCGATGTACCTAATCAAGCTTTGAAATGAGGGACAATAACTCAGTATGCTCTCCTATTGTAGAGTCAATGCTAATGTATCAAATCTTCCATTTTCCCAGCAATACCAAGACACCCCAGGTGTGGAGCATATACCTGTGGTCCAGATTGACCTTTCTGTTCCCTTAAAAGTTCCAGGTAAGCACATTGACCAAACCAATTTCACAGTGGAGATGAAGAATTTAATAATTCAACAAAAGAGTAGTAACTTCCTCTCAGTTCTAGAGGATAGGCGAACAGCTTTGGTCTTGCATGTCGAGTTCCCACATTGCCTGTCACTTCTGAGTGTGCTATTGAAATTAAAACTATAGTTTCCACTGTCCTATGGATTGTAAGGCCAGCCTTCCTTTAAGTGTTAAGTTCAGACAAATAATAAAATAACCCTACAGTTAGGTGTAATTCACAGGCTGACTGCATAATATGAGAACAAACCAATATTCTATCAGGAAACATTCCTCTTTAGAATGTCCACGTGCTGCGATTTAATATCTGAGACAAAAGGCTGTGATCAGAGCTGATGGGTTGGAGATAAAGTGAATTTGAGGAGCTGTAGGCCGCTTCTGAATGGCAGATGGATATAGAGCTGAAAAACTATGGCTGAAGTGCAGCACATGGTAGAGAATTTCTAAATACACAGCAGCCTTGCATGAGTGACTTCTTTCAGACCAGGTTTACAGCCTTAATGTTCTCCTAGGATTTAGTGAAGGGTTTCCCAAGGATATGAAAAATGCTGTCAAATATTCATTTGCTTGAGAGTAGTCTCGAGGCCAGATTCTTCTTTCAGTGATCTGTCTAACTCACAATAAAGTCAGCGACAGTTGTGGATGAGAATGGGAGCAGAGTTTTGTCCACTGGCTTGCAAAGGGCTGTGAAGTTGGTTGGAGGAGGCTTTTATTGAAGTCGCTGTGGACAGCTGGGAAGTGAAAGGGTAGCGTGGGGCTTTGCTCCTTTAGGATTCTAAGTCGGGGGGCAAAATAAATATTAACTCCTAACTTTCTAATGCGACGGTCAACCTGTAAGCAACTCTCACCTGAGAGCAACTTGCGTCCATGTGTTCAGGAATGCCCATGTCTGACCAGTATGTGAAACTGGAGGAGGAGCGGAGGCATAAACAGAAGCTAGAGAAGGACAAGAAAAAGAAAAAACAGAAAAAAGAGAAGAAAGGCAAACATCGCCGCCATAACTCCCTGCACACAGAGAGCGATGAGGACATTGCCCCAGCTCAGCACGTGGACATCATCACGGAGGAGATGCCAGAGGTCAGTTGCTTACTCGATAGTCTGAGCTGTGGGACTTGTTTGTGTCCCACCGAGGCATATGTTAAGGTTCCCCATTTCCCATTAAAAATTAGACTCTAATGTCAGCCTCACTGGGTCATTGTGATGTGGGGGTCCTGACTTCTCTTTGCAAAGCTGGTTGAATAGCAACATATGCTGCTTCCCCAGTGAAACCTTTACCAGCCCGCTAAAGGGATGGGAAGTCTATTGGTGCACCGAGCAAAGGCTGCAGTTGACCCAATAGAAAAACAAATGACTGATATTAAACCCACAATACATGTCTGCTGTAGAAATAATGCTACCCACATAGCTGTTTCATTTATGATGCCTCACTGTTTCACTCTGAGTTTAACTTGCCTCCCAATCAGCAGGCTTTCTGCTAATATAGTTAATTGTACCTGCTTGTGCCTGTAGTCTTTGTTCCAATCCAAACCAAATTCATCGGTAACGGAAATACTGGGGTTTATGAAAAATAGTTGTTCTACTTTACATTCATCTGATAAATGCCTGAATGCGGGATTAAATTGTACAATGTATGTGACTGCTCATGTCTAACTGTGTAAGGAGGTCTGTCACTTGTATCAATCCGGTGAGATTGAATTTGGGATGGGACTGTTCTAGTTTTGGAACTGTGCTCTGCTTGTGTCTTCAGTGGACAGTCAGTTTTTCTTTCCCTCCCCACCCAATTAGAATGCGTTGCCCAGTGATGAGGATGACAAAGATCCCAACGATCCATATAAGGCACTTGATATCGATCTGGATAAGTAAGTACAAAACTGTGATATGTGGGTTTTCTTGCCTGTTAGCCAGATTACATGAGGTCTTGGAGGTCAGTGCAGGACTACAAAGGTTACGGTGATTAAAGGTTCTACGGTAGGATCTAGGTTCTGCTTGCACTAGATGCGAAGGCCAATCTGGCAAAGCCCATCAGTCCTCACCCATCCCTGAGCCGACTGCCACCTGGCCTAATCTGTGCACATTGGAAAACCACCACACGTACAAATAGCTTGTTTCTTCTGGGATTTCCGAGACCTGCTGCAAGGAATGTAGTGAATCAGCTCTGCCGTTGTTAGTAGTTCAGAGCATGGCTGGATCCCTGTTTGGGTGCTGGGAGGAATGGGAAATGGGGAGAGTCACACTTTTATTAACTGCACACATACTAAGCAGTTGCTCTTCCTTTGTGTCTCTTCCCAGTAGCTCTTCAAAATGCTTTGGCTGGTGGAAGGTGACCAGTGATCTATCCCAGCCCATTGAGTTGGGAGCAGTAGAATGCTGGGATCCTCATGTGCCCTGCTGGAAATCTTAAACCCCCAAAGGGCACTTAATAGCTACCATCAGAGACCAATTATAAAATGTTGCCTGGAGAGGTTTTTCTGCTGTTCTGGAGACTCGTGATATTGGATTCATTGTAGTTGCTGGTTTAGGACCCACTGATGCCTCCTGCAGAACATTGATGGATGTTCTGTTTAGAGCCTGTTCTGTTTCCCTTTGGGACAGAATGGGGGAGAACAGACTTCATGAAGAAACAGATGAATTCTTTAAGAAGTCGTCGTCTTTCTGTTTGACTCCAAGAGGAATAAGTAGGAAATGAATTCCTAACAGGAAAGATCCTGGTTGCATGCAAAGGCTAAACTGACCAGTGTGGAAAACACTAAGCAGAGCTATTTCTAAATGGAGTGTTCCAGGAGGTGTCATTGGGCCATCACACCATTTCTATTCATGCTTTTCCCATTTACACACAGTCATTGTGCTCTTCTGTCACGTTTTCTCATATCTCTGTCCTCTCTCTTTTTCTCCCTGTGCTTGCACTGCTATGTCTGTGCCACTCACACACACACAGTCTGGTTTCAGGGAAGCCTACCAGGTAAGAGTATCTCACTAAGTAGATGGTCGTCTTTGAAAGGTTGGTTGATACCAGTGAGCAGTGTGAACCGCTCCAGAATCATGGATGGATTAGAACCATTGCCCCCAAACTGTGAATGAGACTCCCCCCATCCTTACTGGCTTTCTTTGAGCCATGACCTCTGTCACCATACAATTACACATGAAATTGTTTTAAGACTGAGATCTGTTGACTGCTTGATCAGACACGATCCGGTTGTGTTTTACAGTGTCTGTGTTTGAAGTAAAGTTAGATCAAGTCCAGTTCTTCATCCAAAATCTTCCTAATCTTATGCTTGCTGTTCAACAAACATGCGAATCAGCATTGAACAAAAACACAAATCTGAATGTAACAGTCCATGCAGAGGCAATGTATGTGGGAGTCAGGTGCCTCGCCGCCACCACACACACACACACACACACACACACACATTTGTTGCTTGACTTGTATTTAGCATGCTCAGTAACACTGCAGAAGCCGGCTGCCCTCACCCTGCCTCCCCCCTATCAGCTGGCACTGGTCATCTGAGTCCACGGACTTTCTCTTAACTGTCTCACCTTAGTGTGACAGTAACAGGTAAGATGCTGTTATATTTGACTCTGGGCATAGAATATAAAGCCAAACTATTAGACACAGTTCTGTTGTGATATGGGGGTTCCAGTTTAGAGTGCAGACTCATTTTAATTTTAATGCTGGGGCTTGTGATTCACAGCACAACCTTCCAAAATGAAATTGCTTCTAAGTAATGCTAAGAGAACTCCATTTACAATCATAGCGATCCTATACAGTGGTTCAAATACAAGAAACATTGAGTCCTTGTCCTGGGGATTTGTTTGAGCCAGGCTATCACTTCATAAGATACAATTCATTGCTTGGCTTGTCACATTTCTATTGCAAACGTTTCCTCCTATTTTACATCTTCGCTGGTTCCTCAAGGATAATTTCATAGATTTGCAACATAATGAATGCTGCGAGTGTGTGTGTGTTTCAGTTCTTCAGTAAGCATTATTTAATCTGCAAGTGCGTCACTATCTTTTAAGGGTGTTTAAGTGCCCGGGGCTGACAGCTCACAGTAGCCAGCTCATCTAACGTCTAATGCCTGGAGGCACAGTCTGTGTGGTTGCATAAATGAGCCTTTATTGGGATTCTGAAGTGTGGGTCAGTTGAGATTTTTTTGTGTGTGATCCTAGGAGAATTCTGTATGAGCTTTTTTGAGGTGGAGTGCGTGTGTGGGGGGAGGGGAGGAGAA
This sequence comes from Chrysemys picta bellii, assembly GCF_011386835.1. NCBI lineage: Eukaryota > Metazoa > Chordata > Testudines > Emydidae > Chrysemys > Chrysemys picta. Next base: position 6,191,050 of record NC_088815.1, on the reverse strand, counting down.
ACTTGTCTGGGAATCTAGTAAGTGCTCTGTGCAACAGGGAAACTGCCTTCGCTGGAAGGTAACTAATCCTCTTTTGTTAAGACCCTTAGCAGATAGTGAGAAGCTGCCTGTGCAGAGACACAGAAATGCTGAGAACCTGAAGTCGCCAGACACAGAAGCTCCCTTAGTAGGAAAAAAGAGCAAGAAACCCAAAAAGAAGGAAAAGAAACACAAAGAAAAAGAGCGAGAGAAAGAAAAGAAGAAAGAGAAAGAAAAAAAGGTGACTGAAGAAGGAAAAAAGGTAATTATCTGTGTTTCAAACGTGCTGCAGTAGGCCATATACTGCCAGGTATTTTCCATGTCCGTGGTCAGTTGTGGCTGGTACTAGGGGGGACACAGCTGATTATTTTTACTTTGTTTCACTTCTTTGGATTTCTGCAGTAATAAAAGCAGCACCTGCCTAGGTGCCCCTGCCACAAGTTACAAGTACACAAATAAAAGTAAACAGCTACTTAGCCTTGGCAGCCTGCAAAACTCACCCCTGGCAGCACACACCAACACGGAGCTAATGAAGAAAGGGCAATACAGTGAGCTGCTTTAGCAGGGAAATGGCCACTTGAACTCCACTTTAGTATTTAGAAAATGAAGTGAATTTCCTGCTGGCAAAAGTTGAGGCCAGTTGTTGGCTGCTGCACTGAAGACTCCAATATTCTCTGCACAGACCAGTTTACGTGGAGAACAGCAGTGGCACAAGCTTCCCCAGACATTGCAGCCGGTGTCCCTGGTCTATGACCTAGAGAGCCCACTTGTGGGGATAAGGGTACTTCAGCCTGCAGACTGACTAGGCCCAGCCTCTCTGCTCAGACTGCGAACAAAGATGCTATTTAAAGCTAATTGTCCTGGTAGCTTTATGAAGCTGGACCTGACCAACTGATTTCATGAGGGCCGTCAAATGATAGACTTGTGGTTACTTCCAACCAGGGCCAGGTTTAAGGCCCCCCGAGCCATCTGTTCTCCCCATTTCTACACATGTTGCAGCATCTTCCCATTTCAAGCAACTTGCTGTATGGCTGTACGTGAGAGCGATACAATGCAAATGTTAAAACGTAAATCCACAGACTAATGTTAACGCAATGGTAAAGGTTTGTTTGCTTTGGTGTGTGTCAGGGGGAAGACTTGGATTTCTGGCTCTCCACTGCTCCACCTCCCTCCTCCATTACACAGACACAGGTAGGTCTGTTAGTAGCCCCCCCCCCCAAAAAAAAGCTTTTCCTTGTGGGTGAGAGTACAGTTACACGCTCTGAAATGAACTCCAGTGTTAGTGCAAAGAGAGAAGGGAGATGAGGGCTCCAGCTCGTTCTGATGGTCCCACCAGGATCCCTTTGCTATAAGGCAGTGGAAATTAGTCCCGTCCAATTAACAGTTGCTCTGTAGGGTGAGGCTTCAAGCCCAACTACAGAGGGAGATCCGTGGGTTTGAAAAGCACCTGTAAATGCATGGAAATAAAGGGGTATGCTGAGTCAACTACCTGCATTGTATACAGCATGTCGCTAACCCCTTCAGACTAACTTAATGAGCTGAGAGTGTCTGGAAACATGCAGATCAAGGAAACCTGGGTTTTGAGGGTGGGTTACATGCCTTCCTCACTGCATCCCATTCTTTAGGGATATTGCAGTGTTCATGGCATGTCTAGGTCCCCCAGAGCTTAGCAGTAACAAAACAAAACCGTTTTCTTGTGTGTCTTGTCCCAAGTCCTAAACCCCTGAAACAAACACGTTAGCAGACCTTTAATAACAGCTCTAAGATAAAAAGCGTCCGACGAAGTGGGTATTCACCCACGAAAGCTTATGCTCCATACATCCGTTAGTCTATAAGGTGCCACAGGACTCTTTGCTGCTTTTACAGATCCACACTAACACAGCTACCCTTTGATAGCTCTAAGATAGTACAGCAATAATTGATCCATTCTACCCAGGACTTAATTGTGTGCGTTATCTACATTCAGTTAGTGTCATAGCCTTTCTGATTGCTTCCTGTCCAGAGTGAGCCTGAGGGGAGCACTGTCCTAGCTGAACCTGAGGAGAATGAAGACGCAAAGAAGGAAGAGCAAGAAGAGGACAACGACGAAGGAAAGGTGAGTGGTTAAAGAATTGACACCAAACGGTCGTGATCTCAACATAAGTACTACCAGACTGGATCAAACCACTGCTCCAGCATCCTGCTACCAACAATGACCAGTACGACTGCTTCAGAGGAAGGTGTAAGAAGCTTTGCTGTAGACAGTGATAGGATAACCTGCCCCTGGGGATCTCTGAACCCCTAATAGAGGCTGGGTTATGCCTCGTACCATGTTCAACACTGAGCTTCTACCCATGGCCATATGTTCCAATTTAACAGATTCAGACCTCTGCTTGTAGAACACTGCCTTGGGTTTGAAGCATTTGCAACTTGGAGGCAGGCAGCAGTGACACGCTGGGAACCCAGAACAGGATTATTACTGAGGTGTAGAGCAGGAGCCTAGGGTTGAAGTATTACTACTAGGGAAACTCGTCGTTTTTAAGAGCACATCGCTGACGCTTGTTTCTGTTGCATGGTAGAAATCCTCCAAGCATAGGAAGAAAAAGCACAAGAAGGAGAAGGAGGAGAAATCCAAGGACAAAAAGAAATCCAAAAAGAAGCATCATCACAGTGAGGAAGAACCAGCGGAGTCGGTACAGAATGGAACGCTAGATGATGAACCGCTACCGGTGAGGAGCTGTGCAGCTCTGGCGTCTGTAGGGTGGAGGGGGAGGTGTGTTTGCTACATTATCCCAGAGCCGCACGTGTACCTATTTCCCCAGCATCTTAGCATGTCTTATAGACCCTCCCATCAAATGACCTTAAGGCAACTACAGAATTTGCTTCTATGGATAATTAATTAGGAGAGGATTTAGTGTATTTAGCTGTCTCTTCCTGCAAAGTGAGGAGGAGGAGTCATGTGACCAGCCAGCTCTCCATAGAACGATGCCCATGCACTGTTCTAGCCGAATGTCCTTTCCTCCTCAGAGTTAGAGAATGTTTCAACTAAGCAAACGCTGGAGAGAAAAACTAGGCTTGAAAACCTTGGTGTTCAGGATTGCTCAGAGGCATGTGGATATGAAGCTGCGATTTCTAGGGCTGGTTGCCAACAATGTCTGCATGAAGCACTCTTTTTGAGGGGCTTTTGCTGAGCTGGTTGGGTTAATCAGTGAGCCCAGGGTAGGTGGCTTCCCTTTGGGCTTGTCTCCTATTTCAACTACTATTTCTGCCTCTTCAAACACGATCCCTATGAGCTCTTGATTTGCTTTGCCTCTCGGGGTAGGTCTACACTCACAGCAGCGTATAAAGTACAGACATTGCACACCCAGACAGCGCAGGGATAAAGAACAGTGTAGACGGCGAGGCACTGCTTAGATGAGTAGAATACATACACACCAGATCCCTGTATACCCTGCGTGGCTCTCTAATGCCCAGACAGTGCCTCTATGTCTACATTGCTATTTTTAGTGTCCCACTGCCACAGGGAAAGACTGACACAGCAGGCAGCAAGGAAAGGCTCCCCCACCAGGCACCTTTCACTGTGACATTTAGCTATACACCCTGCATGCCACTGCAAGCCCAGACAAGGCCTCGGGCTTTGATTTAAGCCTATTCCCTCGTTCAAGGGAATCAATCAATTTCTTCGTATTGGGAGACCCTTAAATGTAAACAGAGGTTTCTGTGCTGCCTCCAATAGTTGGCTGCTGTTGACACTCGAACTTGAACTTAGATATTCTCGCACTCTGGCAGAGCTGTTACAGTTAAGTGCAAGCAAATGCCCCTCTGTTCAGAATTGTGCCTGGGAGGGAGGTCTGCTTGCTTTGTAGAGCTGAGTTCTCTTTCAGACACATGGCTCTTTGTATAACTTCCTGCTTGTTTTTCAGCCTATGTCCAGTTACTGCCTTCTTGCTGAAAATTCATACGTGAAAATGGTGAGTAACTCAGTTGTTAGTGTCTCTCTAACTTCCCTCCCTCTTGCATTTTCTGAGCACTTTTGAGAAATAGCCCTGGGGCAACTTACTGATGCAATGGTTTTGCATAAGCAGCATTTAACTAGAGAACCATCCCAATTCCAGCAACTAGAAACTACCAGGCAGATGTTCATAGCAAGAGCCATCCCTGTCCCTTTAGTTATCGGGACAAAAGTCTGGGTAAATCCTACTGCTTGAATACCCTGCAGTGCAGTTAAATGAAGCCTCAAAGTTCACCAGCAGGTAGTGATGTGTGTAATCCCTAAATTGTGTTCAATCCATTGCTGTCTGAAGCCTGTCCATGTGTACTGTAGGCAGCTTCTAAAGCTTCCCTGTGATTTCTTCATTCACAGACATATGACATTCAAGGAAACCTCCAGAACGATAGTCAAGTCACTGTCTCCGTGATCTTTGAAAACAAGAGTGCTAGCTTCCTGAAAAGCATGGAATTAAACGTCCTGGACTCTCTCAACGCTAAAATGCTGCGGCCAGAAGGGTCGTCGGTACATGATGGGATACCTGTGCCCTTCCAGCTGCCCCCTGGTATGGCCAGTCTCCAGCTCTGTCTGTGGGTCTCAGTGTGTCTAGTCCCACACTGCCCTCATGTGGGAAGAACTAACTGAGTTACTTGCTACATTTCAGAAAGTGGCTTTGCCACTGTATCTGGTGGGGCTGCTTCGTCTGCATGCCGGGTAGCCCCTCACATTGATTGGAGATGTACCCACTCTCCAGTATCTGTACTTACAGGGAATGGTAGACTCTGCTACCTAGAGCTAATACATAGGACTGGGAATCAGGCTACCTATGTTCTTTTCCTGGCTCTGCCACGGGCTGATGTACTTTGGATGTCACCAGGGCTGCCCACCCCAAACACTCAAAAATGACAATTGGCTTAAAAATGATGATTTTTTTTAATAATATGGAGTTATTTGCTTTCTGGGTGCTGAACCTTTAGGTTGCACTGTGGTCACATTCTCAAGCTTTTCTCTGCAATCGTGAAAGCTGAGATTCTCCCCTAATCCCCTGAATCCAGACCTCAAACTGACACCAAAGATTGCAGACGCATGATAAGATCACAGGGTTTGGCTGCTCTGAGACACTTTACTGCATTGGGCCTCAGTTTCACTTGGGGTAAATTGGGGGTTCATTCCCTCACAGGAGTATTGAGGCTTAGAGACACTACAGTGCTTTCAGATGGGTGAATGGAAAGCACTATTGAAGGGCAAAGGAGTAATACTGTTACATACTGTTAAAAAAAAATCCACTACGTACACTTGCATGTTAACAGCTAAGCATGAGAAATAGGAACATCCCTCTAATGTTTAATATTTATAAAGGGCTTTCACTGCAGAGTATTACATGTATGTAAGTAAAAGTGGCTTGTGTAGGACAGTAGATTCTGCTTATTAACAGTTTCGGTTGCCAGCAAAAAGGTTGCTGTCATCAGGCAGTTGCTAATCGGCAGAGGGAAGGGATTGTAAGGCAGCAGTTAGGGAAGGAAGCTGCTGCTCTGGGATGTACCGTCCCAGGTGCAGCCCTGCAAACCTGCTTGTGGATAGGGTAGTTGCAGGCGTGGGTGCTGCAGCCCAGATGCTGGGGCTTTCTATAGGGATGCTGGGAACGCATGGGGGCTGCACCATACTTCTCCCTGCGTTCTCTGGTGGTCGGGGCTCAGCATGTCCCGGTGCTTCCTTCCCTGTGTGCTGTCTCCTGGCAGGGTACGGCCTGGAGAGTGCCGGGGAGAGGTCCCATGCAGCTCCAGTGTCTGCGATGCAGTCCTGCTGTGGCCCTTCCACAGCCTCCCCTCCCAGCCTGCAGCCCCTTACCTCCAGTGTGGTGCCCGCTGCAGGCAGGTTTGCCAGGCTGCAGCCCCAGAAGGAAGCACTGGGAGGACCTGAGCACCAGCTGCAGGCAGGTTTACGGGGCTGCAGCCAGGGAGGGCACATCCCCAGCACTTCTTTCCCCGGCAGCAGCCTCACAAACATGCCAGCTGGTGATGCTTTTTTTTAAGAAAGTTGCTTGTAAGTGGCATGCCATTACTGGTATCTGAATCCCGTATTAACACTGGCAGCAGTATGTTGCCATTAAGTGAAATACATATCCTGCCAGGAGGGGTCACTGGACAGATACCAGCTGATGGTGGTGGTTGGCTTTAGGCTGATGTTTTCAGTGACCCAAAAGAGTTAGGTGCCCAATTCCTATTGATTTTCTGTGTGTTGGCTGCATAACCCCCTTAGGCTCCTTTGAAAATCCCAGTCTTGATCGGGGTCCAGAACCAGGCATTGGTTAAGCTCAGTGCCTATCTCCTGTGCTGCTGCATAACACTAATGATTAAAATCGTAGCCACGTAATAGGAGACACAAATCACTTTTTATGTCCTCACTCCACTCTCTCCTCTCTTCACACTAGGAATCTCTAACGAAGCCCAGTTTGTGTTTACTCTTCAGAGCATTGTTATGGCTCAGAAGCTAAAAGGAACATTGTCCTTTATAGTGAAAGTAAGTGCAGCTTTAAACTCTCTACTCCTGCCTTCCTTTGGAACTGCGTAGGGGAGCTTGCCGTGGATAGAAGGCACTGCTTTAGGGCTTCTCTGGAGCATCATTTCACCTCTGCTACACCAGCCCATTGTGCAACCTGGGAAGTAATTTACATGATGTACAAAAAGCATCCTGAGTATAAAATGAGCATGTCCTGAAGTGGCACTCCTGGCAGTGTGACAGTTTTCAGATTGCACTGCTCGGTGTTAGCTAGCGGCTCACTGCAGGGAGACATCTGCCTGGGAAGGAGAGGAGGTCAGTCTCAATGTCACCGGCGAACAGGAGATGACTTCAGCTTTCCCTGATCAGTTCTACACTGACACCTAGGCTCCCTAGCTCTACGGGCTGGAAAAATGGATAGTAACTGGGTGTAATGCTGAGAACAAGAGTGGAGCTGGCTAAGAGGTTTAAGTACCAAGCTCTGGCCTTTCAAAATCTGCTGTTTCTAGTCTCATTGCAACAAGTAGTCACATTAGTAAAGTATTTGAACATAAAGCTGCAGCGCCAAATCCAAGTAGACTGCCAACTCTGAGAGAGCCATTGTTGTTGTCTCAATTTTCGATTTTTATAAGCTTTGTAGCAAATCCACCCTTCTCCTAGAATGGGGAACAGGAAATGTTCATTTGCTTCTCAGGCTGTTTCCCAAATTGTGAAACTCGATCACAGTGTGATAGGCCAAATTCAGTCTGTTCAGTCTTTATTTCAGCAGGACGTGGAGTTTAAAACTTGGCCAGATCCGTCTGGTTCACTGTGTTTAAACTGTCCTTTAACCCCTCTACGTGCACAGACAAAAAATCCAAACTCCTCTCTTAATACGCTGGGTGGCCAAAGTCAGATTCCCTAATCGTGGCAGTAACTCCACCCCTCAGTCCCCAGCTAGCCCTTCAGGCGTAAGCCTTAATGGGATGCTTAACCTGAGAGCCAGTCAGTGAAATCTCATCCAGGCCTCTGTGTGGTAGGTTGGGATAGGCACCTTCTCTCGCTGCCTCCGGGCTCCCCTTCATCTCCTTTCCTTTGACCTGTTGCAGAACGATGAAGGTTCAACCCATGAAAAACTAGATTTCAAATTGCACTTCAGTTGCGCTTCGTACTTGATCACAACGCCTTGCTATAGGTAAGTGCCACCCGAGGGGGCGCCAACATCCCCTGTGCACCCTTGGCACCCATGTGAGGCTTTGGCTGCGGGCCAGCGTTGCAGATGTGCAGCATGTTCCTGACTTTCCCAGCCAGTGGTTGCTTCTATTTGTAGTTTTTCTGTTCTGAGGAAAACGTAACCTACTCCTTACTTAGAACATACGTCCTCCCATCCCCCTTTACCCGGACACAACATGAATCGTGGTGTGTGATGGGCTAGCAAAAGTAGGTCGCTGAATAAGCAGCGTATTTTTCTCCTTCTCCCTGTTTCAGAGATCATAGGGACACCCTGAGACAGCTGGAGGCTAGATCCCAGTTCCACTCCTATACTGGAGTCTCCTGCTAGATCTTAATTGTATATGAGCTGCTGCACTATTAGACCCATTAAAGCCTGCATGGTGCTGTCACGAACGAGCTCAGCATGGGCTTGTAGCCTAAGTGTAGACCATGATCCCGCCTTCATGTTTTCGCAGTGATGCTTTCGCCAAGCTGCTGGAGTCTGGGGATCTGCACATGAGTTCTATAAAAGTAGATGGAATTAGCATTTCTTTCCAACATCTACTAGCAAAGATTTGTTTTTATCATCATTTTTCAGGTGAGTTCCTAACACACAACCTGCTGCAAGGTTTCTTGTTCTGAAATTACTACTTAAGGGACTAGCTTGGCCTAGGGAAGGTAGATGCTCTTAAGCTCTAGATCATTGATTCAAATTCAGTCCAGGTGAAGGCAGTTTGGAGGAAGGAATCTTGGCCCAGTTTTAGTAGTCGGGGGTCCTGTCCCAGAAGGAACTAATTAAAGCCTGAACCATTCAAAATCAGCTCCCACTGGGTCTGTATAAATAATTTGTCCAGTTCAGTGAGGCACATTGGGCGCCAGTGCTGCTGGTTCTGTGGAGAGAATACTTCAGCCTCCAGTGCTATCAGTCACCAGCACTAAAGTTAATTGGAATGGGAAGAATTTAGCTTCCTATCTTGGAGTAATTGCAAATTCTAAATGACTAGACTAAAGTGGAATGTCTTCACCACACCCTGGTGCCCAGCAGTTCTTCACCAACGCTGTGTGGCTTTTAAAATGGCCAGTGTTTGTTAGGCTAAATGAACAGCTTTTGGATAAATATGCTCTTTGCTGCAAGAAGGTCAGTTTTGGGAAGTCACATCATAATTAAACTTAATATGTCAAAATAGCCCAAAAATTTGAACAAGCAAATTGACGGTTAAGGCATCCTTAGCTCATGGGGCAGGTCGCTGTCAGCGGGATGGTCCCAGACAGCGGCTGTATTTACTCTTTTAGGAGAAGGTAGAAAAAGCTGTTAAATGAACGTGACTGCTTTCTTCTGCAGTTGTGGAACGAGTTGACTCTTGTGCGTCAATGTACAGTCGTTCTATCCAAGGTCATCATGTCTGCCTACTGGTGAAAAAGGTGAGTGCTCCTTAAGGTTCTGCAATGGCGCAGTCAGCTGGAAACTAGCTTATCTGGGAGCCTTTTTACCGCTTTAAGGCAAAGGTTGGAAATATTCCCAGTTCATAAAAATCGCACAGGGTGGGATTCAGGGTGGCTTCATTCAGCCAGCACAGCTGCTTGGGAGTGACCCCTGGTGAGCCCCCTCTGCCCTGTACCTCTGTTCATGCTGTCCTGTGACTGAATGAACAGGGGCCAGTGCCGTTGTGCGGAGCACATCTTATCACCAGAGGTGAATTCAGGTTTTCTGGGGCCCTGGCCCTGGTAAAGGGCAGAGGGGGCTCACCAGGGGTCACTCCCCTTCTGCCTGCAGCCCTGCCCCCTGTTCCACCCAGGGTCCCCCCTCATTCCGCAGTCCCACAACCCCTTTTGCTCCTTTCCCCTCCTCTCCTCCCTCCGGTCCCAAGACCAGAGAAGCTCTGACCCTGCACCACATCCCTGGAGTGCAGCGGGGAGTGAGAGTCCTCCAGTGCCAGGGCTGCAGCAGGGGTCTGGGTGCTGGGGCTTCTCCCTCCCTCCCTGCCTGCCCCGCGGCTTCTGCTGGTGTCTGGGGGTGCTAGGGATTCCCACGCCTGGCGCTGCTGCGGCGGAGCAGGATCGGGGCACGGGGGCGTCCCCCAGTTGTGCAGGTCCCCTGGGCACAGGCCCCATCGGCTCAGGGGCTAATGAGCCACTGCCTATTCACCCTCCCAAAGAACAGACCTAGGGCCTGCCTTGGCTCCCACTGGCTCCACTGGGAGTAGAATTGTGCCCTTACTAAAGAAGGGGCTTAACTGACTCCCTCTTCTTTTAAAGGGAGAGAATTCAGTATCCGTGGACGGAAAATGTAACGATTCCACCCTGCTGAGCAACTTGCTGGATGAGATGAAAGAGACATTATCAAAGTGCTGAATAGTCTTTATAAATATTGCAACTACAGGAGATGCACTTAAAGAAGTGTAAGACAAACAGATCCAAGTGTTACGTTTCTCCCTCGTACGCATGTACTATCTCGGGGCACGTGCTTTTCAGTTAACTCCACCCTTGTCTGCAGTTTAGACATTTTAAGGCTGTATGTTACCTTTTTTATTTGGAATCTTTTTACCAACTGTGATGTTAACCCTTTCCAGCCCAGTGAGATCCTGACATGTTTGGGGGGTTATTTATTCAGCAGTTCCCAGCAATCCAATACACCCTGCCTCCCATATGGAGCAGAACGTTATCAGTAGCATTGTTAACGTAGAAGGTTGCCTTGGCCCTGGTCTATGGAATATGTCTGCTTTTGTAGGTGTATATTTTTAGCAGAAGCTGGTGTTGGACCTGAAGGCAACCACCTCCTACTCTCAAGCTCACTTGGTCCTGAATATCAATATCCTTGATATCGTAAGAGCTAATCAGTAGGCACCTGGTAAGAGTTTGGGACACTCCTGGGTTTCCGCTTATGGTAGCTGCCTTGGGCCTTACCTTCTGTTAACAATAGCTAAAACATGGGCTGAAAAGTGTTGACTCCTTAGTCCTCTCTGCTCCTGTTCATCCCCAAAACAAGGCCTATTAAACATTTCCCCATAAGTGATCTCTGCTGATGTGCTTTGTAAAGTGCACTGAAATTTCACATTCCTGAAAAGTTAGAATGTAGCAAAGAAACTGGAAATCCAAAGGTTTTTTGTTCCTGTTTTTTATTTTGTTTATAATGTGGCTCACCAGATGAGGTTGACCAGTAGCAGGTTGGAGAAATAGCTCCCTAAAGTACCTCCTGCTCCAAAACGTTTGTCCCCATGTTATCCATGTTGAGATGTGACAATGTGTTTAATTGGTCCCTGGAGCATTGTGCTGGCCCTGCTTTCGTGAAGGTAGATTTGGACATAGCCAGGTGCCAGCAGCCAAGGTGTAATTGGGGCCGAGCGGGAGTGGATGGAGAACACTACACACTTGTGTTTGTGGTACGAGTTACTGCAAGGGTATAAAAGAGGGTCTGATAAAATGACTCCATTCTGTGCTGTTGAGTTCACCTGGAATAATTGACTGGAAAGAGTTTTTTCTGTCACTGAAGTACAAATGAGGACCGTACTCCTAACTGGCATCACTTTCCAAAATCTCTCCTTTTTCAATTCCTTGTGCTGTTCTATTTCCAGCAGACTTGGAATGCACTAAACGGTTATTACTTTGAGATGTGGGTAAAGAACTGTCAATTGCTACTACCAAAAGGGCTCCGGTGGAGGAGATAGACATGGACAATGTCTGCACTTAAGTTTTTGGCAACTTCCCCCCTCCAACAAATGTCAGTATTGCACAGCAGACTGATGACAACCCTACAGCCTGGGGACAAAGGGTGAGATCAGAACTGATCCCGATCTTACCTTTTGTTAGACACGTTGTGCCTCTTTACACTCGTCCCATGTTAGGGCGTTTTCAAAAGGCTCTGCTGTGGTTTTATTGCTAGGACCAGCATCGTCTGCTGTCTGATTGCACTTGTGTACTGCCGGAGTCCTTTCGCAGCAGGCTCCTGTGCTGGTGAAGTGGTCTGGTTTGGTATTGACACTCAACCTCCCTTGGTTAGCCAGTTTGTGTATTAGAAACTGAACATATTACAGTTGTCTTAAAGGATGATAACGTTCCTTAATTAGAGGGGGTGGGGGAATTAAAAAATTAATGGATGAAAACTGTCACTTTAGCATGTAGAGTCTTCTCTTAAAGAATCCTGTGCAGTGATTCTAGACCTTTGAAACTGTCTGATGTGTTATATTAAAGAATTTATTTGCTATCAACATTCCCTTACGAAGAAAGACCACAAGCTGCTGTAACAATTTTGTGTCAAGATGATCTAATAAAATTTCAAAACAAAGGTTAATTTTGATTTTTGTAATACCTTTCTAGTCTTACAGCCTTTTATTAAGAGTGGTGGATGAGGTTTTTATAAACCATTTTCAAGAGATCATTTTAGCTGTCACTGAAATTGCAGCCAGTTCTGGGGTGGAATACAGAAGCTCATTAATGCAACTGAAGTGGCAGGGAAACTATGCAGGCATTCGGGTAAAAAGTGATTTCCTGCTGTCCAGTGGCTTGATGCATTTTGATTAAATCGCCTTTGAGTTGTGTGTGTGAAACGTGATGATGTATAGAAGTATAACATAGCATTCCACTGATCATTTCTGTTTAATTTCCCTTACACCTAATACATTCTAAGTATTCATTTAAAAAATCACAGCTCAGCAGTCTATCACTCTAGGGGGGGGGATTCTGTGTTTGTGCCATCCAGTAGTCTTCCTGTTCACAAGCGTGTTGTGCCAAGTCTCAGACATGCTGGCCTTTATCCCTTGGAGGTAGAAGAAACAAAAACCCATTAGCGCTTGGACTGGTCTGAAAAACACAGCTAAGCCCATGTGATGAATGGAACTAGTGCAATCTCTTGGAGTACCCAGGAAAAGAGGCGGCAGTAGAGGAAACAAAGGGCTGCAATCCACTATCTGCAATGAAACTCAAGCTGGGAGAAAGGAAAAGCTGCTCTCAAAGGGTTGGAGCCTTCGTAACCAGAGAGCAGAAAGGCTTGTATATCTTTACTGTGGCTTCAGTTTTGAGGGCAGAGAAAACGGAACTCTGTTCCAATATGCCACAGGGCAGCAGGGAAGGGTTTGACCTAGTCTCAACTCAAGAAAAACTGCCATTTAATAAAACAGCCACAATTAACAGGTGAGGTGCCTTGGCAGAGCTCGGGGGGGGGGGGGGGGGGCAGCATGGAGAAGGCCTGCCCTGGCATCAGTCCCATGGTTAGAGGAGCACTGATGCCCCCTCTTGTGCATTTGCAACCAAGGGCAAATGGAAACAGCCTGCTGAAGCAGAACATGAGTGTAGCTGGTGTGAGGATTATGACTTTTGCTAACCACTCGGCATTTTAAATCCAGCTTCTGCCTTTCAGACTTGGACACCTGCTGGCTCCAGCTCCACGTACTAGATAGTTTTAATTCACTTTTTCCTTAGGAAATACTCTGTGTCCCCTCTTCTACTCATTTTTAGACTTCAACTCCTGCTAAGGCCTGACAAACAATGGCAAAACGCATACAAACCATTACCTTCCAGGAGGCTGAACGAGGGACCCCAGTCATCGTCCTTGTCCCCCAAACGTCTGCAAACTGCATCCTCCACTGTTCTGTGCAGGCCAATAACCTCCAGCAGTAGTGCAGATTGGAGAGCCCTTCCTCTGTTGTTTATACTAGCGATTCTGCTAAACATGTATCCCCAAACCACCCCCCATCTAGGGCCAACAGAGCCGGGCCTGGCTCCATCTCCTCTGTCCCTGGTGAGCAGGGCCACACCATGGTTAGAATGCTGGCAAACACCGGCTCCCGTCTCTAGCAGTGCTGCTATTGGCCAGGGAGACCCGGAGGAAAAAGTCAACTGTAGCCGCAGACGCAGCTAACCCCCAGCCCCTTAAAGCTATAAGAAATCCTCTATTTGCAAACTTACTTTTAAAGTTTAGCATTGCTGGGCTGTAGGGAAGGGAGAATAAAACAGTCAAGATTAATAATTTTCTAGTAAAAAATGAAATGCTGCAGGGGCTGAAAGGGGCATGTGTCTCTCTCTCTCAGTGGAAGGAAATACGCTAAACACAGTCCCTACTAAAAGCAACAACTAGTCAATTTGTGAAGATTGTTTTCTACCTCCTTAAATCTAAAGGGTCGTGACTGGTCTCAGCAGGAAGTACTAGGGCCAAGACTAGTTTTGGCCACAAAAGTGACTGCAACGCCAGGGTTCCTACGGTGTGGGCAGCAGTGCAGCGTAGTGGCCGGGAGCTGCATTTACCTAAACTCTGCTTGCCAGTCCTAGGACAGGAGTGCCATGTTCATTACACTAGGGGGAAGAAGCAGGGAGGGGGTTGCATATAGTTCTCTGGCTTCACCATGGCACCTCAATACTAAAGTAGGCTTGTCTGTTCTCAGAGTTATTAAAAATTGCATGAAACTGTACCCCCACTGCTTCCAAGGATGGTTGCAATGTGCTTCTGAGGGCAGGAGCAAGGTGGGAGGGAAATGATAATCTAGCTCTTCTATAGCCCCATCCCTCAGAAAAGATTCCCCTCAACACTGAGGCTCTTTTGCTGAGAGAGAAGGACGCTGGCTACAGTTTATGCTCAAATTAACAAGTCCCCTTCCTGGTGCCTACTTACCTGGTGGATGTGCAATTGCTGAAAGACAAAGAGGCTGATTAGAGAGCTGGGCGGTAGCTGAGCACTGCTGTCAAAAACCAACCCAAGCCCCTGAGCCAGAAAGCTCGCTTGCTTTCAGCAGAATAGGATGGAGTCTAGTTATCCTGGGATTACAGATCAGTATGGTAGAGCCCACGGACCCCAGACAAGGTCAGAGCCCCGTCATGCTGTACAGCGAGAGACAGTCCCTGCCCTGAAGAGCTTACAGACTCTGGGTGGAAGGGGGAACTGCCCCAGCTGTCCCAGTGGCAGAGCTGGGAATCGCAGCCAGTGGCCTACCCTCTGGAGCCTGCTGCTTCTGCACTGGCCAGCCATACACCGCACAGTCGTCATATGAGTTAAGAAGCGGAGCAGTCACTGGAGGATTGAACAGCCTGGTCTTAATCCCACTCCCCAAAGCAATGGGAGGGGACTGTCAAAGCAGTGCATGGGGAATACAGCTGTGCAATGCCTAGTAACTGCTCATTTCTCATCCATAGGCGTTAAAGGGCTGAGCCCAGGAGAGGAACTGAAGGATCAGTCCTCCTCTTCTCAGGAACTGGGTGTATCTCTGCGCTGGAGGAGTACTCAGCAGCCGAGGCCTGGCATGGGCCTGGAGTGCTTCATGGCGGCTGGGTGAAAGGAATCTCTGCCCTTCAGGGAGGCCATTTGAAGAACTGGGTCCCTGAAGCCCAAACAGGAGCCGAACAGACACTCACTGGAAGCCTGGGATCCTTCTCAAGGCAACTAGCCACCTTGCTGATTGCCTGAGGAGAAAACATGAGATTAGAGGCCCTTCAGTTCAGAGGAAAGCATCCAGAATTCATCCCTGAGCCGGGCTGCAAGGGCACTACCAGGTCCCCCATGAACAAGGGGTTAACTCCAGCTCAGCGCCCCTTCCCCGCCCCCTGCACTGCCACAGGAAGGGCTGGCAGAGGGGTGGCAGCTCCCCATCCAGGCTCAGAGGGTTGAGCCCCTGAACGGGGGAGTTTCTCCTTCACTTGGGCCGAGTCTGCCATCATGTTCAGAGCACTGCTCCTGGAAGAGGCAGCCTTGGTCCCTGCAGCCCTGAATCAATGGCGGGTTGTTCCACCAGCTGACACTGATCAATGCAGGTAGAGACCAGCTACTACCCGCACAGGGCCTAGGGCCCAGCTCCTCAAAGCTGGATAGGCCCCTGACTCCCACTGATTTCTGAGCCAGAGAGACGTGATTCACCCGAGGAGAGAACTGAACCAGGTCTTCCAAGTCCTAGGCTAACTCCCTGACCGCCAGGCTAGGCCCAGTTCAGCTCTCACTTAGCCTGGTGTAACTCAGTTGCAGTCAATGGAGTTACCCCTGATTTATAACCGTCAGTGAAAGGAGAATCTGACCCCAAGGTAGCAGCCCTTCCCCCTTCTGCAGCACATGCCTTCAGTTTCCCATTAGAAACCATCAGCCTGGGGGTCAGAGAAAGGGCTGCAGCATTTCACGTCCCTGTTTCCCTACAGGGAGTCACCAGCGTGGAAAGTATTAGAGGTAGATAGAAAATATCTGCTACTGGTCCTGGAGTCCTTCCAACTGGTAAGGAAAAAATGCCCCACTTACCGGTATATTTTGTTTCTGAAAAAGAAGAAACACACAGTGAAATAGGAGTGTCAGGGATTCCCCCAGCTGTTGAATGGTGGGTTCTCACCTCGCCCTCGCTCTGGGACTCAACCTTATAGACAGGGTCTGAGCCGGCCCAGCATGGTGCCCCCGTGAGCTCAGTGTGAAAGGGCTGGGCAGGACACAGACAACCCAATACTGCACTGATGGCTGCCAAGTCAGGCTTCCAGTGGAGTTCCACTCGAATAACCCCCAGAGCGCAGAGCTCTGAACCTGGGCAAAGGTCTCCAGCAGCAAATGTTAAACTAACACTGTCATTCGTGTGCTAGAGAAGAGGAAATCCAGAGCCTACCCCGCCAGTGCTACCTCCTACAGCTATTGCTATAGGGACAGAAGACACCAGCCCAGCATGTGCTGTGGCGAGGAAGCTCAGTGCTTTCCTAGGCAGGGTGCTTTCAACATCTTTCCTCCCCTGCAAAAGTATCTGAACGGGGCTGCTGCCTCCCTGCTCCCATCTCAGAGCCACACCGGGTTTAAAGGTAACAACATCATTCCATTTCGGGGCCCATCATTTTCTCCCCCGTCCTCAAGCCATCAGTGCATGGCTCTGGTTTCCTGGCGCGAGGGCAGCTACATCGCTGCACGCCGTGCAGATGCTGGAAACCGAAACCAGAACACCATCCCCATCGACGCCCGCCCTCTCTTAGATGAGGGACCAAAGACGGTCAAAGTAGCTCTTGAATCTGGGGCCTCTCCCACCCCGGTGCATTTCCCCCAAACTGCTGCCCCCTACTGGTTAGGGTTTTCATTCTCCACCACTCGCAATCTTTCAAGCAGGAGTGGATGTTTTTCTAAACGATCTACTCTAGTTCAAACAGGTCCCATTCCAGTTACTCATGTGAGTAAGGGTTCCGGGATCAGAGCCTTGTATTGTATTTGGAAAGCTCATTAAAAACCCTGTGTAATGAACTAAAAACCTAAACCAACACCATCCACAAGGCCTTGTCTTCACTAGGAAAATGGGTTTTTAACCTCTTTCTCCTAGTGTAGACACAGCCTTCGTGCCAGATCCTGGAAAGCCGAACACTGAGCTGACACTTACATGTAATCAAAAAGGCCTTTCAAGGCTGTTTCCCATTCTTCTGATGACCTGTTGAAGAAAGGGAAGGTTTGAAGGCAGCTGGCTAGAGGGGTGGGGTAAGGACTTTTTTTAGATGTTTCTCTTCTAGTAGGGCTACTTGGTTAATCAACAGCCCTGTTAATAATCTAGTCTCTTTAAAGAAGACGTATAGTTCCTCTGCCCTCTCTTAGGCAGTTACCAATGTCCCTGGGTACAGCACAGCCACAGGGCTCAGCCGGAGCTGATGGGCAGTTCTCACTCACTCACTCACTCACTCACACACACACACACACACACACACACTCTCTCTCTCTCTCTCTCTCTCTCTCTCTCTCTCTCCATATAAAGACGTGCTCCCTACTCGCAGTTATATCCAAAGCAAGCCGGTCTGGAGAAGTTACAATTCATGCAGGAGACAGCGTCATATCTGAAGATTCCTGTAACATACAAGAGTGAAACTGACTGCATGGGGAAGTCGCCTGTTGGACATATCAGCAGTAACTTCTGGTCGCTGCTGGAACAGTGGAGATTATAGGTCTGGGGTGAAATCCCAGCCCCCCGTGAAGCCCATGGGAGTTCTGCCATTAACTTTAAGGGGACCAGGACTGATTTGGGCGGATTCACTGTCCTGCTTTTTGTTTAGATCGGGGGTCTCAAAACAGGGACTGGAAGGTGTCTGGGGTCACACCCACCCTGCTCTCCCCACATGGCTAACTGGAAAGGGGGCTGCAAGGTGGAAAGCTGAGAACCACAGAGCTAAATCATTAACAATGAACCCCGCAAACCCCCCTGACTTACCACAGTGACGTTCACACTCCAGTCTGCCTAGGGAACGCAGGGAGAGTTCATTAGGGTTAAAGAGCCCTTGTTTCAACTGATCGCCATTAACAACAAACACTGTACTTATCTGGCCCTCATCACGGCAGCACCTGAGTGCCTCGCACTCTTTGTTATATCCTTCCTACCTGCCCCGTGTGGAGCAGTGCTACTATCCCTGTTGCACAGAAGGGAAACTGAGGCCCAGAGGCTAAGGAACTTCTCCAAGGTCACAAAGGAAGTTTGTGGTAGAGCAGAGAATTGAACCTGGGTCTCTGAAGTCCCCAGTTAGTGCTCTAACCACTTGGCACTGCTTCCTCAGTGCTCTCTGGTGTGAAAACCAGGCCCTGCTACTCTGCCCATGATCTTACTTATCCCCTCCCCTCAAGCACTGTAACACCCTCATTTTCCCTGGAGTCTCAGTTCTCATGGTGTCACGCAGGCAGTTCAAAGCGCAGCTCTGCTTCCCCTTAGCCCTACCGCAAAGCTGGAGACCATCCCAGACCTACTCGGAAATCTCCCCTCCACGGCCCAGGATGAGATCTCCCTTCTAGGCCCCAGAATCTTCTGCAGACTTGCTGAGTCCCGTCCTGCCTGAGAGCTCCTCTGTCCCCAGCCCACTCGGCGATTCACAGATACTACATGCTGTCCTGCCCCTTCCCCACCAGGCTCCAGCTCTTGCTCTGAAATTGCCCTCAGTGTCTGATAACACCCCTCCCTTCCCACCAGGCCCTTTCCCTGACAGCCTCGTGTCAACACTCAGCAGCCCTTTGACCCCAGCCCCCTCCCTTCACAACACTTGTGAACCCTACAGTGTCCCCGTGTTGACCTTTGCGCTCTTTTCCACTCCCTCTTTACTACAGCTACAGGTGCTACCAGCAGAAACCAAAGGTGAGGGGGTGGCATGCAGAGGAAAGGGAAGAGGCTCACTTTCAACGATTGCTCGCTGCAGCAGCAGGATCTGCTTCTGAAAAACGGACTGCAGGAGTTGAGGGAGAAGACCTTCAAAAGAGAGAGAGGTAAGTGGTGTGGGACAGGGACTGTTATTTACTGTGTTTGGGTGGCACCTAATGCAGCAGGGCTCTGACCTGCTTAGCAGGTCACAACATACCAGTTAAATCATACACAGGGGCCTACCAAATTCATGGCCATGAAAAACGCGTCACGGACCGTGAAATCTGGTCTTTTGTGTACTTTTACCCTACACTATACAGATTTCACAGGGGAGACCAGCGCTTCTCAAATTGGGGGTCCCAAAAGGGAGTTGCAGGGGGATCGCAAGGTTATTTTAGGGAGGTTGCGTTATTGCCGCCCTTACTTCTGCGTTGCCTTCAGAGCTGGGCAGCCAGAGAGTGGAGGCTGTTGGCCGGGCGCCCAGCTCTGAAGGCAGCGTCCCGCCAGCAGCAGTGCAGAAGTAAGGGTGGCAATACTCTACCATGCCACCCTTACTTCTCTGCTGCTGCCTTCAGAGCTGGGCAGCTGGAAAGTGGCAGCTGCTGAGGACCCAGCTCTCCAGGGAGCAGCGCAGAAGTAAGGACAATACCATATCATGCCATCAGGGACGGCTCTAACTTTTTTGATGCCCCAAGCAGCAAAAAAAAAGCGCCCCCCCGCCAAGCGTCCCGCCCCCCCACCGAGCGCCGCGCCCCGCGCCACTGGAGCACCCCCTCCCGCGGAATGCCGCGCCGCCCCCCCCCGCCACCCCAAGATTGGCCGCCCCTTACCAGGTGCCGCCCCAAGCATGTGCTTGGTTGCATGGTGCCTGGAGCCGGCCCTGCATGCCATCCTTACTTCTGCGCTGCGGCTGGCGGCGGCCCTGCCTTCAGAGCTGGGCTCCCGGCCAGCAGCCGCCGCTCTCCAGCTGCCCAGCTCTGAAGGCAGCACCACCGCCAGCAGCAGCGCAGAAGTAAGGGTCGCAGTACCACAGCCCCTCCCCCGCCCCTACAATGACCTTATAACCCCTCCCCTCACAACTCCTTTTTGAGTCAGGACCCCGACAATTACAACACCATGAAATTTCAGATGTAAATAGCTGAAATCATGACATTGACCATTTTAAAAATCCTATGACCGTGAAATTGACCCAAATGGACCGTGAATTTGGTAGGGCCCTAATCGTAAGTGAGAGCTCCAGTGGCTCACGTATTCCTGGCTATAATTCAACTTCGTTCCTGAATCAATACAGCCGACTCTAGCTGACTTTATTTCCCTTTAGTTATTCTGCCAGCTTTTTAGAGGTAATCAGAAAGCGCCTCTAGACAACAAGGGAGCACTGAGCTCAGTCTCGGGCCGTCATTTAAACCGATAACGTCTGTAACTCCCGACGTGCATGTCAACATCGGGACACGGAAAATATTACTGAATGAAAGTGGGCCTCAGAAATGTGGATTCTCTCCCCAAGTGCAGGCTTTAACCGGAATTCGCAGTGCTACAGACTAGGGTTGCTTCTGTCAGATCATATGGGGAAAAAATATTCTACACTTGCTTTGTATCGTAAATTAGCACCCGATTCCGCAAACATTCATGCATATGCTTAACTTTATGCCTGTGTTCCCCTCTGCCATGTACGTTGGCCAAACTGGACAGTCTCTACGCAAAAGAATTAATGGACACAAATCTGACATCAGGAATCAGAATACTCAAAAACCAGTGGGAGAACACTTTAACCTGTCTGGCCATTCAATGACAGACCTGCGGGTGGCTATCTTACAACAGAAAAACTTCAAAAACAGACTCCAATGAGAGACTGCTGAGCTGGAATTGATATGCAAACTAGATACAATCAACTCAGGATTGAATAAAGACTGGGAATGGCTGAGCCATTACAAACATTGAATCTATCTCCCCTTGTAAGTATTCTCACACTTCTTATCAAACTGTCTGTACTGGGCTATCTTGATTATCACTTCAAAAGTTTTTTTCTCTTACTTAATTGGCCTCTCAGAGTTGGTAAGACAACTCCCACCTGTTCATGCTCTCTGTATGTGTGTATATATATCTCCTCAATATTTATTCCACTCTATATGCATCCGAAGAAGTGGGCTGTAGTCCACGAAAACTTATGCTCTAATAAATTTGTTAGTCTCTAAGGTGCCACAAGTACTCCTGTTCTTTTTATGCCTGTGAGTATTCCCATTGACTTCAGGGAGACTACTCATGTGCTTAGAAGTTGCATGCATACATGGTGGCAGAATCAGGTCCTCATTCCCCATCCATCCAGATCCTAAGCCAAGTACCTTGCATTTCTGCTACGCTTGTATCCTTGGCCCCTGAAAGAAAGCTGTTTCCTTCTCAGGAACGCTTACAAAGCTAGTGAAACAATGATAATGTTGGCAGAAATTTGCTTTGTTTTGTTTCAATTAATCTGTCGCTTTTAGTGATCCTGTTAGGTGAGAGAACGAAAGTGACCAATATTGTCTTATTGTTTCCTTGCGCTCCCCCATCTGTCTGCCTGTCAGCTCTTAGGGGCAGGGCTGTCTTTTCATTCTGTGTTTGTACAGCGCCTAGCACGCTGGGCCCAGGTCCATGAGTGTGGCGTCTATGTGCTACCACACTACAATCATAATAATACAAATAGAACTTCACTGCAGGCTAATATATAATTTACGGTAAATTACAATAATAATTTATTATATCTCCAGTAATCCCGGTATGGCAAATATTTCTGCATTGCCTTGGATCTGTACTAAAGGTGGCCTGCACAAACTGGGTTTGTGGCTCTTTATGATGAAGATGGGCAGCTTGAAAGTTTTAAAAATAAAAAAGGGGGGAAATCCTGCTTCCTCTTAACATTGGAAATGAAAGTTTTGTCATCTTGTTTTCCTAGAAGACTGTACAGATGTCTGGGGGACCAAGCTATGATATCAGAAATCACGCAGAAGTGAAATCTGATTAATTAGGGGGAAGTGATTTTTATTCAGATGGTTTAAAACTTGTATTTTGTTGTTGCTAAAACCTATTTAAGGAATCTCTTGAGAAATAACTGGGGAAAAGGTGCCTTAAAGCTCCCACCACGCATCACCATGAGTCTTCTAGCAAAACCAGGGAAGACCAGATGTAGCATTCCTGATCTTTCCAGGGTGAAAAACCACACTTAAAAAAAAATAAAAATAAAAATAAACACTGTTTGGCTGTCTTTGGACACCATCAATAAAAAATGGCATAAAACCATTTTTTTCATCCATTAACCCTCACACTGAAATGATCCTCATTCGAGTTATAACACTAATGCTTATATTTGGTCAACAAAAAGACACCCGTGAAATTAAATACAGAACATGGCCCTGATCCCATGAGGTCTGTGGGAGTTTTGTATTTGACACCTCCCAAGATCAAGCCCCAACATCTATTTTTTTCCATTTTAATATATTTTCTCCCATTTATTTTCCATCCAGCTGCTGATAGTCATCACCACGTCCTGACTTAACGGCAAGCCCCGCAATGGAGACCCATTCCACTTCTTCACTAGGCAACAGACATCCCAGATCACCAACCCTTCTGTATGACACATCCCCTTTTTCGCAAGTCAACTAACTTACCTGGTTGGTACGTTTTCCCACTCAACAGGATGTCAAGTTTTTCATACACTTTGGCTGCAATTTCATGTAGCTTATCCACAGCTGGGAATGTAGAACAGAAGTCAAGGAACGCCTTGAGGTCACTAGAAATATTGAACACTCAGGCACCATCAGTGAAATTTCTGTTCAAAGTGACCATGGTGCAGGCTACAGAATCTAGGAACATTGTTTAAAAGCTCTTCATCTGAAACCCATTTAAGTGCTGCGTTTGAGACTTATGTGATTTGAACAGCCTTGTGTGAGTTCTCTGTATCAGTTTCACTTCAAAACTACAGCAAGTTGGTTTTCAGACAAATCTTTCACTTTTCCAGCACTGTCAATCCCAAGTGTTCAAAAAATCTGGAGTGAGGCACCTAAAAATCATGAGATTTTTTTAAAAATAATACATTTGCAGGTTTTTTTATTTGCCTTATTTTGTGAGCCTTTAGAGTACCTCCGGAACATATTTATACAACCACGAGGGGTAGGAACATACTTTAAAAAAACCACCAAAAGTGAAAGCTGAGATTCTCCCATATTCCTATGACTCCAGGAGCTGACGCTTTGAGCAAGAACAGCAAATATCATGGCAGCTGGTAATACTGTTTTGATGAACATGGCATTGGCTGAATTAAAGATCTCTAAGCCAGTCAGAATACAAATGAAATGACGAACACAGAGACCATTACAGAAATGGTGATCAAGAATATTTTCATAGAATTACCACCTCTGGCTTAGAAAATGTGGGTTTAGTTTGCCATGCATTTTTAACATGGCTCATTTTCACCTGGGAGATTATTTAGCAGCAGGAGGCCTTTATCTGGCTGTGGCATCACCGTATTTTATCAATATCATCTCTTATTTTAATGAAGATTCCAAAAAATAACCAACCTTTTCTGATTCCAAAGAAATGAAAATGACATTGGAGCGGTCCCTGGGAAGTAACGTTAAAAACTCAATTTAAAATAGAAATGCTCTGAATGCTACAATTCGTCAAGCTCAGAACCGTTTAACAGATTCCAAACTTTTAGTATACGAGTTTCTCTTTGCAGAGCCAGGTAAAACTTCCACATTCCTGTTGGATCTGTGCTAATGAAGGGCAGGCACAATCAAAGGCTAAGGGGCAAGGTAAAACAGAAACTATCTTTTTCTCTCAAGAGATGTTCATCTGCCCCTTGAATTAACTTCCAAGGTACCAGTAGTTGCATCCGAAGAAGTGGGCTGTAGTCCACGAAAGCTTATGCTCTAATAAATCTGTTAGTCTCTAAGGTGCCACAAGTCCTCCTGTTCTTCTTTTTGCGGATACAGACTAACACGGCTGCTACTCTGAAACCTGACACGCATGATGGCAAATGAACTGAATGGGGCCTGGGGAGGAAGGGAAATGAGATTAAAATGACATAAACATGCATCAAAAAGTAGAAGTGCAAACCATAGGCCGATTGTCTTGTTCATTCTGTGCAGCGGAAGATTACAGCCCCAAGAGTTCTGGGCTCAGATCCTCAAAGGCAGTAGTTATCAACCAGGGGTACGCACACCCCTGGGGGTACACAGAGGTCTTCCAGGGGGTACATCAACTCATCTAGTTATTTGCCTAGTTTTACAACAGGCTACTAGCATTAGCCAAACCAGCACAAACTAAAATTTCATGCAGACAATGACTTGTTTACACTGCTCTATGGACTATACATTGGATGTAAGTACAATAGTTATATTCCAATTGATTTATTTTATAATTATATGGCAAAAATGAGAACATAATCGATTTCTCAATAATAGCGTCCTGTGACGCTTTTGTATTTTTATGTCTGATTTTGTAAGCAAGTTGTGTTTAAGTGAGGTGAAACTTGGAGTACGCAAGACAAATGAGACTCCTGAAAGGGGTACAGTAGTCTGGAAAGGCTAAGAGCCACTGTTCAAAGGTATGTAGACTTCTAACTTCCATTACATCAATAGAAGCTAGGAACCTAAATACCTCTGAGGATCTAGCCACGGAGCTTACATTTCTCAGTGCATAGATAGATTGGGACTGTACCCTGCGTTTTCCTTATCATAGCTTCATGTGATGGCTACTCATCCTACCCTTCCACACACCTTGAATAACATAGATTATCTCCAAATAGCATAAATTCCTGCTAGATCTCACTAGTTTGGAGTACACTTTAAGGTCAGGATTTGTAAGTATTCCAGTCATGTAAGAAGGGGTTTTGTCCCGTTTCAATGAGACATTTAAAATCCCACTTGGTTTGTTTAAACATCTCCTTCATTTAAAGTCCCAGCAGCAGAACTTCGGAAGTTCACATCCCATGTAAAATGTTGACATGGTTTTGCACAACCTCAATTGTCAGTTCAGTTTTGGGGTTTGGTTTTTTATTTCTTCCTAAGAGACAGATACTGATCTTTTCCCATCCAGGATCTTTCAAAAGGGCCAAGTTCTTTTTTAGAAAGTGTGACCTATTGAGTAGATTGTGGTGCCAACTAACGGCCCACAGGCCATGCACGGCCCACAGGCCATTCACGGCCCACCCGAGCATTTCATAAGGCCCGCAACCTGCTTCAACACAATACGCTACCGGCTAATTCATTAGTGTTTTGTCATCATTTAGTTTATACAAATGTGTAAATAGACAATACTGTACATAGAAACAATCTATCTAAATACATACGAAACAAGCTGAACTTAACATGTAAGTCAATACAGATGACTTTAAATCTTATTAATACACCACTACCCCGATATAACGCTGCCCTCGAGAGCCAAAAAAATCTTACTGCGTTGTAGGTGAAACCACGTTATATCGAACTTGCCTTGATCCGCTGGAGTGCGCAGCCCCGCCCCCCGGAGCGCTGCTTTACCGCGTTCTATCCAAATGTGTGTTATATCGGGTCGCGTTATATCGGGGTAGAGGTGTATATGTAGAATCTGTTTGACCCACCCAAGGCTGTGCTTAGGTTCATGTGGCCCTCCTGTGTAATAAGGCTGGGGATCACTGGGGTACACCATTGGACTGGGACTTAAGAGACCTGGATTCAATTCCTAGCTCACCCCCTAGCCTTTGTAGCAGCTGTATCACACTGTTTACTCTCGTTCAATTTGTGATCCATGATAACCCCCAGATCCCTTTCAGCAGTATTAGGGTTACCATATTTCCTCATTAAAAAAAGAGGACACTCCACGGGGCCCTGCCCCCGCCCCCAACTCCGCCCCTTCCCCACCACTTCCCCAAAGTCCCCGCCCCCAACTCCGCCCCCTCTCCTGAGCACCCCGCATTCCCCTTCCTCCCTCCCAGCCGCGAAACAGCTGCCCGAGCGCTACCGGCTTCACGGTTTGCTGGGCAGCCCCCAGACCTCCAGACCCTGTGCCCCCAGCTGGGCACTTCCCCTCCTGGGCTCCGGCTGCGCTGGGGAAGCGCCCGGCTGGGGGCGCAGGGTCTGGAGGTCTGGAGGCTGCCCGGCAAACCGTGAAGCCGGTAGCGCTCGGGCAGCTCGGCTCTTCAGCTACACAGAGCTGAGGTGTCTGGGGGGAGCAGCAGCAGCAGCTGCCGCCGTGGGGGAATCCGCCTGCAGCTCGCAGCCTGCGGGAGCCGCTCTAAGGTAAGCAGGGGACTGGGGCAGGGATGTCGGCAAAGCTATTTTCCCGGACATGTTCGGCTTTTTGGCAATTCCCCCCGGACGGGGATTTGAGGACCAAAAAGCCAGACATGTCCGGGAAAAAACGGACGTATGGTAACCCTAACTGCCCCTCAGGACTCCACCCCCTACCTAAGCCTCCCTGCTCCTTGTCCCCTGACTGCCCCCTCCTGAGACAACCCCCCCTATCCTAACGGCCCCCTAGGATCCTACCCCCTACCTGTCCCCTGAGTGCCCCAACCCTTATCCACTCCCCCCACCCCCAGACAGACACGAGGGACTCCCACACCCCATCCAACCACTCCCCACCCCCTGACAGCCCCCCCCAGAACTCCCGACCCATCTAAACCCCTCTGCTCCCTGTCCCCTGACTGCCCCCTCCTGGGACCCCTGCTCCTAACTGCCCTCCAGACCCCCACCCCCTACCTAAGCCTCCCTGTTCCTTGTCCCCTAACTTGTCCCCTTCCTGAGACCCCCCAGCCTAACTGCCCCCCTAGGACCCTACCCCCTACCTGTCCCCTGACTGCTCAAAACCTAACACCCCCAACCCCCAGACAGCCCCTCCACCCGAACTCCCGACCCATCCAACCCTGCTCCCTGTCTCTTGACTGCCTGTCTCCGACCCCCTGGCCCCCTTACCGTGCCGCTCAGAACAGCGTGTTGGGCTCCACGCGCAGCCCGACACGCTGCTGCGCTCCCCCATGGAGCGCATAGCCCAGTTCCCGCCCTCGCAGAGTGCTGCGGAGCGGCACGCTGGGCAGGGGGAGGAGCTCCAGACTGCCGGAGGCCCAAACGTCCGGCAATCTGCGAATGCAGGGAGGGAGGGAGTGATCTCAGCTGCAGGGGAGAGGAGGGGGAAGCGGAGGAGGGGCTCTCTGGCTGCCGGAGCCCAGTGCAAGTGGCACCATCCGGCCGGCTGCCCTGTTAGCCGCGTGCGCTCTGCATGGGGGGGAAGTCCGGACATTTACAAATTCCCCCCAGACGCTCTTTTTAACTCAGAAAAGCCGGACATGTCCGGGGGAATCCGGACGAATGGTAACCCTAAGCAGTATTATCACCTGGGCAGTTATTCTCCATTTTGTAGTTGTGCATTTGATTTTTCCTTCCTATTACTTCGCAATTGTCCTTACTGAATTTCATCTTGTTGAGTTCAGATCAATTCTCCAATTTGTCAGGCTCGTTTTGAATTCTAATCCTGCCCTCCAACGTTCTAGGAACCCTCCCATCTTGGTGTCATCCACAAATTTTAGAAGCATCTTCTCCACTCCGTTATTCAAATCATTAATGAAAATACCGAATAGTACTGGCCCAAGGACACACCTGTGGAACCCCACTAGATACATCCCTCCAGTTTGATCCCTACTCTTTGAGCATGGTCCTTCAACCAGTTGTGCACCCACTTTATAGTAATTTCATCTAGAGTTCTAGACCACGTTTCCCTTATGAGAATGTCACTTGGGGCTGTGTTAAAAGCCTTACTAAAATCAAGATATACTGAACAATGGAAGGATTATAGGATTATCCTCCCCAATGTTGCCATCTGGCATGAGACTTTGTCTTTTTCTTAAAGCCCCAGCTTCTGGAGTCCTGGGATAGGAAGAGAATTGCCGCTTCTTTTTTCTTTCTTCTCATTTTTTTTAAAAGTAAGTTTCTAGCCTTTCTGGTTGGGGAGAAAATCTTGAAAACGTGACTCCCACAACGGCAAATAAAAAGAACCTAGCTAGCATTTATTATTCTTCAAAAAAAAAACCTCAATTTTTATGCCAATCTCATAATTTTGGGGGTCTGAATTCTAATTTTGGAACAGGTGGGAGTTGGCAATACTGTGCCCCTATGCAGTCAGATGGGGCCGCTTACCAATGGGAGGAGGGAGGCTGAGCAGTTGTCTATGGAAGATGTTCATAGGTACTGTAACCAGGGGTGCTGGGGGGGGGGGTGCAGCTTGAAGTGGTTTCCATTATATACATGGTTTACAGTTTGGTTCAATGACTTTCAGCACCCCCACTATTCAAATTGTTCCAGCCCCCCTGGAGGTATCTAGAGGGTCTCTTTCCTCTCTATAGCAGTGGTTTTCAAACTTTTTTTCTCATGACCCAGTTGAAGAAAATTGTTGATGCCTGTGACCCAATGGAGCTGGGGATGAGGGATTTGGGGTGTGGGAAGGGCTCAAGGCTGGAGCAAAGGGTTGGGGTGCAGGGGTGAGGGCTGCAGGGTGGGGATGGGAATGAGGGGTTCAGGAAGTGGGAGGGGGCTCTGGGCTGGGGCAGGGAGTTGGGGTGCATGAGGGGGTCAGGGCTCTGGGCTGGGGTGCAGGCTCTGGAGAGGGCTGGGAATGAGGGGTTTGGGGTGCAGGAAGAGGCTCTGGGTTTGGGGGACTCAGGGCTGGGGCAGGGGATTGGGGCATGGGGTTGGGGCTTACCTCGGGCGGCTCCCAGTCAGCGGCACAGCAGGCTTCCTGTCTGTCCTGGCACCGCGGACTGTGCTGCGCCCCAGAAGCGGCCAGCAGCAGGTTCAGTTCCTCGGCGGAGGGAGCACAAGCGGTTTCGTGTGGCTCTCATCCACAGGCACCGCCCCCCCAGCTCCTGGCCAATGGGAGTGCAGAGCTCGGGGCAGGGGAAGCACACAGATCCCCGTGGCCCCCCTGCCTAGGAGCCGAACCTGCTGCTGGCCGCTTCTGGGGCACAGCGCAGTGTCAGAACAGGTAGGAACTACCCTGCCTTAGCCGGGCAGCATCGCCTACGGGACTTTTAACAGCCCGGTCGGCGGTGCTGACCAGAGCTGCCGCGACCCAGCGCCTTCCATTCCGCGACCCACTACTGGGTCGTGACCCGCAGTTTGAAAACCACTGCTCTAGTCTAGAGGCTCTGAGAGGCACTTATTGATCTCAGTGCATAAAGCCAAGTGCCCACAGGAGGTTCCTATCTTGAGAGACTAGGCACGGGGCCTTTCCCACTGAAGGCCTAGGAGGGAAGGATAGGGTGACCAGATAGCAAGTGTGAAAAATCAGGATGGGGTGGGGAGTAATAGGAGCCTATATGAAAAAAGCCCCAAATATCAGGACTGTCCCTATAAAATCGGGACATCTGGTCACCCTACTAGACCCTCGCTTTCTCAGGGCACCCAGAGGGCTTGCAAGAGCTCTCCCTTCTTTGGGGGGGCGGTGCTTAGGGGTGTCACTCATGGATCCCAGGGTGGCTAAGAGGAACCTCCTCTCTCGGGGACCCCAAAGGGTGGGAAGATGGGGGAGGGCTCCTGGGGAGGCTCTCCTGGAATTGATCAGGGATTTGGGAGGAGGGGAGCCCGAGGGACAGAGTGGGGGGATTGTGCCTGGGGGTGTCACTCAGGGGCAGGGCCTGGGGATGGGGGGGGTGCCCTGGGGTCACTCGGGGAACCAGGGCAGGGCCTGGAGGGGAGCAGGACGGGCAGGGACCGGGGCGAGGGGTCCCAGGCGCAGGGGGTGTTGCAGGCTCAGCCCAGGGGTGGCGGCGGTCGTGGAGGGGGTGTCCCGGGGTCACTTGGGGAACCAGGGCAGGGCCTGGAGGGGAGCAGGACGGGCAGGGACCGGGGGGAGGGGTCCCAGGCGCAAGGGGGTCCCGGCATCACTCGGGGACCCAGGGTGTCGCAGGCTCGGCCCAGGGGTGGCGGCGGTCGGGGTGGGGGTGTCCCGGGGTCACTCGGGGGCAGGGCCTGGGGACTGGGGTGTCCCGGGGTCACTCGGAGAACCGGGGCAGGGCCTGGAGGGGAGCAGGACGGGCAGGGACCGGAGGGAGGGGTCCCAGGCGCAGGGGGTCACTCGGGGAACCAGGGGGTGTCGCAGGCTCGGCCCAGGGCCGGCGGTCGTCGGGGGGGGGGGTGTCCCGGGGTCACTCGGGGACCCAGGGGCGGCGGCGGTCGGGGTGGGGGTGTCCGGGGGTCACTCGGGGACCCAGGGCCGGCGGTCGTCGGGGGGGGGGGTGTCCCGGGGTCACTCGGGGACCCAGGGGCGGCGGCGGTCGGGGGGGGGGTGTCCGGGGGTCACTCGGGGAACCAGGGGGTGTCGCAGGCTCGGCCCAGGGGCGGCGGCGGTCGGGGGGGGTGTCCCGGGCGGTCCCGGGTCACTCACGGATCTCGGCGGGGATGCTGAGGCGCAGCCCCCGCACCGTGTCCCCGGCCCAGCCCCGCAGCAGCCGCCCCGCGGCCGGCACGTCCCCGAGCCCCCAGGACTTGCGGCTGAGGCGGGGCCGGTAGGAGGCGAAGCGGGCGGCGAAGCCGGGGTCACACTGCAGGCAGCCCCGGGCCGCGCCCAGCGCCAGCGCCGCCGCCAGCCACAGGCCGAGCAGCCGCCGGGCCGCCCCCATCGCAGCCCGGCCCGGCCGCGTTCCAGCCCCGCGGGGCGTCACAGAGAGCGGGGAACCCGCGGGGGGGCCAGGCCGGGACACTGATGGGAGCTCTGGAGGCCGGCGGGGGGCAGGGGGTAACCGGGGGGCTAGGGGTTGATTTTGGGGGCGAGGGGAGCTAGGGGGTGCCAGGGGGTTGGTTTTGGGGGAGAGGAGGTAACTAAGGGGACAGGGAGTGGTTTGGGGTGAGGGGGTAACTGGGCAGCCAGGGGGTGGTTTGGGGGTGGAGGGGTAACCGGGGGGCTAGGGGGTGGTTTGCGGGAGAGGGAGGCTAGGGGGTGCCAGGGTTTTGGGGGCGAGGGGGTAACCGGGGGGCTAGGGGGTGGTTTGCGGGAGAGGGAGGCTAGGGGGTGCCAGGGTTTTGGGGGCGAGGGGGTAACCGGGGGGCTAGGGGGTGGTTTGCGGGAGAGGGGGGCTAGGGGGTGCCAGGGGGTTGGTTTTTGGGGAGAGGGGGTAACTAAGGGGTGAGGGGGGTAACCGGGGGCTAGGGGGTTGTTTGGGAGAGAGGCAGTGCATGGGGGTGGTTTGGAGGAGAGCTAGCAGCTGGAGGGGGTTGGTTTGGAGGGATGACAAGTAGGTTTGCAGGGATGGGGGGGTAACCTGGGGGGATTGGTTGAAGGGGGAAGGGGTGCCTAGGAGGTAACAATATCACCAGCCAACTCCAACAATTTAAAAGTCACAAGCCAGGTGCCTGAAAATTGTGAAATAGATATATATAAAAAAAGGGTCTTTATTTGCCTTCTGATTTTTTAAATGAGTCCTATTTTAAGGAGAGCTGAGATTCTCTTGCAGTCACAGGACTCCAGAAGCTAGGGCTTTAAGGAAAACACCAAGTAGCACAAAACTCCTGATAAATGATGACGAAAGAAGGCCAGAGAGTTTTTAAAAAATCATTTTCTTGCTTAGAAATATCAAGAATGAAATCCTGACCCTGTTGAAGTCAGTGGGAACTTTGCCATGGAAATGGGGACAGGAATTCACCCTAAGAATATAAAGTCTCGTGTTCATTGGTGACATTTCTCTCTGCCGCAGTGCCTCCAAAACACTTGATAGGGGCCAGGCATCGGCAATCCTGACTCTATCATCCATTGCCCAGGTGGGCTCTGTATCTAAGTTATGGACATGCCAGCAGATAGCATTAGGTAATTGATATTTGTTACCTCTTTTCTGGAGATTCATAAAACCACTGAAAGGCAGAGGAAGATGGAAAACCAAAGGCTGCTCTTGCATTTCTCTGTCCATTGGAAGCAGCAAAGGTCTCCTTTTTCCTGTGGGGCAGCCACCAGGCAGAGGACAAAATGTGTGGTTTATATTCTGAAAGACTGGATGGGAGAAAGAAGTGTAGTGGTGCATCCCACCACCTGCAATTTACCGTGCTGGGCTGCAGCCAGCAAGACGGTCCTTAACTGAGGAAGATGGGGGGGAGCAGAATTTGACAGTTCTTTTCTCCCAGCAGCATATTCAACTTTTTGAGTTAAATCAGTCATAAGCAAACAAAAGATAAAGGGTGAAATTCGGGCTCCAGTGAAGTCAATGGCAAAGCTCCTTTTGAGCAGTTGGGCCAGGATTTCACAAAAGAGTTTTAAACAGTCTGAATACATCATCTTAATTTTGGATTAATTGCACAGCATCTCTGATGTCATATGTTCTTTGGTCTTCTGTAGAGTTTATCAGGAAAAGCAGAGGAGATAAGATCCGGATTTCTAGTGAAAGAAACAAGCAGAAAAAAACCCATGGTTTTTGGTACGGGGGAATTTTTTCCCAGGCCTTTTTGACATGTCATAAAGCAACCCCAAGGGGCACAAACCCAGATTGTTGTTGGTTTTTTTTTCATTTATAGGTCCACCTTCTCTGAGTCCAGACCCTGGAAACCTGTGCTATCTGGGCAGGAGAGGAGAAGAAACTCCATCACTCATGCACCCTGCACAATTTTTCTGTCTTTATTGTCATGAGTTGTTCAAGCTTTTATCCTGAACAATCTCTGGATCTGAGAAGTAAGTCCCCATAGTTCCCATGGAGATTTTTCCTTAACGATGCTTTATAATTATTTACTAATGGTATTTCAGTGGTGCTTGGAGACCCTGAGGGTATGTCTACACTGGCAGAGTTACATTGCTGGCAGTTACGGTGACGCTCAGAGAGCGCTGAAGGGAAACCGCTGTTGTGCATTCACACTGTCAGCACAATAGCATGTTCACACTTGCAGCATTTCATAGAATCATAGAATGTCAGGGTTGGAAGGGACCTCAGGAGGTCATCTAGTCCAACCCCCTGCTCAAAGCAGGACCAATCCCCAGACAGATTTTTGCCCCAGATCCCTAAACGGCCCCCTCAAGGATTGAACTCACACCCCCTGGGTTTAGGAGGCCAATGCTCAAACCACTGAACTATCCCTCCCATTTGCAGCGCTATTTGGAGCGGTGCACTCTGGGCAGCTATCCCACAAAGCATCTCTTCCTCTTCTGCCGCTAAGAGTTGTGGGAAGGTGGAGGGGGTCACGTGGCATCCGGGCTCCAGTCCCAATGCCCCGGGATGCATTGTTTCGCATACTAGCAATCACTGTGCTTCCGTCTGCATTTGGCACCATCTTTCAACAGTTTGTGTACTGCACGCTCTGTCTCTTCAGTCTGCAGGAACGGATCCCGCACTGTTGACCAATATGCTGCTCACTCTCACTAACACGTCAGGAGTGGCAGTGGAGTTATTCCTTAAACTACAAAGGCAAGAGGAGTTTGACATTGATCTCGCCACGCGTAGTAGCTACGACACAAGATTGCTTGTGGCATTCACGGAGGTGCTGGCCACAGTGGAATGCCATTTTTGGGCTCGGGAAACAAGCACTGAGTGGTGGGATCACATCGACATGCACGTCTGGGATGACGAGCAGTGGCTGCAGAATTTTCGGATGAGGAAAGCCACATTCATGGGACTGTGTGATGAGCTCGCCCCAGTTCTGCAGTGCAAGGACACGAGAATGAGAGCTGCCCTGTTGGAGACGTGTGTGGCTATTGTACTGTGGAAGCTGGCTACTCCAGATTGCTACCGATCGGTCGCTACCCAGTTCGGAGTGGGAAAGTCGACCGTTGGACTCGTGTTGACGGAAGTGTGCAGGGCCGTTAATCGCATCCTGCTCCGAAAGACCGTGACTCTGGGCAACATGCATGATGTTGTGGATGGCTTTGCCCAAATGAGCTTCCCTAACTGTGGACGGGCGATAGATGGCACGCATATTCTAATTCTGGCACCAGACCACCTAGCCACCGAATACATTAATCGGAAGGGGTATTTCTTATGGTTCTCCAGGCGCTTGTGGATCACCGTGGTTGTTTCACAGACCTTAATGCAGGCTGGTCCGGAAAGGCGCATGACACACACATCTTTCGGAACACTGGCCTGTTCAGGAAGCTGCCAGGAGGGACTTTCTTCCTGGACCAGAAGATCACCATAGGGGAAGTCGAAATGCCCATTGTGATCCTGGGAGACCCCGCCTACCCCTTAATGCTGTGGCCCATGAAGCCGTACACGGGGCACCTTGACAGCAGCAAGGAGCGGTTCAATAACAGGTTGAGCACGTGCAGAATGACTGTTGAGTGTGCTTTTGGCCGTTTAAAGGCCCGCTGGCGCTGTCTGTATTGGAGGCTGGACCTGGCCAATGACAATATTCCTATGCTTATAGCCACGTACTGTACACACCATAATATTTGTGAAGGGAAGGGTGAAAGCTTCACTCAGGGCTGGACCGCTGAGGCTCAGCTCCCAGAGGCTGAATTTGAACAGCCAGAGACCAGGGTTATTAGAGGGGCGCAGCGAGGGGCCATAAGGATTAGGGATGCCTGAAGGCAGCAATTTGAAGCTGAAAGCCACTAATATTTGTTGCTATGTTCGGAAGTCCAGTGCTTGTAATGCTAAGAGGTGAGTGGTGCAGACAATGCACTATGAAGGTTTAAGAAAATTGCCTGTTGCTTTGCAGGGTTCTGTTTGCTTTCCATTAATGGAATAAAGATTGCTTTCAAATCAAAATAATTCTTTTATTAAAAAACAACAACCGGAGGAGAGAAACAAACAAACAAACACATCAGCACTATGGGGGATTGGGGAAGGGAGGGCCCCAGGAGGAGGTGGGGTCCCGGGACAGTTAAAGATTTGTGTATGTCCAGGTATCATATGCAACCTTGTCCTCTGGAGTACTGTACTTCATCAGGGCTAAACTGCAGAGGGATGGGTATTGAGTGCAGTGGGTACTGGAAGTCTGAAGGGCTGGACTGTGATGGGGCAGGAGTGGAATTCAGTGGGTATAGACTGGAGCCAGGAGGTTGATAAGAGTGTGTTGGCAGTGTCTGGGGACCACATGGGAAAGAGTTGTGTGACAGCGGCTGCAAGGGAGGGCAGGCATGGAGCTGCTCGGTTTGCAGTGCTAGTAGCACCTGGAGCGTATCTGCTTGGCGCTCCATAACGTTTAAGAGCCGCTCCGTGGCTTTGTTCCGACGTGCCACGTTCTCCTTTCGGCCCCTCTTCTCACTGTCCCGCCATTCCTTCAATTCTTGTTTTTTTGGCCGCGGAGTGCATCATGATATCACACAGAAAGTCCTCTTTAGTTTTTCATGGCCGCTTTCTAATTCTGCGCAGCCGGCAATAACAAAGATGGAGGCTGGGCTCCCAAGATCATATGTGTGAAGCCAAAATGCAACATTTTACAGAAGCAGTATTGTTTGCAACACACAGACCACTGATTCAGTGATTTAAAACACAGCCACTATTCACATACCTGTCACTAACTGGCTGATCCCTGGTAAGCAGACATGAGCCACAAGACTCCCAAAATGGTAACCGCAGGGGCAGGGGAAATCAGTGTTCCAGGACCGTACTGTACACTGGCACGTGGCTCTGGGGAGAGCCAGCACTGTAGGGGGGGCCTGATAATCATTACTGTCCCCATATTTTCCACAGGATGTGATCATTATGGAAGATATCTCGCTGCTGAGGGTGAGCAGGGAATCAAGGGAGGGTCTTCTCCAAGACTTCAGCTTCCGCCCTGGCCCTTATGCGGCTCACCTGTGTGCAGCAATGCCCCCCCCCACCCCCCAGTCATGGCAGAGTGATGCAGGAAAGTTACCGTGTTCCACTGCTCAGACTGGGCATATGGTGGTACGTGCATCATACAGACACAAGCCTGCTTTCTGCAACCCTCCTGCCCACAGGTGCCAACTTTCATTGGAGCCAGTGGGTGCTCGCACCCCCGCCCCCGACTCTGCCCCTTCCCTGCCCCTATTGGATCCCTCCCCAAATCCCCACCCTGGCCCTGCCTCTTCCCCGAACACGCTGTGTTCCTCCTCCCCCACCCCAGCGCTTGCTGCGCGAAACAGCTGTTCTGAGGCGCAAGCGCTGGGAGAGAGTGGGGAGAAGCAGGACGCAGCGGCGCCCTCAGGGGAGGAGGAGGAGGCGGAGGTGGGCGGGGGTGCAGGGAGCTGCCGATGGGTGCAGAGCACCCACCAATTTTTCCTCGTGGGTGCTTCAGCCCCGGAGCACCCACGGAGTCAGCGTCTATGTTCCTGCCCCCAACAACTCACTTCAGTGATTCCCAAAATCAAAGCCACTTACCAGGGTCCTCCTCTCCTGTTTGCGCTTCACCAAGCTCTGACAGTTATGACTGGCTAGTCTCCTCCGGGGTAGAGAAGAGCTCCTGGCTGCATGCATCTCTGACCTCTGAGTCGTCCTCTGCCTCTGGGTCCCCCTCCCCCTCCTCGTCCAAGATTTCCTCCTCCTGGCTTGGGCCACTCTTGACTGGCACGCAAGCCACCGAAGTATCCACAGTGGCCTTCGCAGTGGAGGTAAGATGGCCACCGAGTATCGCGTCCAGCTCTTTGTAGAACTGGCAGCTCGTGGGCGCACCGGAGCAGCGGTTTGCCTCCCGCGCCTTGTGGTAGGCGTTCCGCAGCTCCTTCACTTTGACCCTGCACTGCAGTGTGTCCTGGTCATGGCCCCTTTTTGTCATGCATTGTGAAATCTGTCCATATGTATCATAATTCCTACGGCTGGAGCGCAGCTGGGACTGGACAGCCTCCTCTCCCCAAATGCTGATGAGGTCCAGTGGCTCAGCGTTGCTCCAAGCAGGGGAATGCCTGGTGTGTGGAGCAGGCATGGCCACCTGGAAAGATGCGCCGAGACCACTGCATGCCGAGATCACTGAGCAAACAGGAAAGGGACTTTCAAAATTCCCAAGGAATTTAAGGGGTGGGGCTCACAGTTGGTCACCTGAGGGCAGGGCAGTAGAGTTCAAACCGATGACCAGAGAGGCGAGAACAGGCATTGTGGGACACCTCCCGGGGCCAATTGCAGCGCTGTAATTGACCAGGCTGTCTACACTGGCACCACAGCACTGTAGCCCCGGCGCGGAAAGCTCTACGGCTCTCATCAGGGTGGGTTTTTTAGAGCGCTGCATCTGCGCAGTTTCTGCGCACTAAGTGGCTTGGCAGTGTGTACACCTCGGGAGTTACACCGCAAAAAGCTGCTTTACTGCGCAGAAACTTGCCAGTGTAGACAAGGCCTAATTTAGATGTGGGCCGTATTGTGCTAAGCCCTGTCTGTAAGGGTGAGGGAGTTGGGAGTGCAGGTGGTGTTCTCTTCAGTCCTTCCAGTCAAGGGTAGGGGCCTCGGCAGAGACAGATGCATCCTGGAGGTGAATGCCTGGCTGCGAGGATGGTGTCGCCAGGAGAGATTCGGCTTCCTTGACCACAGGATGCTGTTCCAGGAAGAAGGACTGCTAAGCAGAGATGGGGTCCATCTATCAAGGAAGGGGAAGAGCAGATTTGGATACAGACTGGCTAACCTAGTGAGGAGGGCTTTAAACTAGGTTCGATGGGGGCAGGTGACCAAAGCCCACAGGTAAGTCAGAAACATGGAGACCTGGGAGAAGGGTCGGAATGTGGGGGGAGCATGGGCTGTTATAGCAGAAATGAGAGACAAGACAGAACTGAGGGAGGGCGGGGAATCAAATCAGTATCTTAGATTACTGTATACTAATGCGAGAAGTATGGGGAATAAGCAGGAAGAACTCAAAATGTTAGTAAATAAACACAACTATGACATAGTTGGCATCATGGAGACTTGGTGGGATAATACGCATGACTGGAATATTGATATAGAACAGGGGTGGGCAAACCTTTTGGGCCAAGGGCCACATCTGGGTGAGGAAATAGTATGCGGGGCCAGGGCAGGGGGTTGGGTGCGGGAGGGAGTGCGGGGTGTGGGAGGGAGTGCAGTGTGCAGGAAGGGGCTCAGGGCAAGGGATTGGGGCAGAGGAGGGGTGCAGGGTGTATGAGGGGGCTCAGGGCAGGGGGTTGGGGTGCAGGAGGGGTGCGGAGTGCAGGAGGGGGCTCAGGGCAGGGGGTTGGGGTGCCCAGGGGTGCAGGGTGCAGCAGGGAACTCAGGGCAGGGGGTTGGGGTGCAGGAGGGATGTGGGATGTATGGGGGGATCAGGGCAGGGAGTTGGGGTGCGAGATGCAGGCAGGGGGCTTAGGGCAGGGAGTTGGGGGGCAGGTTACAGGAAGGTTTCGGGCTCCGGCCCCGCTTACCTCAAGCGGCTCCAGGGTGGCTGCAGCGTGCACTGGGGTCAGGACAGGCTCCCTGCCTGCCTGCCCTGTCCCTGGAGGCAAAGGGCAACACATGGAGCCCTGTGCTCCCCCACCCGGGGGCCACAGGGACATGGTGCTGGAGGCGCTGTGGGCCGGATCCAAAGCCCTGAGGGGCCGGATCTGGCCCACGGGCCGTAGTTTGCCCACCCCGGTATAGAAGGATACAGCTTGTTCAGGAAGGACAGGTGGGGAAAAAGGGAGGAGGTGTTGCCTTATATATTAAAAATGTATACACTTGAACTGAGATTGAGATAGAATAGACTTGTTTAAAGTCTCTGGGTAAGGATAAAAGGGGTAAAAAACCAAGGGTGATGTCATGGTAGGGGGTCTACTACAGACCACCAAACCAGGAAGACAAGGTGGATGAGGCTTTTTTTAAACAACTAACAAAATCATCCAAATCACAGGACTTGGTGGTGATGGGGGACTTCAACTACCCAGACATCTGTTGGGAAAATAATACAGCGGGGCACAGATTATCCAACAAGTTCTTGGAATGTATTGGAGACCATTTTTAATTTCAGAAGGTGGAGAAAGCTACTGGAGGGAGGCTGTTCTAGTTTTGATTTTGACAGATAGGGAGGAACTGGTTGAGAATTTGAAAGTGGAAAGCAACTTGGGAGAAAGTGATCATGAAATGGTAGAGTTCATGATTCTAAGGAATGGTAGGAGAGGGAACAGCACAATAAAGACAATGGATTTCAAGGAGGCGACTTTAGCAAACTCAGGGAGTTGGTAGGTAAGATCCCATGGGAAGCAAGTCTAAGGGGAAAAACAATTGAAGACAGTTGGCAGTTTTTCAAAGAGACATTATTAAGGGCACAAGAGCAAACTATCCCCTGCATAGGAAAGATAGGAAGTATGGCAAGAGACCACCCTGGCTTAACCAGATCTTCAATGATCTAAAACTAAAAAAAAAAGAGTCCTACAAAAAGTGGAAACTCGGTCAAATTAGAAAGGATGAATATAAACAAATAACACAAGTAGGTAGGGACAAAATTAGAAAAGCCAAGGCACAAAACGAGATCACAGTAGCTAGGGACATAAAAGGAAACAAGCAAACATTCTACAAATACATTAGAAGCAAGAGGAAGACCAAGGACAGAGTAGGCCTGTTACTCAATGAGAAGGGAAAGACAATAACAGAAAATGTGGAAATGGCAGATGTGCTTAATGACTTCTTTGTTTCGGTTTTCACCAAGAAGGGTGGTGGAGATTGGACGTCTGATATAGTGAATGCCAGTGAAAATGAGGTAGGATCAAAGTCTAAAATAGGGAAAGAACAAGTCAAAAATTACTTAGACTAGTTAGATGTCTTCCAATCACCAGGGCCTGATGAAATGCATCCTAGAATACTCAAGGAGCTGACTGGGGAGATATCTGAGCCATTAGCAATTATCTTTGAAAAGTCATGGAAGACTCTGCACCCACCGGCAGCTCCCCGCCCCAGCTCACCTCCTCCTCCGCTCCGCCTCCTCCCCTGAGCGCGCTGCATGCCCGCTTTTCCCCCCTGGCTCCCAGCACTTGCCGCTGCGAAACAGCTGTTTCATGGTGGCAAGCACTAGGAGGGAGGGGGTAGGAAGGGGAACACGTTGCGCTCTGGGGAAGAGGCAATGCCAGGGAAGGGATTTGGGGAGCGGTCCAATAGGGGCAGGGAGGAGGCGGAGTTGGGGTGGGGACTTTGGGGAAGGGGTTGGAATGGGGGCGAGGCAGGGGTCGAGTTGGGGCGGGGGCCGCTAACACCCACTGGCATCGGGAAAAATTGGCGCCTCTGATAAGGACAAATGCAAAGTACTCCACTTAGGAAGGAACAATCAGTTGCACACATACAAAATGGGAAATGACAGCTTAGGAAGGAGTACTGCGGAAAGGTATCTGCGGGGGGTCATAGTGGATCACAAGCTAAATATGAATCAACAGTGTAACGCTGTTGCAAAAAAAGCAAACATCATTCTGGGATGTATTAGCAGGAGTATTGTAAGCAAGACATGAGAAGTAATTCTTCTGCTCTACTCCTCGCTGAGTAGGCCTCAACTGGAGTATTGTGTCCAGTTCTGGGCGCCACATTTCGGGAAAGATGTGGACAAATTGGAGAAAATCCAGAGAAGAGCAACAAAAATGATTAAAGGTCTAGAAAACATGACCTGTGAGGGAAGATTGAAAAAATTGGCTTTGTTTAGTCTGGAGAAGAGAAGACTGAGAGGGGACATAACAGTTTTCAAGTACATAAAAGGTTGTTAC
The DNA here is from genome assembly GCF_011386835.1 of Chrysemys picta bellii. Classification (NCBI taxonomy): domain Eukaryota; kingdom Metazoa; phylum Chordata; order Testudines; family Emydidae; genus Chrysemys; species Chrysemys picta. Next base: position 6,150,799 of record NC_088815.1, on the reverse strand, counting down.
AAGGAGGAGGGAGAAAAATGGTTCTTCTTAACCTCTGAGGATAGGACAAGAAGCAATGGGCTTAAATTGCAGCAAGGGAGGTTTAGGTTGGACATTAGGAAAAACTTCCTAACTATCAGGGTGGTGAAGCACTGGAATAAATTGCCTACGGAGGTTGTGGAATCTCCATCATTGGGGATTTTTAAGAGCAGGTTGGACAAACACGTGTCAGGGATGGTCTAGATAATACTTAGTCCTGCCTTGAGTGCAGGGGACTGGACTACATGACATGTCAAGGTCCCTTCCACTTCTGTGATTCTACATGTAGTGAGAGAGAGTCCCTGTCCTGAAAATCTTATAATCTAAATAAAGTGTGGGAGAAAAGATATAGATTGGGAACTAAGTTCCAAAGAGACTGAGCCCCAGATCCACAAAGGTATTCAGTCTTCTAACTTCCATTGAAATCAATGAAAGTTAAGTGCTTTAATATTTTTGCAGATCTGGGCGAAAGTCTCCTTTCCAGGGTGTTCTTTCCAGAGCCATTCTCAGAGGAGAATTCTTTTGCTTATTTTGTCTGTGTGCACCATCTGCTGGCCATAAAATAAAATCAAAAAGATATCTCGCAAGAATGTTTGAAAGCCTGCATGTAAACTCCTAGGCTGCTAAGGTGGAAGCAAACGTCACATGTCTCCGGAAGTATAATTTTCTCTGGACTGGACTTGCAAAGATGTCTGGGATTTGATGTCACAAGATATTAATCAATGATCAGGCTGAGTCCAAGTCCCGTCACGTGTAGATTATGATGCAATCTCAACTCTTTTCACACAGACATTCATTCCCCACCTTTCAGTGAAAGAGAAACTCAGCAACATTCACAGGAAAGATAACATCATCTGGCTGGAATCATTTAAAAAACTCTGCGACTTGTTATATTGTATATAGTGCTGTTTATTCCTAGATATCAAAGTTCTTTACAAAACTGGGTTACTATCTCCATTTTATAGGTGGGGAAACTGAATGTAGAGAGGTTAAAATGATACCAAGTTCACACAGCTTGTTAGTGGCAGAGCAGCAATAGAGTCTAGCCACTGGGACATGTTACTCCTTGGATGTCCTGGTAGAAGGTAGGTTTATGGTGTTACTGTACTCTGTTCAGAACCCAAAGTAGTTCCTAATCATGAAACAGAATCTCAGATGTACTGCTTTAACTAGACTGATATAGTTAAGTGGTACAATTTTTGTGAGTAGACAAGGTCTTAGAAGGACAGGGGCCTGGTCTGCATTTAGAAATTTTGCCAGCAATAGTTATTTCGGTTAAGAGTGTGAAAAAATCACACCGCTAACGGACATAGCTATGCCAACTAAAGCCCCAATGTAGGCATAAAGAAGAACAGGAGTACTTGTGGCACCTTAGAGACTAACAAATTTATTAGAGCATAAGCTTTTGTGGATTACAGCCCACTTCTTCGGATGCATATATATATGTAGGCATAGTTATACTGGCAAAAAAGTCCGTTTGCTGGAATACTTTATTACATCTAGGGAACGGTATAAGCAAAAGAACTCTTTGGCTGGTAGAAGCTGCATCTTCACTAGGCGAGTTTGTCAGTATAGTTATACTGGGGAATAACTATATTGGCAAACCCTTCCTACTGTAGACGAGAACATATTCAGATTTCAGTGACACTGGTGCAAATCCCAATGCACTGGAGTCATCAGGTTTACAGCTAAATTAGAACCTGGACCAGGATCTTCACTGAGTCCTTTGAGATTGTATATGATCTCCTGTGAAACAATGTTGAAAAATCTCCTAACATTTTACACACACCCCCCTTCTCCTCCTGGATTAGCAGTGCAGTTAGGGATTTCGAATGAACATAGGATTCTTTCCTCCAGTTGCCACCTTGGTGAGTTTATCCGCGGGCCCAGGCACAGCAGTGACAGTGTCACGATGTTGCGTTGGTGCAGGGCCACCCGGCATGGCAAGGGTTTCATGCTACGTCGTCCTCAATCAGAACGGTGAGGCGATTGCACCCCTTTGCAATGCAGCAATGTTCTGTGACGTGATTTCACCCCCAGGCAGGGTAACCATACGTCCCGTTTTGGCTGGGACAGTCCCTTTTTTAGGCCCTGTCCTGGACGTCCCGACTTTTTTGACAAAACTGGGCATTTGTCCCGTTTGCGCGTCATGCCAACTGATCATCAGGTGACAAGAGCAAGGGGGACAAATGTGGGGTGGGACCGTGGGACCCCTAACGGGGCGCGGAGGAATGTGCAGGGGAGGGGGGCAAGTTTCAATGCAAGCCCTGTGCTGGAGGAAGGGCTAGGGAGAGCGGCTCAGGACTGCCGACCTGCCCCACATGCAGGGGAGAGAGGGGGACCTCGGGTGCCCCACGTGGGGGTGCGGGGTGGCAGGGGGCTGGCTCTGGGCCCCGGGGGGAGGGGACCCTGGCCTGGCCCAGGGTGGGTGGGAGGCGGGAAGGCTTGGGTTGGCCCCACATGGGGGGAGGCCTCGGGCCAGCTCGGGGGTGTCCCCCTACCCCAAAGGGCCATTACCCAGCTTCACTGGGAGGGGGATCCGGGCACAGGGGGCTGCATGGGGGGAGGGGGTCAGATGGGGAGTGGGGGAGGACAGGCAAGGGGGACCCGCTCAGCGGCCCAGCAGAGGGGGCTGCCCGCCCGGGCTCCACGCCCCGGGAGCAGCAGTGGGCGGAGCCCGCGGGCGGGGAGGTGAGCGGCGCGTGTCCCGGCCCCTTTAAGAGGAAGTAGGTCCGGCGGGGCGCGGGGAGGCCGGCAGTGGAGTTGTGCGCGCCGTGGAGATCGTCGGAAAGTTCCCGGAGCCGGGGTGAGAGCGCGGCACGTGACCCCTCCGCCGGGCACAGGTGGGGGGCGCTCGGCGGAGGGATAATGGGGGGCTGAGTGGACATCTGAGCGGGGGGTGTCCTCCTGGGAGCGGAAAGGGGGAACCTGGCAGAGGGGGGTGATGGGGTGTCTGGGGGGTGATGGGGGGGCTGGGGAGAAGGGACTGGGGAGGTGATGGGGGGCCTTGGAAGAAGGAACTGGGGGGCTGGGAGAAGGGACTGGGAGGGGCGATGGGGGCCTGGGGAGAAGGGACTGGGAGGGGTCTGGAGGGAGGCTATGGGGGGCTGGGGAGAAGGGACTGGGAGGGGCGATGGGGGCCTGGGGAGAAGGAACTGGGGGGCTGGGGAGAAGGGACTGGGAGGGGGCTGATGGAGGGCTGGGGAGAAGGAACTGGGGGGGGTGATGGGGGGGCTGATGGAGGGCTGGGGAGAAGGAACTGGGGGGGGGTCTGGAGGGAGGCTATGGGGGGCTGGGGAGAAGGAACGGGGGGGTGATGGGGGGCCTGGGGAGAAGGGACTGGGAGGGGTCTGGAGGGAGGCTATGGGGGGATGGGGAGAAGGAACTGGGGGGGTGATGGGGGGCCTGGGGAGAAGGGACTGGAAGGGGTCTGGAGGGAGGCTATGGGGGGCTGGGGAGAAGGGACTGGGTGGGTGTTGGGGGGGCTGGAAGGTAATGGGGGGTGAGGAGGTTGGAAAGGGGGAAGCAGGGGAGTCCTGGTGGCTGGGGAAGGATTTAACTCCTCTGTGTGCAAAGCCCCCAGGGGGTCAGTGTGGCCCAAGGTAGGTTGGGGTTGCTCTGCTGGGACTTCGTTAGTGGGGGTGGGTGGGTGGGGGGCAGGATAGCCAAGAGCTGCCAGTGTTTGAACTTTGAGCAACCTCCACCCTCCTCCCCTGTCGCCTCCCCCCCCCTTGGGAACAAGTATAGGCTCTGGCCCACAGGTCTGTCAGGAAAGGGAAGTGGGCGGGGCGGGCTGTATCACTGCCCTGTCTTGGGGAAGTGGGTGGGGGAGGGTGAATAATACCCATCTGCACGCAGGTACCTGGAGACTAAGTAGCAGTAGGGGTAAGAAGAAAGCAGAGGGTAAATGCACTGAAGTTAGGTCTTCTCCCTGTTTGAGCCAATTGTGGCTGGAGGCATTGAGAGCCAAATGTACCCTAGGGGCTTCTGCCCGCATAGCTGTGTCAATTAGGTGTACAAAGAAGTGTGATCCGTCACCTACATAGCTGTGTGAGCAGAAGCCCATAGTATAGATGTGGTTACACCAGGAAAAGCACAGTTTTGCCAGGATAAGCCGTGTCTACGATAGGAGTGCTTTGCCAGTATAGTATACTGGTTTAGCTATACCAGTAAAGCACTCCTAGTGTACATGTGACCGGAAGTGATTGCTTCTGCTAACTTAGAGGCAGGTATTAACCACCTCCAAAGAAAATTTTTGCTGGATGTGGTATGGGATCTTTAGGCTAAAGGGTGTGTACCTCAAAGCTTGCAGGGCTGGGGAGGTGTCCTCCACTGTCCAGCAAAGAAATTTGGAACAAGGCACACTCTGTTGCCTTTCTCTTGAATAGGGGTGAAGGAGGAAATGTTTTTGAAAAGTCTCATTCCGGGCTGTGATGTCTTCTCTGCCAAGTTTCAGAGCAAGGGGGATTTTTATTGCAAGATAAAATTCCCCTGACCATCTGGTTTTCTTTATGATGGAGCTAGTTGCTGCACCCGATCTTTCTTCTTCTGTGTGCAAGTTTCAGGCTCTATCTTGTTTATTAACCAGTTTCTTCGATACTAGTGTAAATACCATATCTTCGTAGCTTAATAAAACAGAAAGCAAATACATCAGCCTACTTTGCTGTGAGGAGTTGCGCACCTTTAAAGTAATAAAAAAGTGCCAAGTCTAAATTCCTGCCAAATTGGTTTGGGATCTGCCTCCTTTGTACTTGGGTTGGGCTCCCATCCCAGCTGGTGATTCTTGGCTTGCACTGCAAAGCTGTGTCCAGATCCAGGCATAATACCAGTAAGCAGATCTGAACAGGAAGCCATTCCGTCGCACTTGGAAATCATACCGTAAGTGACTGACTGCATGCCAGAGTTGGGAATAGAACTTGGAATCCTCGCTCCCTGCTTGTGACGTCTGTCATAAACTTGTTCCCTGACTGGCTTGTGCTATCTAGTAGTACTGAAGTATCTTTTCCAGATGCTTTCTGGAGCCCATTTGGCTCCCTGACATTGCTTCCTCCCTTCTGACCTAGAGCTTATCCCCCAATATTCAGAATAAATGCTAGAATGGATGTGGAGTACCACACAGAAAATTGTGTTTGCCTGGCTTGCTCCGTTTAAAAGAAATTTGTGCTGATACAGCCACTGTCTTGTAACTATAGAAAAACTTCTCCATTAATCAAGCCAGAGATTTCTATGGCAACAGTGTACAGAGAAAAAAGTTCTTCCTGTTAGTGGTGGAAGCACACACTCCTGTCTATAGCTGTATCCATCTCTGCAATGATCCCAAGTTCTGTACTCCTGAAAATAACTCCCAGAAGTTCAAGAAGATTAATTTTCTCAGAAGACAGTGATGCATTTTGTGATACTTGTGCCATAAATGCAGCTGTAATGGGTAATTGGTGAATTCATCACCAGTTTTGTTGGAGGTTTAGGAGATTATTTTAGAAATTCCTGATATCCAGCTAATGCTTTCACTAAAGAATGCATCTCTGGGTGTTTACCTTCAGTTCTCTAGATAACTCTGTCTCCATGGGACATCTGTGGCTTTTGTTTTCAGTTGTGTGTGTCTGAACCTCCTGCTGGAGCTGCTGCTGCGCTAAAAGAATCACCTTGTTCATGATGGAAATGGTAACGGACTCTTGGTTGAATTTGATTTCTCTTAACGTGTCGGAGGTGGATTAGGGGCGTGTTGTGGGGACAATGTGCCTGTTAATCCATTAGAAAGAACAGACACAATGGAGACCATAAGAGCGCTTTCTACTTTGCAAAGGGATGCATAGTTAAGTCTTCAGAGTTGCAGCAGAGGGGCACGCAACTTCAGTTGAGTGTTTTGGAAATCATGCTGTTACTCCGGCTTCTGAGCCTACGGACTGGAGATAAGAGGCCTGAGTCTCCACTGCCTTGCACAGCTACTTATACCGGTGCAAAGCGTGTGTAAAAGGCAGCCAAACTGGAATAGTGGTTCCTTATACTTGCTTTGCAAAGATATACGTGACCGCAGTAGGTGCTGGATTCTCAGTTACCCCCAGGGCTTGTCTACAGTAAGGGCTTGTCTACACTGGCACTTTACAGCACTGCAACTTTCTCGCTCAGGGGTGTGAACCCCCCCCCTCCCCCGAGAGCAGCAAGTTTCAGCGCTGTAAAGCGCCAGTGTGGACAGTGCACCAGCGCTGGGAGCTACGCCCCTCGTGGAGGCAGGTTTTTTAGAGCACTCTGCCATGACTGCACAAGCCATGTTAAAGCGCGGCCGCATTTACGTTGCCAGTGATGATGTGCCCAAAACACTAAATCAAATTAGTTAAAATGGTGTGAATCCACAATGCAGACATGCATCACTAGGCTGTGCTGCACCCATCTTACCAAGGCAGGGCTTACACTGTTATTGCTTAATTTAGTACACGACTGTAAGCCCTACTTTGCACAAGTGCAGAGCGTTTACATGAGAGGCTTGCAGTGGTCTAACTACACTGTACATTGGTAGGGTGACCAGACAGCAACTGTGAAAAAACAGGACGGGGTGGGGGGTAATAACGCGCCTATATACGAAAAAGTCCCCCAAAAATGGGACTCTCCCTTTAAAAACGGGACATCTGCTCACCCTATACATTGGCAAACTTCCTTAATGTAGACATGCCCTAAAGTCCTTTTACACCACTCTGGCAGCATAAAGAGGGCCCCGAGAATACCTCCTGTGCAGGTAGCCTCCCTGGCTGGAGTAGAGTTGGCATAAGGGCTCTACATCATCCCTGCATCTAGCCCCTGATAGAGAGGGGTAGAGCGGGGCATGTGTGGCTGGAGTGTGCTGCACTGTGGCTATTTTTCCCCCTAGGGCAGCTGCCCCAAAACTGCTCTGACTTAATCAGAGTTGGGCAAGACCCATCTGGCTTTAGAACACATGGAGTGCAAGATGTCTGAAAGACACCTTTAATTCTTCTCTATTCCAAATGCATAGGGTGACCAGATGTCCCGGTTTTATAGGGACAATCCTGTTTTTTGGTGTCAAGTATCGGGGTAGCCGTGTTAGTCTGTATCTACAAAAACAGCAAAGACAGGTGCCACCAGACTCTTTCCTGTTTTTTTTGGGACTTTCTTATATAGGTGCCTATTACCCCCCCCACCCCGTCCCGATTTTTCACACTTGTTGTCTGGTCACCCTACAAATGCAGGAATAAAATAAGTGGGAATTGGGCCCTAGATGTGAGGCAATGGAGCATCAGTCACAAAAATGTAGCTTCTCCCATAAGCAGAAAGCAACATGTGATCTACTGTGGCCTTGTTTACACTAGGAAATTTCACAAAAAGTTTCCCGTTGGTGCTGCTGTTTTGGGGGACTTTTTTCATGTCAAACTGTGTGGTAGAAAAATCTTCTGATGTGGATAGCTCTTCACTTCTGCAAAGCCTGAGATCTCTTTAAGGCCTGTTACTTGTCACCAGGCAGATGAGAAAGGTTAATGCCGTGGTTTTCAACCTTTTTTTCATTTGCGGACCCCTAAAAAAATTCCAAATGGCAGTAGGGACCCCATTTGAAATCTTAGACATAGTCTGCATACCCCCAGGGGTCTGTGGACTACAGGTTGAAAACCACGGGGCTAATGCATATATGATCACTGCCACACCTAGGTCTAAAGGGGAAGGAGAAGGGCTGGCTTCACAACTCTCTGTTACGGAGACGTGAACCCTACTGCTCTGGCATCAAAAGCGTTCTATGAACACAGGAGAGAGTGCGATGGGTGGGGCTCAAAGCCAGCCTTTCATTCTGAGCCTGGTGTGTGCTAAGGAAACCCTTGTAGAATTTCCCATAACCCTGGTTCCAGCCCATTGACATTCACAATGTTTGAATTTATAATATAGTCCGGCTCGCAACATAATCTGAAGCATTGTGTTGATTAGACCAGTTTAGCATGAGAATTTTACACTGGAGAAGTGTCAGCCAAGTTCGTTAGAAGAAGAAAATCTATTAGGTAGATACTACTTTGCTGTTTCCCTAAAATACTATTTTGCAAGGACCGTGCAGAGTGGTTCATATTGCCAGGAATAGATGGGCTGCTCAAAGCATGGACTTGTCGGAGTTTGAACTGTCATTTTTTTTCTTGCCTCTTAAGTCCCTTCAGTCAGGGACTAAGCCAGGCTGAAGGAGAACAAGAGGCATTGTTGCTGCACAGAACTTTTTGAAAAACGGTGTCGTCATACCTTGGCGAGGAAAAAAAAAATCATTCTTATGGTACAGGAAGTCACCTGCCTGCTGCAACTTGCCCTAGAAATACATGTCTACACAGTGAAGCTAGAATAGCTTCTGGAGTCCTGAACCAGCTTGTCCGTTTTATTCAGCATCTATGAAGCTAGAAGCCAATCAGCTCTGCCTTCACATGCAGTCATGTCCCAGTCACTTGCGTTACTGTGCACAGAGCACATACAGGGAGTTATACCTCCCAAAAGCCTCAGCGAGGGACTTCAGTGTATATCTAAAGGAAGCAAAGGCCACTTTAAAAAAATCCTCTTTCTACTTGGCTCTAAATAAATAACAATTGCAGCGTGAGCAATCATAACTTTGTGATTTTAGGGGGAGACTTTCAAAGGTACATTTTAAGTCCTTTTGTGCCTTTTGAAAAATCTTCCCCTAAAGGCACAAAATATGGCTCATCCTGTGGCACCTAGATCATCTTTGGTCACCAGATTGAACACCCAGGAGACTGAAATACTTTCTTTATCCACCACTGGAGGGGGACAGCCTGAGTGGTGGAAGTACAGGCTTCCCCTTATGCCAGGGGTGGGCAAACTTTTTGGTCCGAGGGCACATCTGAGTATAGAAATTGTGTGGTGGGCCATGAATGCTCATGAAATTGGGGTTGGGGTGCGGGAGGGGGTGAGGGCTCTGGCTGGGGGTGCGGGCTCTGGGGTGGGGCTGAGGATGAGGGGTTTGGGGTGCAGGAGGGTGCTCTGGGCTGGGACCGAGGGTTCGGAGGGCAGGAGGGGGATCAGGGCTGGGGCAGGGGGTTGGGGAATGGGGTGGCTGGGGGTGCATGCCCTGAGCGGCGCTTACCTCAAGCAGCTCCCAGAAGCAGCAGCATGTCCCCCATCTAGCTCCTATGTGGAGGTGTAGCCAGACGGTTCTGCGGCACGCTGCCCCATCCGCAGGCGCCGCTCCTGCAGCTCCCATTGGCCGTGGTTCCCGGCCAACGGGTGCTGCGGGCGCAACGCTTGGGGCAGGGGCAGCACGCGGAGCGGAGCCCCCTGGCTGCCCCTATGCGTAGGAGCCGGAAGGAGGGACATGCCGCTGCTTCTAGGGGCGCCTCCTGACCCTGCTCCCTGGCTGGAGCGCCGGAGCGGGGCAAGCTCCAGACCCCACTCCACAGCGGGAGCTCGAGGGCCGGATTAAAACGACTGGCGGGCCGGATCCGGCCCACGGGCCGTAGTTTGCCCACCCCTGCTTTATGCTGTGGCAAGAGGATAGTCTAGTCTTCACACCTGACAGTCCAGTCTCCATGGACCATTCAGTCCTTAACCTTTCTTCTGTGATGTGAATTTGTTGTACTAATAACTGAGCTGAGACCTCACCCAGCTCATTTCACATAGACCACTCAACATACATCAGATTGTAATTGCTTTGATTACGGTCAGCCTGGTCTAGATTCAAGCCAGGAATTTAGAATCGAATGGCTGTGCTGTCTCATTACCGTCCCATGAACTATCTTGTCTCTTCTCCCCCATGTGTGATAGCTTAACGCCAAATTATTATTGGATGGGATTCCTACTGGCCGTTCATGCTAGATCTAAATGCTGGTACATTGCATTTATTCTTCTGATGTGGGTTTTCTGAAGCTGTTGTTCTTTGCTACAGTGTGCGGCTCCGCCGCGGGGCGTGTCAGTTATTAGACGGCCTCCTAGCCCCTCTATGGGTGAATTTGTCAGGTCTGTGTCAGGTCTGACTTTTTCCCCCTTCCCCTTGCTAATACCAAAACTAAATAGATTTTAAAAAATAGTTTGAATACATTGTTATTTGGTCGCCTTTCATGGGGGAAGAAAAACACAAATTAAAGCGCAGTATGACTATTTTATGCGATATGGTACTACTTCCTCTTGTGTTCAGCTGGATCAGTTCTGCATTCTTGTGGTTTAAAGGCATGAAAATGGACTGCCCTGATCTTGACCAAGGCTCTTCCTTGGAAACCCCAGAATAAGCATGTGGCTCGCATGAGTTCTTGCTTAGAAATGTCCAAGACATCATTGCTCAGATTTAAATCGCTGTATTCACATTGCAAAGGGGTGGAGGGGGAGACAAGTAGTACATTCCTGAAACTTATTCTGGACTGATTATGAAAGGGCTATTTGTTTAATCCTTAGGACTGATGATTAGAGATCTGTTTTTCAAAATGGCTTCATTATATTTGTCATTAATGCCTCTCAGAAACCAGATCAATGAAAGGAAAACCTAGGAAGTTGTCCCATTGAACGAAGGCATAAACGCTGTCTTGTTAGACGTATGCATCCGGGCTGGGATCAGCAGGGGTTATACAGGTAGAAATTCTGCTGTGTGTTTTCAGCATAACTCTATTTCAAAAGCTCTCCAAAATTTTTATTTTTTAATGTGCCTAGTGCTCTTTTGCCCTTCAGAGCAGATACTTTGGATTGTCTCCAGCAAGATACATGAGGAAACTGAAAGCAGTAACGTTTGGGATGGTACAAGGCTACCAGTGAGAACCTCCCTAGCTCTGACATGCATTAGCAATGTGTCTGTAAACTGCTGTTAGTATCTCGATGCTGCCTTGGAACGGAAAGACATGGTTTGTGTTAATGTCTTAAAGATTACTGCCAATAGAATATTAGGACCGTCTTTTTAAAAAGAATTTGGATATGCCACATGAATGTTTTTACTAAAATAGAAACAAAAGCAGACTGAGCCGTTTTATCGGAAAATGCTGGAGATCTCCAGTTAAAAGTAGCTGAAGCCCTGCCAGACAGGAAATTGATCTAGGCAGAGGTCGTTCAAGAAGAGCTGTGAATGGTCAGACTTCACAATTTTTACACGCTTTCTGCCTGGCAATTTTGACATTCCCACTCATCTGGTGTGCTCTTCATTTTGTGACGGTTTCCTACTGTGTGTTTGTGTGTTTCTTTCAAGTGCGTCCTTATGGTTATGCTAATTTTGCATGTGTGTACGTTTTATTTTATTTTAAACCCATTCCAAAGAACAGTTTAGGGACTTCCTCTCTGCTCAGCATACTCATATAGTGGAGAAATGAGAGGCAGATATTTTATCCCTTGAGCAGACTATCACAGAAACCAGAGTCTTTGTGCAGAAAGTATTAATTGGGTTACATTTTAAAAAAATGGCTGATGGGTGTATGTGCGTGGGTGTGTGAGAGAGAGAATGATGTTTTAAAAAAAAAAAAGAAAAGAAAAAGATGCCTCAGTTCTTAGGTGCCGGACTACAATCTCCTTGGGTCAGTTTACTAGAAGTACCGAGCAGTGACCGCTCTTAGTGACGTATCTGGAGTTGAGTGCTCAGCGCCTCTGGAAAATCAAGCCCAGGGTTTGTCAAATTGGACGTCCAGTGCCCCTGGCCACTCTTGGAAATGTTGGCCTTGCTGTCTAGTTTGGCATCTGACTAAAACTACCAGTGACCTTTTCAAGCTTCCTCTTGTTCTAACTTTAAAATATGTGAAAATCTCTCTCCTTCTACCAATTATTGTCTACCCTGAAATACCTTTTTCCCCTTTTTTTTGAAATTGCCATGACACGCTTTTTGTGTGTATTTTTGTTCATTCACTACCATGATCAGTGCAGCTTTGCAAACAGTGTTTTGACTTCCTTCTGCCTCAGTGGAACAAAACAGTGTTTTGACTTCCTTCTGCCTGGAAGAGCTGTGAAAAATCAGGTCTTGGTTTGCCTGGGTAGGAAATTTACCACAATGCGGTAGAATGATCAGAAGCATCCGTGTGGGGATCGTGTGTAAATGTTAAAATAAATCCTACAATATTATTGTTTCTTAGTACAGTGGAGTAGCTTCTGTAAAAGCAAACGTGTACCGTAAATGTATTACTCACCAGGATTTACTTGCAGGGTTTTCAAATGAGTAAGGCAGCAGGATGTGAGCTGCCTAAGCTGTCAGGTCACTTGGCAAGGAAGTGGCTGCATATGTTTCTGACCCCTCCCTATCTGCAACCCGCAATCTAGCTGGCACTACGGAGACCACATGAAATACTTCTTTTAAATGAAGAAGCTTTAAACTTTGGCCTTTAGGAATACTGGTATAAGGTTTTTTCAGCAGGCACAACAAACTATCCCAGGCCGTATAATTTGAGGAGCCGGGAAATGCAGAACCTGCTGGTTTTAATCTGTTGATTGCATTTATTCTGGCACTTGTTAAAACCCTAAAGTAAATCCTGTGTGGGAATGGTGTGAGGGTTGGAAATGGTACTGCATGTCACTCTGGACGGGGTTTCAGGAACTGAAGGAAATAAAGAATCTACGCAGAGAAGTCATCTCTGTGTACACGTAGGTTTCCTGAAAGAGGATTGTGGGGGAGAGGGAATAACTTCCTGAGTTTTCTTAGTGGTGGGGAGGGGTTGGCTAGAGATACCTCATTCCCTTTTTAAAATGGAAGAGGTATTTTTTTTACAATGTAGTCTGTGTGTTCAGATGTGGGATGACTGTCATGGTTACTGTCCATGATACAAAATTACTCAAGATAGTTAAGACCCAGGCAGACTGTGAAGAGCTACAAAAGGATCTCTCAAAACTGGGTGACTGGGCAACAAAATGGCAGATGAAATTTAATGTTGATAAATGCAAAGTAATGCACATTGGAAAGCGTAATCCCAACTATACATATAAAATGATGGGGTCTAAATTAGCTGTTACTACTGAAGAAAGAGATCTTGGAGTCATTGTGGATAGTTCTCTGAAAACATCCAGTCAATGTGCAGCGACAGTCAAAAAAGCGAACAGAATGTTGGGAATAATTAAGAAAGGGATAGATAACAGGACAGAAAATATCATGTTGCCTCTATATAAATCCATGGTACGCCCACATTTTGAATACTGCGTGCGGATGTGGTCGCCCCATCTCAAAAAAGATATATTGGAATTGGAAAAGGTTCAGAAAAGGGCAACAAAAATTATTAGGGATATGGAACGGCTTCCATATGAGGAGAAATTAATAAGACTGGGACTTTTCAGCTTGGAAAAGAGACAGCTAAGGGGAGATATGATTGAGGTCTATAAAATCATGACTGGTATAGAGAAAGTAGATAAGGAAGTGTTTACTACTTCTCATAACACAAGAACTAGGGGTCACCAAATGAAATTAATAGGCAGCAGGTTTAAAACAAATAAAAGGAAGTATTTCTTCACCCAGCACACAGTCAACCTGTGGAACTCCTTGCCAGAGGATGTTGTGAAGGCCAAGACAAGGCCAGGGTTCAAAAAAGATCTAGATAAATTCCTGGAGGATAGGTCCATCAAGGGCTATTAGCCAGGATGGGCAGGGATGGTGTCCCTAGCCTCTGTTTGCCAGAAGCTGGAATGAGCAACAGGGGATGAATCACTTGATGATTACCTGTTCTGTTCATTCCCTCTGGGGCACCTGGCACTGGCCACTGTCGGAAGACAGGATACTGGACTAGATGGACCCTTGGTCTGACCATTCTTATGTTCTTAAATCAACAGCAAATGGTGACTGTTTGCCACACAAACACGCTCTTGTCTAGCTTGGAAAAATGACAGGGAAAGAAGTAATGGAAAACTAGTGAAATATGCTTTGCATTTCTCTGTTGGAAACATATTTTAGAATAAGGCAGTACTGAAAGTTATCCTCTCATATTAATTTTTATCCCCATGTAACTGCACTGACTTAAGTGAAGTGACTCCTGACTTCCACTGCATACGTGAGAAGAAAATTGGGCCAAACATTTTTTAACAAGTGCTTTTCCTCATCCCTATGGCATCAAGTCTTTTAAATCTCTCCCCACACCTCCCCTTTCGCTATAAATATCTGGCTCTGAGAAAATAGAAGACCTACAGATTCTGTGGCTGACCAAAGCAGCATCTGACATTGGTTGAAGATTATGTAATAGTTCTCAAGGTTTTGGGGAGATTCATTTTCTCCCATCGTTCATTGCTCATTTGTTTGAGTTTGTTTTATAACTGTAATCCACCATCCTCATGGAGCTCATCTCGTATCCCTGGATATAAAGGCAGGACTATTCCTCCAGAGAGAGAAGTTAGAGCTTTGTTTTGTCCTCCATGGTGCAGGAAGTTGCTGTGTTACTAACGTGCTCTTGTGAGACTAGTGGGGATACTCCTACTTGATAGCAGGTGGTGTGGACTTAAACCATACTTTCTGCTACTTGCCAATCATAGCTTCAGCTGAATTGCAAGTCACCCTCGCACAAATCCTATCCCCCTAGTGATCTTTCCTTTCTGTTCTGTGTTTTATTGCTGTTTGAGCTGTGACTTGTGGGGGGAGGGTGGAAGGAGAAAAACTTGTGATCACCATTTTACATCATCTTTCACTCATGTCAGATGCTGCTTTGGTCTTAACCAAAGTTTTCTTAACCAAGTTACACCTCAAAACCATAGCTGAATGCATTGCATCCTGTTGTACTTTGGCTGAAGTTTCCATTTTGCAAATATCTTAAACTCTTCAGGCTGCTGCTAATTTTACTTAATGTGCAGCTGATCACAGCAGCAAGTTTATCAGGTAGTCTTCCTATTGCACATGATTGGTAAGAGGAAACTATTTGGGGAAAGAAAATTGCAGTGCTAATATAATGCAACATCCTTGAATGCTGTTCACGGTGCTCCCGTGCTAGCCTTAGAAATTATAGGGCCAGATCCCTAGTTGGTGTAAATTGGGGGATATGGTCAATGGAGGTATGCTGATTTGCACCAGCGGAAGATCTGGCTGTATATTACTTGTTAAGGATGCTAGTGATTCCGCAGAGAAAAGGAGGCACTTCTTCAAACTCTGGACACAGGAAAAGTGAGAGTTAAAACTTGGCTTATATATAAAAATATAAGCCAGGTGCACAGATGTCTTAAGAGATTGGAGGAGACCAAACCTTACTCTTCGGTCACTGGCTGTCATCCAGCCCAGGTTAGATTTGACCAAAAGTCATTGCCATCGTTTGACCGTTTGGTATTCTTGGTCCCTTTCCATTGGACACGGCTGCATCACAAACGACCCCCGCACTTGAACGTCTTGGCAGTTTAGAGGGCTTCAGTTTCCAGGGAGGTGACTCCTGGAACTTTCACAAGTTTTACATCCCCTTTAAAAACCAAATCAAAACCTGAAACATAGATGGACTTAGTTACCAAGTAATGCTGCCTATTTAAAAAAAATAGTTGGGTTCTTTTTTTGCTAACTAGTTCCTCAGCTGTGAAAATTCCCTCTTTGTAGGTCTGGGTTGGCTTTTATGAATCACCTTGTGAAAATTTCTCTTGGAAAATTCTTAGTGTCCACTCCACTGGCAAAGTGTGGGCAGGCCTTGAGAGTGCTTCTCCACCAGGTTTTGGTAGTGCATTTCAGTCCTCTCCTGCCATGCCCCCTGCTGTACTGGTAATGAGCAGAGACCTGTGCGTGGCCTTTAACTACTTGCCAGCAGAAACGGGAAGTAAATAAAAAGGCCCATTACACCTAATACCAGCATAACTGAGTGTCTTGACTGAAGTCAATGGGATTACTGTGGTGTAAAGACAAGGTAAATGAGAGCAGAGTGAGAACAATCAAAGGCCTCTTTTTTTGTGTTTGGCTGGAGCCCAGAACCAAAGGAATATGCAGTTAATACTCATGCAGTACTACAGCTTTCCTTTGAGACTCCAAAGTGAGGAAATAGCGCATGCTACCATTTCTCTGGAACTGATTTCCTTCTGGAAGTGGCTTCAGACCGTGAACCTGCCCTTTACATTGTTAGGTTTTTTTTGCCTTTGTTTTGGATATGTTACAGAAGAATATGTGAGATCAATAGTGCATCTAAGTTGAATGGGCACAGCCCCTTGTGTTTCCACTTCATAGAAGAAGTGAAGTGTTTTGTTGCAGGATGTGGTGAGGGTATGACTCGGCTCTTGCTAACCATAGCTACTGTCGCACTGCATTTTGCTGTCAGCGTCCCCTCTTGTTATGACTTTCAAAAATTTTCTCTGTGTGATCAAATGCATCTTAAACTTATTTTTTCCCCTATCTCCTTGGCCCTTCACTGTTGGTCTTAAATTAGTCAAGCAAATATCAGTAGCTTCAGGGGTTCATGCAAATATCTCTCAGTATCGGGGAATGTGTACCCTGCACAAACCAAGGCAAAATTTGGTCAAAAGCGCAGAGCTTCGCTTGGGTTCATCTCCAAACTGGCCCAGGCTCACTTCATCATGAGTGAATCTCTCAATGAACCTGGCTGGAATTTTGAGTGGGTCCCAACTCAAAAATGTGGGTGGGTGGGTGGGTGTGGGCACCCCGCCCTTTCCTCTCTCGTTGGAGTGACTTTGTGAACATGTGGCATGGCTCCAGAACTGAACTTCATGGCTGTTGGATTGCTGGCAATATGGGTTGTTAGCCATGGGGTTCTCCTGTATTTTTGGAGTGTGGAACACGTCTTAATAGCGTCTCGGGGCCATTTCTCCTCCCATTGCACAACCGGAAAAACCTCTGGCAATGAAGGCCATTGCTTACATGGGAAAGTAACATTAGGAAAGTGTTTGATGTGTTCTTCATTCTCCTTAATGCAGTGTAGCAGATGCGCCAGCACCATACGAGCAGCCAGCTCTCCTCAGATGACTAATGTCTCCAAGAACCACTGTGGAGCTACGCAATGCTTCTGTTGCAGGCTGACTTAAAATGGCCTGTCTTCGTTGGGCTGGTCAGCACTTTCCTCATTACAACACCCAAAATCACGTGTCTGTTTCACAAGAGGAATCCTGTCATTCAGGGTCAGATTCGGATACCCTAGCTCACGTAGAGAGTAGTCCCAGTGATTTTTTAATGAGACCACTTCTGGAATAAGTTACTCCCCCATGTCTTTAAGGGTGTTAGAATCTAGCCTTTGTTGAGGATCCAGCCTGAAACCAATCTCCCTGCTATGAGTCCATGGACACAGCTGTTGTGGGTAATATTTTACTCATTTCTGCCTAGTAGCAAAATAATGCTGTGCCAGTTTCTGAATGCTTTCATAAAACAATGTAGCTACCTTGGTACCATAGTGGTAGAGTCTTGGTGTCTTGTAGTAGTAATAACAGTAATAATCTGCTTCTTCACCCACAATAACTTGGCAAACTGGGTATAAACCTTCTCTCACTTAATGTTTTGTGTAGAAGTCAGTGACCTGGGTCTGCAACACTTTCCCTACAGTGACAGAGGCTGAATGAGGAACCTCTTTGAGAACTTGACCCTCACTCTTCTACCTTGTGCACTTCCCTTAAAGAAATCTAGTCCTAAGAGGAAAGGGGAGGGGAAACGAAGCATATTTGGTGTTCGTTTCAGTTCTATGAGTTTGAGGTGTATGTCCAAACCTTCCCACTAAGGCATTCAAACAAATTCACTCCTTCTGAACAAAGTCTCTTGTTGAAAAAGCTGCCCCTCTAACTACTGTAAATTCTCTGTGTTGCAGATCAGAAGGTACTTGGAGAACCAGAGGCGCTCAGAGATATTTCTGTGAAGATAGAGGCCATTACGACCTTGCCATTGGAAACTGTCCCACCGCTGTGTGTCTCTAGCTGTCGTCACTGAAGACTTGTGAAAGAGAGGAGGGAAAAAAGAAAAATGTCCAACCCTTTAAAGCAAGTGTTCAATAAGGACAAAACCTTTCGGCCCAAACGCAAGTTTGAACCTGGGACTCAGCGGTTTGAGCTGCACAAGAGGGCTCAAGCCTCTCTCAATGCAGGGCTGGACTTGAAGCTGGCCGTCCAGCTGCCATCTGGTGAGGAACAGAATGACTGGGTGGCGGTGCATGTGGTGGACTTCTTCAATCGCATCAATCTGATCTACGGCACCATCAGTGATTATTGCACGGAACAGTCCTGTCCGATCATGTCTGGGGGACCCAAGTACGAGTACAGATGGCAGGACGAGCACAAGTACCGGAAACCCACTGCCCTGTCTGCTCCCAAGTACTTGAACCTCTTGATGGACTGGATTGAGGTGCAGATCAACAATGAGGACATTTTCCCCACCAATGTTGGTAAGTTCAGGTCTGATTTGTGGGGAAATTAATTGGACTGACACAAGATCAATTGATTTAAATCAGGGCAATTTACATCACCAAATGGAAAACCTTGAGTTAAATGATCAGTGTTAAGGAACTTTTCCATTGGTACTTCCTTTATTTTCTAAAGAGAGGTGCATCCTCATTGGTTGATATAACCATTAAAACATGTCGATTTACAACTAAATAGAGCCTTTACGCTAGATTTGGAACGTCTTTTTGCTACCTAGGAGGGTACACTATAACTCTTTATATTTATTTAAGCATTTATATAGCTTAATGTTTTCAGATTCTTATTAATTGTACAGTTTTAGTATGTTAGAAAATGGTGAATGATGTATTGTTCATCGACAAGATAATCAACTTATTGGTGACGATTTGTGTCAAGCCGCACTAGGATGATAATGGGAATTTAATTAAAAACACCAAATGGCATAGAATATTTATTTTTTATTAAACAAAACTACCTTAAATGTTTTGGATACATGAATTTTAGTGTTTTTTCATGAGCTGGAGAGGAAGTTTCCATGCTGGGTGGAGTCATAAATATTAATAATTTGAGAACTGAGCTAAGGTAGGGAGAAGCTATAAAATAGAAGTATGAGACCCCCCCCACCCCCACCCCACCCCTCTGGTGACTCAGTGGATGATCCTGATGAGATGCACATAGTGTCTCCTGGAGTCAGAAGCTGGGTCCCAATCCGTGTGATGACTTTGCCAGTCCCTTGCAGCCAGTGGCACAGGCCTGGGTCCTCCACAGGGTCAAGCTCTTAATACAGGACATGACCTGTTGTGCCATGTTGATAAAACAACCTCAAAAGTTTTCCCCATCTTCTTTCTTTATATAGAAAAGCAGCTTTTAACTCGGAGTTTGTCATAGAGGCTCATGGATTCAACATATTTATTTTTTTATTTAAATGTGTTAAGGCCTAAACTTATCATCATCTCTTAACATATTTTCTATTAAATTCAGATTTCATTTTAAATGAGTTTATTTTTAAAAAAAGAAAAACGTATTCTAATTTAAATAACAAAATAAAAAATATCCGATTTCTTTTTCAGAAAAATCGACTTTTATCCACCAGTACTGACTCTTGCCCTTTCTAGTCCCCTGTTCCTTTTCCAGTAGGCACTTGTTTATGACAGTGGTTTTCAGCCTGTGGTTCACGGACCTCTGGGCGGGTCTACAGACTCTAAGATTTCCAAAGGGGTCTTCCCCTCCATTTGAATTTTTTTAGGGGTCTGCAAATGAGGAAAGGTTGAAAACCACTAGTTTATGGCATTGGATATCACTGCTGCACAGATCCTTGAGAGGGTAGGTGAACTGCTTCCTCTAGTACTGACTGGCAACTTTTGGGGATTGGTCCTGCTTTGAGCAGGGGGTTGGACTAGATGACCTCCTGAGGTCCCTTCCAACCCTGACATTCTATGAAAGTGACTGCTGATTTTGGATACCTTCGTGCCCAGCCTGCCTAACTGTTTTGTTAAAGAAGTGCCAAGTACCCGCGGTTACCATAGATTTCAGTTAGAGTGGTGGATGCTTAGTACTTCTGGAAAATTAGGCCTAAATTGTTTCAGGCGAGGCACTCCAAATCAGAGGGGGCTCTTGCAAAATTCAAATGGTACATCAGAGATTATGTGGCTGCTGTGAGCATGGGAGGAGTCACTCTGCTCTGCAGAGGTTGGGCTGCTGGACTTGATCTTTCATTCTGAACAGTAGTTTAGGACCGGTGCCTGTGCAACACCTGGATTTAGTCCATGTGATTGTGCCTCCATGGCTAGTCTCGATGGTAATGGCCTGCAACTTACTACTAAAAGTTTATTCTTTAGCTCAGGTAGGCAGGGGCTTGTATTTTTGTTGCTGAAGGTTCTGGGTTGGCTCCCTCAAGGTCAATTTCTGTGAATGGGATTCATGGCTCTTGGAAAATCTTACTCATTCTGCCAAAGTATTTTTAGTACTGTCAGGTTGAGATAACAGAATTTAAAAATTCATCCATTCTGACTGACACCTGGTTGAGGAGGTGGTGGTTGACAGAGGAAAACCGCTTGCAAAATTTATCACTGTCCCATCTAGTGAAGGAAGAGGTCCAAGACTTGCAGAAGGGGTTTGCAATCTTGGACTACGTGGACCCCTGAGTGCTCTTGGAGTCCTTAATAGCTTATAGCTCTCTTCCCCCACATTTGTGATTAACTAGAGTTGTGCCCTTGCCCTCTCATGTAGACTGTGCTGCAGTAATCCAGGTTTGCCCGCTGTACTTCGGGATCATTCAGAAGCACAGCACAGAATGTGGTGGCCCATCAGCTTAGTGGAGCAGATCTGAGTTATGAGCACATCACGTCCATGCTCTGTGAACTACACTTGCTTCTGGCTGCAGTTCAAGGTGTTGATTCCGATTCATACCTGGCCTGGGACTTGGTCACCTGAGGGATTCTTCTCTCTCCTTATGGACCATTGCAACAACTGAGATGTTTTTGACAACAGACCCAAACCTTTGGGATTGGTCATGCAGGGTGTTTTCAGCCTAGGGCTCCAAGCAGTGATGCTTTTTGCTCCCTAGAGCAGCCCATCAGGGCCTGCACTTACTGACTTCATACTCTGGTGCAAGACGCATCTTATTGGCTGCGCTCTGCTTTGCCTGCAGATGTGTGGCTGGTTGGGTGGTTCAGGAGTTTTGTGATCAGAATGACGCACCTCTTATTTTATTTCCAGATCTGACATCTTTCAACCTCCCGTTGCTTAAAAACGAAGGCCAGAGGGCCTGATTCTCATTTGTACTAAGAAGGCTCCTTAACACCACTCTGGCAGCGTCAAGAGGTCGTAGAGTGTGTGTAATGGTAACCTATGTCCCTCTTATGCTGCCAAAGGAGTGTAACGAGGCCTTGGTGTAAACAGTTTTGGAGCCCAAAATGTCCAAACTTGGGTGCCCAAAAATAGGCTCATGAAGCTATATTTGTGCATCTAAAGGAGTGGGCTGACTTTCAGCAGTGTTGACGGCCCACGGTTCCCCTTGTAGTCCATGAGAATTGCAGATGCTCTGCTCCTAAATTTAGCCTTTCAAGTGTTGGCTTAATGCTTTATACCCATGGAGATCTGAGACTCCAGCGTCTCTCTGGTATGGTATAAAGCTTTTGTCTCCGTCTCTTGCAGCTTGTGAAATACTGGACCTTTTTGAAACCTCTCTCAGCAGTGCTTTTTCTTAGCGCTAGTCTGGACCTGAATACAGGGCCTCTTGGACAAGTGTGATTCAGCCCTTGCTCCTTGAGTTAGCACTGCTGCCGCAGAGGTTTGCTTAGCTTTTGGCATAGGGTCAGTCTTCTGCTGCTCTGAATGACCCCAGGTGGTCTTTCAAGCAAAGCCCTAAGGCAGTGGTTTTCAAACTGCGGGTCGCAACCCAGTGCTGGGTCGCAGCGGCTCTGGTCAGCACCATCGACCGGGCTGTTAAAAGTCCCGTTGGCGATGCTGCCTGGCTAAGGCAGGCTAGTCCCTACCTGTTCCGACACCACACTGCGCCCCGGGCAGCAGGTCCGGCTCCTAGGCGGGGGGGCCATAGGCCTCCGCGCGCAGCCCCCGCCCCAAGTGCTGGTTCCGCTCTCCCATTCGCCAGGAACCAGCCAATGGGAGCTGGAGGGGTGGTGCCTGCGGGCGAGAGCCATGCGGAGCCGCTTGTGAGCCTCCACCTAGGAGCCGGACCTGCCGCTGGCCGCTTCCGGGGCTCTCCACGGTGTCAGAACAGGTAGGAACTGGCCTGCTGTAGTCGGGCAGCACCGCCAATGGGACTTCTAACGCCTGGGCTGCTGACTGGGAGACGCCCGAGGTAAGCCTGTGCCCCAACTTTTTGCCCCAATCCCCTGATCCAGCCCTGAGCCTCCCCCAAACCTGGAGCTCCCTCCTACACCCCAAACCCCTCATCCCTAGCCACACCCCAGAGCCTGCACTCCTGCCCCAGCCCAGAGCCTCCTCCCACAACCGGAACCCCTCATTCCCTGCCCCACCCCGCAGCCTCCAGCCTCTCCCACGCCCCAAACCCCTCATCCCCACCTTCGTTGGGTTGTAGGCATAAAAACATTTCTTCAACTGGGTCGCCAGAAAAAAAGTTGGAAAACCACTGCCCTAAGGCAACTCCATTCAGCTCAGGGATAGACTGGGTGATGCAAGGTCTGGGTTGGGGTGGGGAAGCAAGCAGTGGACACTGGAGGGGAGGGGATGTTGCACAAGGAAGGAACAATAATAGTCCCGTGACCCTTTGTCCTAATTCCTGATTTGGTAATGAAACCTGTTTGCCCTGTCTGGACAGGCAACACAGGTCAAGGTTCTGCCAAATGAAGCAGAACCAGATGACGGCTGCCTGGGTGTTTGTGTGGGAGACCAACTAACAAATGGGATAGGGGAGAAGGAGCTGGTTATCCACTTGAGATCCCACCGGATCCCATCCACTCCTGCACTACTTCAGTGTATCTAGAGCATGCCAAGATATTCATCCTTCTCAAAGCGCTAATGAAACGGCTCAATCTGATTGTGTGCAGAAAGTGTCCACCATTACTCAGACCCCATCTGCACACACACAACAACAATACTTAAATGTGGTGACATTGGGGAAGAGATTAAGACAGTAAACCCACCCCCAACCTACAACAGTACCTGTATCAGTTGTCAAAATCCTTGCTGTGTGTTCATCTGGGTAACCACAGGAAGTTCTGGGGTGTGGTCCCTTTAGTTACGGTTCTTCAGCAAGGACCTCTTTTGGACTGAGTGATTGCTGGAACATCTGTTCCATTTGGAGGGGGGAAGCTTACATCATCAAAGGAGTTCTGTCTTGTTTAGAGTTTTCTAGCTATGCTTATAATGCCAGCTTCACTAACTGAACACAGACTGAAAATTAATTTCATGCAGAGCTCTTGGGAGCAGGGGAAGAAGGGTATTTAACGAATACCCTTCACCTCTTACCTCCTCCTTGCATGTGGATAAGCAAGTAGACTTTAAACTCAAGTTGTTTTGTAATTACTAGAAAGAGCAGCTTATCAAACTCTACTGTATTGCAGATTGCAAACGTAGCTGTTCGAATGAAAGACACACAAACAAAATGTCGAATGTGAACAGGGGCCTATAAATGACTGAGCGTAGTATTATCTTAATTTTAACTCCTATTAACCTGAAGGATCCCAAAGGGTTTGTCAAATTTACTAAACTATATATAGGAGCCACTCCTCCCAGGATGCAGCCACTTCTAGAGTGGAGCATGGTGATCTAATGTCTTGCATAATTTTTTGTAAAAATGTCCCAACAGGAACTGAGGGAAACCATATCAAATTGAAACTGCAGATGGAAATCTATATGTGCACTAATCCAGTTTGTATTCGGGTCTCTCAATTAATACAGGACCCAATAGCATAGGTTAATAGCATTAACTTTGGAAAAATTGGTCCAAAACTTGGAGGGAATGCAGTCTGTGAATTACCCCCGAGGAAACTGTTCTTGCATCACTTCAGTACACACTGGACTGTTTCTTTTTATGCTTTAGGAAGACTGCATGGCACCATAGTCCTGGGGAAAGTGCATTTCACTAAATCATGGTGCTCGTATGTTCTTCTTGCAGGTACTCCGTTCCCCAAGAACTTCCTTCAGGTAGTGAAGAAGATTCTGTCCAGGCTCTTCCGGGTCTTTGTTCACGTCTACATCCACCATTTTGACAGGATCACCCATATGGGGTCAGAGGCCCACGTGAACACCTGCTACAAGCACTTTTACTATTTTGTGAAAGAGTTCAATCTAATAGACACCAAGGAGCTAGAACCTCTGGTGAGTGAATTTGGCTGGATTATAGCTATGAATGGCCACAGAGTGGTGCGTCTCAAACAGAACTCTGGGATCCGGACTCCCTGTCCACTGAATACCAAAGCCAAACATTGGATTCAGTTTGAGAGATTCTGAGCGCTGAAGAGGGTGACTGAAATCCTGTCGTACCTATTCCGTCCCCCCCCCCCCCCCCGCCCCCATTACAGCTCAAAAACCTGTTCTTACCCTGCCCTCTTTTATTCTGGCCCAGATCCCAGGGTACCTCATGCGGCTGAGCAGGGCCATTACACCCACGGAGAGAGAAGCTGCCACGTTTGTAGATTCTGCCTGGTAACCGCCTTGTGCTTCAGGCTGCCATCTTGTCTGTTCCCCCACCGCCGCCACCACTCCCCATTGTCTGGTCAATGGCTGAGTCACATGCATCTGCTGTTCCTCAGTCCGGGTGCTGCACACTGCAATGAGCTGTGCACCCCTGCTAGCAAAGCTGCAATTGAATTCCAAGGATCTACGTACCCAGCCTTATCACTGTGTAGCCAGCACATCGCTGTGCACGACCCAGAAAGGCAGGGGGGTAGGATGCGGGTCACGGAGTCATGAGCCCTTGGTCCTAGTCCCAGTTGTCAGTGACTAGCTGTGGGACTTGGAGTGCGTGTGCGCTCAGGCTAAATCACCTCCTCTGTCCCCTCCCTGTCCTTTATTTCCCCTTCTGTAAAATGAGCACAGCGATGCTCACCAACTTCATAAAGAGCGTGGAGGATGCAAAGTGCCCTAGAAGTGCTAGGTGTTGGCATTAGTCTGGAACGGTGGGTGATGGTTATTCTCTAGCTGCATGCAGCCAGACCGATTTTAATCTGATGGGGCAGCTGGGGAGGCCTCCTGCCTGTCAGTGAATAGGAATATGGGGGCAGAGGTTAAAGGTGACGCTGAATTTCTTCCCCATGTGAGTGTTCAAACTGGAATACGTTTTTTTTTTTTTTTTTTAAATTAACAATGCTATGGAAACAACATTCCAAACTTTGAGACTTTCCTACTGAAATGTCCCTTGCCTGGGAATTGTGCTTCTTACCACTAACTTCCCTGTCTCTTGTGTGTCCTTTGCTAGAAGGAAATGACCTCCCGGATGTGCCACTGAGCTCTGGACCTTCCTGCCCTCACCCAGGCCAAGCCGCCTCAGGACTGCTGAACCCCATCGCTGCACCGGAGATGCCGCTCAAGGGACGATCAGAGACATTTCATAGAAATATATTTTTATTGAGCTTTCAACTTAAAATGGAGACTGCAGAAATATTTTTTTAAAGATGCCTTAGATAACTAGTTTTTATGGTAATTTCTGTAATTGTTTGCCACTAGATGGAAATGCATCATTTTTCGTCAGTTTTTTTTAGAGGGGGGAACGAGCATTATGAGAGAACCACCTGATGTTTCATCTCACTGGCCGCCTTGTTGGCTGGCCCTAACTAAGCCTAGTCTGACCACAGACTTTGTTGCTTCAAGTGTTTTTTAAGATGGACTTGCTTTCAACCTAGCCAGGGCGTGGAGTTGGTCTTGAGACCGTAGCAGTGCATGGCACTGGCTGTGGGGGAGCAAGGCTTACCTGCATCCTGAAGGTAGGGTAGGAAGTGCTTTGTTAGGGCAGCTATTCCACTAGGTGAGAATGAACTATAACTGAAATGTGCATATAGACGTGGCTCCTTGCACACTTCTCCAGCCCTTGTGTCTAACTGCCTTTCACTCCATGATTAGGCCTTTCTCTCTGAAAACGTTTTCTGTTCCTTTCTCTGACTTCTCAGCTAGACCACACCTTTCACTGCTTGGGGAAATCAATGCTAATCTCACTCTGTTTATTCCTCTGCTAATCTTTTGAGGTCATTGCTCACGAACACCTGCTTTTCCTAGTTCTAAAGCAGGAGAATACGAAGGTTTCCACCTTTCAAAGCACATTGTGTCAAGGGCAGAGTTGCTATATTAGGGTGCTCTCTATGCTGGGGCACGAATATACCTGGATAGATTTCACTAGACTTCTAGCGGTCTTTCTCCACCTAGTTGTAGGTTCTGTTGATGGGAGGGCGGAGCTTAAGGGGGAAGGAGGAGTTAAAATACTTTTGCTTCTCCTACTGAAAGGAGATATGAGGGGTGAGGCCACGGAGGGCTGCTGGGACAGAAGCTAGCGAAATTTTTTCCAGGCACACCAACTTTTAGCCTGTCCAAGGGCTGCTTGGGCAATTTTCTTGAAGCCCAAAGTCTAGAGCTAATCTGATTAAAATGAAGCAAAGTGAGGTCACTCTTTCCTGTAAGGAGGCCTCCAGGTCCCAGAGTGCAGTTCTCCATCTTGAGCCAAGCAAAGACTGCTAGTTGGGAGGGAGTGTTACGTATTGGATAGGTGAGTGACTGCATTTGGCCCCTGGACTGCGAGTTGCTGCAGAACTGCGTGAGATGTATCTCCACCCGGCGATGGAAGCCCTCTGTCCGTTTCAGCTTGAGTATCAAAGAGAAGCCAAGTTCTGCCACTCCAGAGACCAAATCACTTGTTTAGTCCCCCCCACTATCCCAAGACAAATCGTAGTGCTAGTGAGGCTGTGGGATCTTTGCAGATGTTGCACTGTCCTGGACTTCATTAACTGGTCCTGGCTTGGCCCGCTTTAACTTCTGTAAGTGTCCCACGCCCTCCACCTTCTCTTCCTGAACACCATTTCCCACTCCCTTTCTTCCGGCCGTCTACCTTAATAGACAAAGTCTCTAGTGCAGAGCCACAGTCCTCTGGCTTGCGTACTGCCTGGGGGAGTTTAACTTCGGCCTGTAACTTCCTAATGCAGAGACTTTAGAACACTGATTTCTCTGTGTGACAAAGGAGGGACTGCCTTGGATTTGGGGTGAAGGGTGGGACGGGGGTGGGTGGGGAAAAAAAGTTTTTTTTTTTTTTTTTTTGTTTTTTTTTTTGCGAGCAGGGAGCAAGTTGCTACCATTAGCCACTTTCCTCTAAGGAAACAGTCCTGTGGTCTGAGTGTTTGTACTTTATGTGAGTCACGTCTCGTACTATGTCCTGGACACTGTTTCTAACACATACCACTATCATTCTGTGAAACAGACACAATAAATTATGTTGTATTTATGTGTTGGGTGCTGGTTGCTAACAGCTTCTCCCTGTTAGAAGTTCTTTGTACAGACAACACACTTTTTTTTTGGTAGTATCAAGAAATAATCTTGAAATGTATCAGAGGGGTAGCCGTGTTAGTCTGAATCTGTAAAAAGCAATCTTGAAATGTTACCAGAGCGAGCACAGTGTAGGTGGGTAGGGTGGCTGCTGTTTTCTAGAGCTTCTAAAAAGCATCACTTGGCCCCTGTTACTATCTAAGCACCTCGCCCTTATTAATGTATTTGACTTTCCTGCCAGGGAGGCAGCACGATCATCCCTGTTATACAGATGGGCAAGTCACTGTGCCTCAGTTGCCCAAGATCACACAAGGAATTATGGGTTGGAGGAAGGAATCGAACACAGGTCTTGAAAGTACTAGCCTAATGCCCTAACCACTGGGCCATCCTTCCTCTGCTCTAATAGTTCTGGAAAAATGGGTGGCCCAAACAGATACTTAGGACTGCATTATCAACCTGCCAGGAGCCTGAGGGGCTGCACCCAACTTATGCGGATATATTTCCTATTTTGGCGGGGGGGGTGGAGCGCATGGCCATTTAAAACTTGCTTGTGCTGCTCTTTCCCTAGTTCATGGGCTCTCAAACGGGAGGGCATGAACAAGTTTCAGTGCATCACACCACATTTCATAGGGGAGGTGGGGGGTTGGCTCCCACTACTCCTTTCTCTCATACAATGTGAGGGTCACTGAGTGGAACAGACTGAACTACTGGTGTGGGTGGATGACTAGAGACCCCCCCCCAGTTCAGCATTATGGTCCTGCAGCAGTCAAAGGAGAACGAGTAAATACAGCTCAGACTGGCCCTTGGACTGTACCTAGCTCCTTCACCCACCCACTGCCAGCTTCAGGTCTCTGGGGCCTGGCTTTTCAGAGGTGCTGAAGACCCATAACTTCAATGAGTCAGTCGGAGCTGTGAAAAATCAGGGATTTGATCCTACAGGGGCCTCAGCACCTTTATCAACTTCTGTGGGAGTTGGCCTTCGAGCGCACCTCTTCAGTATTTAGTCTATTGGAGAGGGGATCTCAGAGAACCATCCGCTATGTGCTAGAGGACAAGGGCTTCCCTTGTCACAGGGATATAATCAAATCCTTGCTCGTCTAAGACAACGGCTATCTACCAGTCATACCGGTTCGAAATAGAAATTTGGTTGTAAATAGAGTTGCCCTGCTTGTGCACAGGGGGAAATGGTGCAGTGATGCTCTTAAAACGGAATTGGATGTTCTGCCAGAGTGCACAAGTGAAGTCTCTACACAGCCTTCTAGGCGGGTCGCTCTAGGCATGTGTGAGTTTGAAAACTCCCAAAACTGAGTTAATGTCCTGCATCAAGTTCTGGCTGATCGTGCCTGTGAGTTGCCTCTAGAGGGTGCTGCTTTCCCGCAGTGTTGTAACAGATGAGATCTAGCTTGTGTGTGTGGCCTAGGCCAGTGGTTTTAAAACTTTTTTTCTGCTTAGGGTGACCAGATGCCCTGATTTTTATAGGGACAGTCCCGATTTTGGGGTCTTTCTCTTATATAGGCTCCTATTACCCCCCACACACCTCCACCCCATCCTGTTTTTTCACATTTGCTGTCTGGTCATTCTATTTCTGGTGACCCAGTTGAAGAAAATTATTGATGCCGCGACTTAATGGAGCTGGGGCAGAGGGGTTTGGAGTGTGGGAGGGGATCAGAGCTGGGGCAGAGGGTTGGGGTGAGGGCTGTGGGGCCAGGAATAAGGGGTTCAGGGTGTCGGAGGGGGCTCTGGGCTGTGGCGGGGGGTTGGGGTGTGGGAGGGGGGTTGGGGCCAGGGATGAGGGGTTTGGGGTGCAGGAGGGGGCTCTGGGTTTGGGGGGACTCAAGGCTGGGGATTGGGGCACGAGGTTGGGGCTTATCTCGGGTGGCTCCCGGTCAGCAGCGCAGCGGGGTTGCTAAGCCAGGCTTCCTGCCTGTCCTAGCACCGCGGACCGTGCTGCACCCCAGAAGTAGACAGCAGGAGGTCCGGCTCCTAGGCGGAGGTGGACAAGCAGCTCCATGTGGCTCTTGCCCACAGGCACCACCCCCCAGCTCCCATTGGCTTGTTCCTGGTCAATGGGAGTGCGGAGCTGGTGCTTGTGGCAGGGGCAGCGTGTGGAGCTCTGTGGCCTCCTCACCATGGAGCCGGACCTGCTGCTGGCCACTTCCGGGGCGCAGCGCAGTGTCAGAACGGATAGGGACTAACCTGCCTTAGCCGGGCAGCATCACCGATGGGACTTTTAACAGTCGGGTCGGCGGTGCTGACCAGAGCCGGTGTGACCCACTGCCTTCTATTCTGCGACCCAGTAGTTGGTCGTGACCCGCAATTTGAAAGCCACTGCTCTAGTCTCGCCAAGCAACCCTACAATCACACACCAGCACGCATGACCTGACCAACCCTACAATCACACACCAGCACGCATGACCTGACCAACCATACAATCACACACCAGCTTGCACCACTCTAGTCTCACCAAGCAACCCCACACACACGACCAACCCCAACCCCGGGGGAATTCGCTCAGGGCCGGGCAGCATTGCACTGGCAGGGGCATCCCTAACCACTCGCTCACCATCGCGGCCCCAGCATCCGGGCAGGCCTGGGGCAGGGGCGACAGGGCAGATAGCCAGACTGCTTTGTCCTCAGGTTTCTCCCTAGCCCCTAGGCAGTCTGGGGGAGGCTGCTGAAATTTGTGTTGGTGGCCGGTCCAGCCCCAGGTGTCTGGGAGGTGCAAAGGTGACACATGCTCCTCACCTCTCAGGAAGTGCAACCCAGAACCACACCAAATACGAGGTGTCAATCTGGGCCGTGTTTGCCTCTTGCCGGGCTGGCACAAACAAGGAGGCTACAGCCCGGCCTGGTCTCTGTTACGCCCCTGTCCAGACAAGCCTAGAAACACTGACAGCCCTGGAGTTACTACAGCTCCACAGAGTCTGCTGAGAACAGTGTTGATACTCCTCGGTCCTGGGAGGCTGGGAACATCACCCCCGGCCGGACGGTGTGCTGAGGGACAGCAGGACAGACACAAGCCGATGGTATTGACGTTCTGGGCTAACGGCCCAACAGGGTTTTGATTTTCTTCCCCGGGTCAGGAGAGAGAAATAAATCTACCCAGAGGGGAAACAAACCCGGCAGCTACTGTAGAAGCCCTAAGGTTGGACAAAACAACAAACTGGCCAGGGCATGACCTTGCTGACTTCTCCGCCGTCTCCCCCCAGCTCTGCGGGCAGATCCCTGACAAGCCCTGATTAGCCTCTGATCAGTCACCACTGTGTTCCCGGTGTCACGTAGCAAACACTGAAATATCAGCGGTGCTGGCGCTGGATCTCTGGCATTCGGCTTCCGCAGTGGACAGACAGAGAGCCCCTGCGTTCCTAGCCAGACAAGTAAGCAGGCTGGAGCTGTGAGCTGATGGGCTAACCAGCAGGAGCTGGTCACATCCCTCCCGTGGCTGTGTAGAAGGGCTTGATGGAGAGGAAGCTGGTTAGGGTACTAGCGAGGGCTTTGAGAGACTCAGGTTCAGTCCCCTGTTCTGCCATGGACTCCCTGTGAGACACTTAGGTGCAGAGCCTCAAAGGGATTTAGGTGCCTAGCTCCATTCATGCCAATGGGAGTTAGGTGCCTACATCCCTTTGAGAACTTGGGGCTCAGCTTCTCTGTGCCTCAGTTCCCCATCTGTGAAATAGCCCTGCCCTGTGCTCAGACCCTACAGCAAGGGGGGCTCAGATACGTCCCTAGCATAGAACAGATGATGGATTTATAACCAGCGTCACTCTCTTGCTTACTCTGGTGGTGCGTGATCGGTCCTAAATGCCCTGGGCCAGGAGTCGATTTGCAGCAGGCTTTTCCTGGGTTAAGCAAGAGGAAAAAATACCAGGGACCCCACTTGCTACCGTGATGTTGATTATTTGTATTACCATGATGCCAAAAGCCCGCAGCCAAGCTTGGGGCCCCATGGTGCTAATATGTCATGGCACGTACAGCACCTAGCGCCCTGGGGGACTCAACCTCGAATGGGGCTCGGCCCCACTGGAATACAAGCAGTAATAATAAGCAGATCCCAAATGTATCCTCCAAGGCAGCACCCCCAGAGGATGCATCTATCCATCCCCACACACTATCTATCTATCCCTGTACACATCCCTCAGTCTATCCATCCCCATCCACCTATACCTAGCTCTCTACCAAAGAATTTAGAACCCCACATTTCCAACTCAAGAGTCTTAATTCCACTTGCAAACTATCTGCAAGGTGTGCAAAGGTGTGCCCTGTATGTGGGGATGGGGAATCAACGAGGCATTTGGGGGAGTAAGCAGGGTGATAGTGGGCATAATCATTCATGACCAACCAGGAAAGGGTGGGCAATTAATGACTGCAGCCCCCCCATCCCTGCCAACATAATAGCAGAGGGCTCCAAAGTGAGTCACTTTTCACCCTTTTGTTTGATCACTGAGATAAAATATAACAGAGTCTCTCTCCCAAGCGCAGCCTTCACCCCGCCCCGTGCTGCCCCAGGACAGTGCTAAATGCCAGGCATAGGCAGCCTGGTGACACAGGATCTTTCTGTGCAAGCGTCAGGGGTTCACGCTGCTGAGCGGCTTCCCCCGGTGTGGCTCCAAACCCAGGCAGCCCACTTGCTGTGGCCTGCACGGGGCGGTTCTGATCGCAATGACACCAGTGCAAATGAGTTGTTGGCTCGGCTGAAGTCACTGAGTCGCACTAGGGCCAAAGCAGAGCCCCCCCCTCGGGTCCCCCAGGGCATGAGTCCAAAGGACGGAGGACCACAGCCCTCCTGGTTTCATTCTTGGCACTAAACGTGGCTGGGGAGATGGGGGAAGTGACCCATTGCAGCGAGGACAGGAAAGTGCCTGGAGGAGGCTACAGCCTCCGCTCACCCACGGGGGCACAGGGATACCCCCCCCCAACACACACCCAGCTGCATGCCCTGCCAGTATTGTGTGGTGCTGAGCCAGGGTGGGGCAGGTTGCTCCCGCTAGGAGGGAGGGGAACTGTTGCAGGCACCAGAAGCATATGCTGAGCACAGGGCTTGCTTAGGCACGTCCCACACGTCTGGGCTGGGGCCGCACAGATCCTTGTCTCCCTGGGAGAGGGAGGTCAGGGGAGAGGGCAGAGGTGGAAGGGGAAGCAACAATAAACAAAGGTCACAGCGCCAGGCGAGGAGAAAGGTCCACAAAGGAAGGGGGGCGGTTAGAGAGGTGCCCAAGATAAGCCCAGCTGGCTGGATCCTCAGGAGAAAGGCTTTAGCAGGGAGAGGGGTGCAGAAATCTCCTCCTCCCAGCTGGATTCGTTCGAGTCCTGCAGCATCCAAGGATCCCCTAGCGCTTTACAGCTCCCAGCACTGAAATGCAGCCACCTCTAGGGCAGAGCGCAGAAGCCGCGCAGCAACACCCTCCCGGGTTTTGGTTCACAGGGGCACAATGCGCCGGCTGCCTATTCCAGGAGCGTCCCATTACCAAGGGGTGACGTGGATGGGAAAGTCGCCCTGCTTCTTGGGATAACAACACGCAACTGCAGAGACCCCAAGCCACACTCGGTGGGGGTAGAGGCTTCCTCTGCCCCTGTACAGATCCCTCTGTCTATCCATCCCCATACACATCTATCTATCTATCTATCTATCTATCTATCTATCCCCTCGGGCCTGGGTAGAAACCCCAGGAGTTATTTTTGGCCAGAACAGCAGTAACTCACCATCCCCAGCTGCAGACTCCCCCTCCCCACATGGTGTAGGATTGCTGAGGGCTGGTGGGGGGCAGGTGAAAGAGTCCTGGGGAGCCCTGAGGGGCCCTAAGTCTCTGTTCTGCTTCACAGAGATCCCCCCTGCTCCCCACAATGACAGAACGAGGAGGATGAAACACAAGGCAACCTCTAGCTCCCTAGGAGGGGACCCCGCACAGCAGAAGCACGTGCCCCATGGCTGCAGCCCCCCTGTATAACAGATCGAGCATCTGTGTCTGCGAAACAGCTTAGATTTGAAGATACCCCGTAATCATCTTGTTACAGCTTTGTTGCAGTGTAGTGGTTAGAACAGATGGGGCTGGGAGGCTGTGTGGGCAGTGGAATCAGGAGTCACCAGGGCCGGCTCCAGCATTTTTGCCACCCCAAGCGGCGGGAAAAAAAAAAAAAAAAGCCGTGATCAGCGGCACTTCGGCGGCAGGTCTACCGCCGCTGCTTCATTCTTCGGCGGCAATTCGGCGGCCGGTCCTTCCCTCTGAGAGGGACTGAGGGACCCACCGCCGAAGAGCCGGACGTGCCGCCCCCTTCCATGGGCCGCCCCAAGCACCTGCTTGCTGCACCGGTGCCTGGAGCCAGCCCTGGGCAGGACTCCTGGGTTCTTTGCCCAGCTCTGGGAGGGTGTGCGGTCTAGTGGTTAGAGCAGGTGGGGATGGGCGGCAGGACTCCATGGTTCTTTGACCAGCTCTGGGAGGGTGTGCGGTCTAGTGGTTGGAGTGGGGGGGATTGGGAGGACTCCTGGGTTCTTTGCCCAGCTCTGGGAGGGTGTGGGGGTCTAGTGGTTAGAGCAGGTGGGACCGGGAGGCAGGACTCCTGGATTATTTGACCAGCTCTGGGAGGGTGTGCGGTCTAGTGGTTGCAGTGTGGAGGATTGGGAGGCAGGACTCCTGGGTTCTTTGCCCAGCTCTGGGAGGGTGTGGGGTCTAGTGGTTAGAGCAGGGGGGGTGCTGAGAGTCAGGACTCCTGGGTTCAGCGCCAGCTCAGTCATTAGCTCATTGTGTCACCTTGGACAAGTCACTTCTCTGCCTGTGTACAAAGGGGCTGGTGCCTCTCCCTCCCTCCCGAAGTGCTTTGCAGCGTGACAAACAGATTGGGTGTGACCCGTCTGTGCAATGCCAGCTCTGACTACTGGGTGTCCAGGCACAATCACTCGCCTTTTGCCGAGGGAGGCTGGGTCGGGCTCTCCCGAGCGGCTATGACGCTGCGCCTAGAGGGGCCAGTGGAGCCCCCCCCGGGCTGGGCATGCTGCCTCCGGAGCGAAATCGAGCCTGTGGTGGTAGTGTGAGCCCCCCCCCCCGTCCTCGTGCGTCCACCGCGGTGCGCGTCCCCCCGTCACACCCCAGCCTCTCATCAGCCTGCTGGGAAGGGGTCGCCCAGAGCCCTGAGGACCCTGCACCTCCTGGGTAGTCCAGCCTCAATGGGTGGGAGTAACTTTCCTTCCTGGGGGGTGGGTTTGCTCCAGTCTGACCCAGGGGCCTTCAGTTTTAGGCAGCAGCTGGTGGGCCCCTTTTCAAAGCTGCTTCTGCAGCGTTTCGGTCAGTGACTCCCGAAGGCAGCCAGGCCCCGAGGCTCCTAACTCCCATTGGTTTCAAGTTCAGCCCTTTGTGGAGCCACTCTGGGCATCGGGAACCATGGCAGCCATCAGGGGCCACGGGAAAGACACTGCTTTGAGGCCCCTGCCCTGAGGAAGAGAAGAGTCCACGTCCGTGTGCGCTGGCTGCACCAAGGCGCTGGGGCGTGGGGGCAGGGGCGTTTCGGGGGAAAGGAAGGTGACTCTGATTAGTAATAGGGCCGGCCGGCCAAAAAACAAGAATTCTGCGTTGCAAAAAATAATAATAATACACAAAAATCAAGGTTTTGATATTTGTTTCCGTTCCAACTGGGAAAGAACGTCAACCTCCCGAAACAGCCCCTGAAATACCCTAGCGTCTAGGGTTAGGTCACTCACCTGGAGACGGGCAGGGCTTAACACTGTCTGAAAAAAGTGAGGGCCCGTCTATCATACTCTGGGGGGAGCAGCAGCTTTGGTAAGCCAGTGCTTAAAGGGCATGCCCGCTTGTTTCCAGGGCCAGGTCTGCAGCTCCTCACGCTTTAACCACCGGACATGAGAGACCCAGGTTCAAGTCTATGGCAAATCAGGGACTTGATCCTGCGTCTTCCACGTTGTAAGTGAGAGTCGTAATGATCAGGCTGTTGCAAATCAGCGTTTTCTGATGAAAAAGTCCCAAAGTTCCCGACTAATGCTAATTGATAATGATGTTGTAACACACTGGTGACCACTTAGCAATGCATGGTTGTCACTACACTGCACACTACAGTTGCCTGGAACTTCAAGGCAACAGCAAAGACACCCTCCTTGTCCAAAAGCCCAGTCCCAGATCCCTGGTGCTAAAGGAGAATCGCCATTAGCAGTATAGGGCATATGACACACAGTCAGGACTCTTAGGTTCCAATCCTGTGCATGACCTCGGGAACTCTTCACCGCTCATGGCCTCGGTTTCCCTCTCGGTAGAACAGGGCTATTGATCTTTCAGCTCTGAGGATTTGATTGACAAAGAAGACCTCACGCTGACGTTGCTGGGAGAAGCTTCTCTGACGTGCTTCCCCACGGCTCGGAGAACCAGTTGCCCCACTGGGACGCCAGTGCTCAGCAGTGTGCCGATGAGCTTGTTAATCATCAAATTTAAAACAGCTGCTGCCCTCTGACCCTGCCTAGGTTTTAACCGCACAGCAGCAGCCGGGCTCCAGCCACCGCACGCCCCACCCAGCTTCCTGGGCCGGGAGGTCAGTGTGATTAATAGCGGCTCTGCCGGCCAGTGCAGCCCGGGCGGGATGCACCTACCGGCGTCAGCAGCTCTCCTCTGAAACTGACTGAAGGCCTGGGGATAGCGAGAGCGGCCCCTCGGACTCTCCTGTCTGAGGATGGAGCCGGGGCTCATTTCTCATAGGAGGCTCCGTTACCTTGGGGCTTCCCCCACCGTAGCCACCCGGCTCAGCTTTTGTAGGGGGAGAGAGGGTAAAACAAGGTTATCCTTGGAGGACCGGCAACGCTCTCAGTTCCAGTGGATCTGGGCCTCAGTGCTTCCTCCCCCCATCAAATCCCTTTCAGTGTGGCCCACCCCACTTCTTTCTTGCACAGGGGACTCGGGCAGCAGCCAGGCCTCGGGGTCCCCTAGCAGATTTCCCAGGAAGCGAGGGCTCGCAGAGATCCGGTGTTCTACCACCTTGTTCACACAAGCCCCGTGACCTCCTGGCCCTGCTGGGTTAGAAGGAAAGCCAAGCCCTGTTGAGCAAACGTGTTTGCAGTCAGGAATCTTCCCTCGTGCTTCTCACCGGCCTGCAGCAAGGGGGGAACCCGAGCCCAGCCTGCGCAAGGCTCGGTACCTGTCGCATCCTGCACGTACAAGGGCTGATGAAAGCTCGGCAGGCAGTTGCCCTGATGAGTCAGCAGCGAGACAGATAACAGGAAGATGGGTGGAATGTGGACAGCGGGGCAAGGGGAGGAGGGAGAGAGAAAACGAGGGGTCGGAGCGGATCAGCTTTCACGTTTCCCAGAACTTAGCTCTTCCTGGCTGGGGCAGCTGCCTCTTGGTTCAAATGCAACCGCTTGGGTTTGGAAAATGAGGGGGAGCTCCTGCGGGGGAAGTCTTGTGCTGCACGGCCCCAAGAGCGTGAGGCACAGGCTGCTCCAGGAGGGTAACAGGGGAACTTTGCCCTGCAGTGCAGGAGACCTGGCTTTGATTCACCGCGGGGGCCCTTTCCTGGGCTACTAGAACCGCAGAGTGCTGGAGAGGAGCCAGAGGCTTGCCTGTGGGAAGTCCGCCGGTCCCGCGGCTTCGGCGTACCCGCCGCTGAATGCGGCTGAATCCGCGGGACCGGCGGACTCCCGCAGGCCTGCCGCCGAAGGCGGCCTGACTGCTGCCCTCGCAGGGACCGGCATGGCGCCCCCCCCGTGGCTTGCCGCCCCAGGCACATGCTTGGAGCGCTGGTGCCTGGAGCCGCCGCTGAGAGGAACTGTGCTCAGAGCGGGAGTGTAATCTCCAGCTCCTGGCACCCACCCCCCCTAACTCTGCCCCAGCCCCATGGACTCCCTGCCCCATGCACATGCCTTGGATTGCAGGCAGGAACGTGCTTGGGCCAGCCATGGCTACCTGGCTATTTTCAGCATGTTAGCTCCGAGAGCTCATGCTAGGATAGCGCCTCAGACTGGAAATTACACCAGCAACCTCAGGGGGCGTCAACCCTGGAGCTCTGGTGCCTTAACCAAGGCTGGACCCAGGCCCCCCCACAGCTAAACCCTGTCGCTCCCTCGCCTGGGGGCTGTCAGAGACTCAGATCCTCTGTGGGCTGGGCAGCGGGGGACCGGTAACACACACTCACCAGTGGGCTGTGCTCATCAGTTCTCATCAGTTGCCAGGGTGCTATTGCCCTGATCCTGGATCAGCATTCACAGGGGAGCTGTGTGATCTCACAAGGCAACCCGGATTTACAGCAGCGTCTATGGGTAAGGAGCAGACTTCATAGCCCCAGACAGTTCCCTTTGGCCAGCCAGATGGTGGCTGGGACATGTGACCTCAAGGTCCTAGCCAGGAGTCAAGAGACCTGGGTTCTATTCCTGTCTCCGCCCCTGACCTGCTGTGTCACCTTGGGCAAGTCACTCCTCCGCTCTGTGCCTCAGTTTCTGCCTCCCACCCTCTGCCTGTCTTGCCTATTAGGATTGTAAGGACTTTGGGGCAGGGATTGTCTCCCACGCTGTGTGTGTGGAACGCCCAGTACAATGGGGCCCTGGGGTGCTACCATAATACACATATTGAACAATAATTTGTGCCTCAGTTTCTCCAACGGGGAAATGGAGACAACGTCGCCTGACCAGATGAGGCATGTAGCGGGGCAGTTACCCCGCTCCCAGGGGAAAAGGTTAAAGGCAGCTGAGATCGGCTGATTGGAAGAGGCAGCCACAGCTGTGGCCACACCCAATCAGGCCACAGCTGGCCTTGATATAAGGGCTAAGGGAGGAACTGTGTCAGTCTCACTCCAGTCTTGGAGGGGGAAGGTCCTAGTGCCCTGAAGGAGTGCAGGGACCTGAAGCAGAGCGGTGCTGGGGAAGGGCAGGCAGGGCTGGGGAGCTCTGGCTGAGTGAGTCCCCAGGCTGAGGCCTTGCTGAAGGCCAAAGGAGGTACTGGAGCTGCAGGGAGACAGCCGGGCCTAGAAAGGCAGCAGGTCCAACCCCCTTGCCAATGCTGAGTGGCCCGTATAGACTGCAGTCTGTCCCAGAGAACGGGGGGCTAGATGATGACCGGCAGTAGCCACTGAGGCAAGGTGGGTTTAGAGGGTTGGAGGTTCCCCTGGGAGGGGAGACCCCGAGTGTGGGGGCACTGCTGTGGGGCAGCACCCCTGGGTAAGGGGGTGAGTCAGTGATCTGCTACAGGGCACCAAGGGGGTTTACCGGGAGCTGTAAAACATGGAGAGAAGTGACAATAACTGCATTCAGGGCAGATAGACCTCCCCTGGTCCCGTCACTGATCTGTGGTGGTCCCTGCAGAGCTCCTACCTGGTAGAGCTTGGGTCGGACGCCCCCGGCCAAGGGACGTGACTAAGCTGCCACAGTGCGTGCAGCTGGGCCAGCTCTGTTTGGCTCGGCCTTGGTGCTTGGCCACGCCAGTCTGGGGAGTTAATGACAGGCCTTCTCCCTGCCTGCAAGGGTCAGACCCTCCCACCGCGCAAGACATCCACCAGCGCTTGCTGGAGGCAGCTTCCCTGACAGTGACTTAGACCCAGAATCTCCCAGCAGCAGCTGTTGCGAACTCGGCACATGTCACAACCCTTCCCCCGCAGGCACCTTACCCGGCTCCGGGCTGCTTCTACCGAATGGGCCCGATCCTCCTCTCTTACCCCCGCGGGAGGCCGGAGTAAGGGGGTAGCAGCAGCCTGCACCGCAGCCAATGGCACTGAACAAACGATGCAGCGGCTGCGTTCGCAAGCGGAAAGTCAGCCAAGTGCCTCTGCATTGGGACTAGGGAGTATTTGTCCCCAGCATCTCCGATCTCACCACCTGGCTCCCCCATGCCTTGGTTGCCACTCCCAGAGGCAGCCAGGCCCGAGTTAAAGGCCTCATCCCCACCCATGTGGATAAGATTCAGGTGAGGTATGCAAAGCTTTGGCTGCTCTGGGGCCTGCACCCCAGAGCTTTGTGGGGCTCCCCTGCTGGACGGCTCCCCTGGGGCAGGAGGGGGATACAAGTCAGATTCACCCCAT
Organism: Chrysemys picta bellii; assembly: GCF_011386835.1. Classification (NCBI taxonomy): domain Eukaryota; kingdom Metazoa; phylum Chordata; order Testudines; family Emydidae; genus Chrysemys; species Chrysemys picta. The sequence continues at coordinate 6,111,616 of NC_088815.1, read as the reverse complement.
CATTATGGGTGGGATTTTCCAAAGTGCTTAAGGGAGTTAGGAGCAAAAATCCCTTTGAAAGGCAATGGCTCTTCTGTTCCTATCTCCCTTAACCGCTTGGGAAAATCCCAGCCTGTGATATGACTGTGAGCCCTTCCCAGAGCAGGCACAGAGAGCCCGCCCTGGACACGGCAATCTCACTCCCCCCAGGCTGACGTTTCAGCAGCCTCCTCTCCCGGCTGGCTGCGGTGCCACCTGACGCAGGGAGGCTCCGGAGCGGGGATTCCAGCCCAGAGGGCCCATTGTGTCCCCCGCGGTGAGCTGGGGAATTCTGGCCTGTGGTGACAGCAGCTGAGTCAGACAGAGAGGAGGACGGTTTGCGCTTGGGTTACATCAGCTTCTGTGTTTGCTGGGTTATGCCTCCGGATTGTGCCCTGCCCTGGAGTCCCCACATCCTCTCCCTTCCTTGCCTGTCCCTTCTGTCCTGGAAACATAACCGCCCAGGGTCTCCTCTCTGCCACTGGCGTTTGGCTCTCCCAAAGCGGAGCCTGTGGGTTACCCCTGAACATCCCTGAGCTCTTATCTCCTGGAGATCTGACACTAGGAGCTTGGCGGGAAAGGGGAATCCATGGAAAATTCTCCTATTATGGGAAGCCAGGAAACCTGGAATTCCCCTTTATGTGGAAGCGCGGCCAAGGGAGACAGACACCTGGGCTTGTTTCCAGGTCCCTTTTAAATAGCCGGCATAGGGCAGAGTACTTTGCCCACAACAGCGAGGCAAGGGGTTATGTCTGGGAGCCAGGGGGTTGTTTCAACACATTGGACTTGAACAGGGGGTGTAAGTTGCACCCTGAGCAGTAAGTGAGCGGTTTTGGGAGTCTGCGCTGGTCAGGGGCGGCACCAGGCACCAGCGCAGCAAGCGCGTGCCTGGGGCATCAAGCCACGGGGGGCGGCCTGCCGGTCGCTGTGAGGGCGGCAGTCAGGCGGGCGGCCTTCGGCGGCTTGCCTGCGGGAGGTCCGCCGGTCCCGCGGTTTCAGCAACAATTCGGCGGCGGGTACGCCAAAGCCGCGGGACTGGCAGATCACCCGCAGAAATGCCGCCGAATCTGCGTGACCATGGACTGCTCGCAGGCATGCCGCTGAAGGCCGCCTGACTGCCGTGCTTGGGGTGGCAGAAAACATAGAGCCGCCCCTGGCGCTGGTGTAACATACACCCTGAGTGGGGTCAGCGTCAGCTCCCGCCAGGCTCACTGGGACCCCTCTGGACGTGGTGTAGTGACATCCGTGGGGCTGCTCCCGAGGTTGCAGGCTCGAGGCCTCAGCCAGGCAGAGCCTCTTGATTCATCACACGTTCACCCAGCGCCCACCGCGCTGGGGTTTCTGGGCAGTCCAGCGATTAGAGGGTAGTTAGCAGCATGCAGCGCAGAGGCTGGGCAGAATTGACCGGTTACTAGAAATACCAGCTGTGCTTCTGCTTTCCTGTTCTAAGGAGCGCCGCCCTGGGCCGGGAGCCCTGCCTGGGGAATCTCCCACGCAGACCAGGGCGAGGAAGCCGAGTCCCTGAAGCTCCAGGAGAAGAGAAACTTGGCAAACCTGACTTCCTCCTGTGGCCGAGGGCAGGTTCTTCCCCGCATGCTTTTGGGAGAGGCCCATCTTTTGCAGGCACAGCCTTGTGCCCACCCTGCAGTCTCCACCGCGGGCAGGAGAGGGGCGCAGAAGGGAAGTGGCTGCTCCCCTCAAAGCCTCGGTGTCTCCACTCTCAACGCTGCAGCAGGGCTGCTGTACCACTTAGAGAAGCCGCTACCTCCGCGGACGGGAGAAACCCTCCCATCAGCAGAGCGCTGGCTACGCTGGGCGTTCGGTCGCTGTACCCGCGGCACTCGGCGACGGTGGATTTCCCGCCCCGCTGAGCAACGTCGTTACACCGACATAGGTTTGTAGGGCAAACCAGGGCTAAGTAACCTCCCCCCGCCCAGCCCCAGGAAAACCATTACTGCTGGTATGGAGTCGTGTCTGCCAGGGAGCCTGGCCAGGAGCGATTCACTGGCTGGTGCACCTCCTCACTGTCAGGGCTGGTGTAGCAGTAGCAGGGTCCCCCCGCCCCTGGATGACCGCTCCACCCCTGCAGGGGCCTTCTGGGGACTCAGCTTTAAAGTGCCCAGGCCCCCTGGGTATGTCTACACCAGTGGCGCTCAACTTTTTTATTGGTGACCCGTTTCACATAGCAAGCCTCTGAGTGTGACCCCCCCTTATAAATTAAAATCACTTTTTAATATATTTAACACCATTATAAATGCTGGAGGCAAAGGGGGGGTTGGGGTGTAGGCTGACAGCTTGCGACCCCCCATCTAATAACCTCGCGACCCCCAGTTTGAGACCCCCCTGGTCTACACTGAAAAGAGAAACCTGCGGTGCCGAGTCTCGGAGTCTGGGTCAGCTGACGCAGGGCTGAAAATACCAGTGTAGACATTCCCGCTTGGGCCGGAGCCTGGGCTCCAGCAGCCTCCCCGCCTTGCTGGGTTACAGAGCCCGGGCTCCAGCCCGAGTCCGAAAGGCCACACTGCTCCTTTCAGCCCCGCAGCGCGAGCCCCAGAGAGGCGAGCAGGCTCTGAGACACAGCCCCCTGGGTTGTTGTTTGTAGTGTGGCCCCCCCTTGTAGCCCCCCCCTCAAGGGGGGCAGAAAATCCACCAACAAATCTGCTGAGGAGCTTGAGTCAGGTCTTCAGCCCTGGACGCTGGGCCTGGGTCCTTGCATCCCTTGTCTCCGGCCCTTCAACCGTCCGTGAGCCTGTGCCGGGCGTTTCACGCCAGCTTACCTGGTGGCTGGGAGGGGCAGCCTGGCCCTCCCTTTCCTGCGGATTCCAGTCCAGGTCCCCGAAGGGAGCAGTCATGGACTGCTGCTTCCCTGGACGTCTTCCTACCGTGCCCAGGCTCTGCCCAGGCCTTTCCAGCTCTGGCAGTGAGCAGCACCCCGAGGGCTTCCCCCTCGAGATCCACGGCCTGTCCTTGGATCACAGGGACTCAGTCCAAGCTTGTGGCTTCCCTGTGTCGCTCCTGGCTGCTGTCAGCATTCCCAGCTCAGGAGAGGACTCCTAAGGCCGACTCTGCCCCTTCCTTCCCCTCCCCGGGGCTTTCATGGACCAGGGCCCCCCTGTGCGAGGCGCTGGAAAAACGCAGAACAGAGAGGCCATCCCTGCCCCCTGGACCTTATAATCTAAGTCAGGGGTCGGCAATGTTCGGCACGCGGCTCGTCAGGGTAAGCACCCTGGCGGGCCGGGCCACTTTTATTTACCTGCTGACGCGGCAGGTTCGGCCGATCGCGGCCCCCACTGGCCGCGGTTCGCCGTCCCGGGCCAATGGGGGCGGCGAGAAGCAGCGCGGGCGAGCGATGTGCTGGCTGCGGCTTCTCACCGCCCCCATTGGCCCGGGACAGTGAACCGCGGCCAGTGGGGGCCGCGATCGGCCGAACCTGCCGCGTCAGCAGGTAAATAAAACTGGCCCGGCCCGCCAGGGTGCTTACCCTGGCGAGCCGCGTGCTGAATGTTGCCGACCCCTGATCTAAGTAGACCCCAGATAGATACAGACAGGTTGGGGGGGATACAAGGAAAACAATGGGACACTATTGGTCAGCATGACGGGCCACTGTCTCAGCACAGCGGCTGACTAACTGGTGTCAAGTGTTTTGTAGACATCACGGCACAGGAGAGTTTTGAGGAGGGATTTGAAGGTGGATAGAATCATAGAACTGGAAGGGACCTCGAGAGGTCGTCTAGTCGAGTCCCCTCCACTCAAGGCAGGACTAAGTATTATCTAGACCATCCCTGACAGGTGTTTGTCTAAGCTGCTCTTAAAAATCTCTATTGATGGAGATTCTACAACCTCCCTAGGCAATTTATTCCAGTGCTTAATCACCCTGACAGTTAGGAAGTTTTTCCTAATGTCCAACCTAAACCTCCCTTGCTGCAATTTAAGCCCATTGCTTCTTGTCCTATCCTCAGAGGTTAAGAAGAACAATTTTTCTCCCTCCTTCTTGTAACAATTTTGATGTACTTGAAAACTGTTATGTCCCCTCTCAATCTTCTCTTCTCCAGACTAAACAAACCCAATTTTTTCAGTCTTCTCTCATAGGTCATGTTTTCTAGACCTTTTATCATTTTTGTTGCTCTTCTCTGGATTTTCTCCAATTTGTCCACATCTTTCCTGAAATGTGGCACCCAGAACTGGACACAATACTCCAGTTGAGGCCTAATCAGCGCAGAGTAGAGCGGAAGAATTACTTCTCGTGTCTTGCTTACAACACTCCTGCTCATACATCCCAGAATGATGTTTGCTTTTTTTGCAACAGCGTTACACTGTTGACCCATATTTAGCTTATGATCCACTATGACCCCCAGATCCCTTTCCGCAGTACTCCTTCCTAGGCAGTCATTTCTCATCTTGTATGCGTGCAACTGATTGTTCCTTCCTAAGAGGAGAACTTTGCATTTGTCCTTATTTAATTTCATCCTATTTACTTCAAACCATTTCTCCAGTTTTTCCAGATCATTTTGAATTTTAATCCTATCTTCCAAAGCACTTGCAACCCCTCCCAGCTGGATATCGTCCACAAACTTTATAAATGTACTCTCTATGCCATTATCTAAATCACCGATGAAGATATTGAACAGAACCGGACCCAGAACCGATCCCTGCGGGACCCCACTCGTTATGCCCTTCCAGCATGACTGTGAACCACTGATAACTACTCTCTGGGAATGATTTTCCAACCAGTTTTGCACCCACCTTATAGTAGCTCCATCTAGGATGTATTCCCCTAGTTTGTTTATGAGAAGGTCATGTGAGACAGTATCAAAAGCCTTACTAAAGTCAAGATATACCACATCTACTACTCCTCCACCTATCCACCTGGCTTGTTACCCTGTCAAAGAAAGCTATCAGGTAGGTTTGACACAATTTGCTCTTGACAAATCCATGCTGACTGTTATTTATCACCTTATTATCTTCTAGGTGTTTGCAAATTGATTGCTTAATTATTTGCTCCATTATCTTTCTGGGTACAGAAGTTAAGCTGACTGGTCTGTAATTCCCCGGGTTGTCCTTATTTCCCTTTTTATAGATGGGCACTAGATTTGCCCTTTTCCAGTCTTCTGGAATGTCTCCCATCTTCCATGACTTTTCAAAGATAATTGCTAATGGCTCAGATATCTCCCCAGTCTGTTCCTTGAGTATTTGAGGATGTATTTCATCAGGCCCTGGTGATTTGAAGACATCTAACTTGTCTAAGTAATTTTTGACTTGTTCTTTCCCTATTTTAGATTCAGATCCTACTTCATTTTCACTGGCATTCATTATGTCAGATGTCCAATCTCCACCAACCTTCTTGGTGGAAACTGAAACAAAGAAGTCGTTAAGCACATCTGCCATTTCCACATTTTCTGTTATTGTCTTCCCCCCCTCATTGAGTAACAGGCCTACTCTGTCCTTGGTCTTCCTCTTGCTTCTAATGTATTTGTAGAATGTTTGCTTGTTTCCTTTTATGTCCCTAGCTAGCGTGATCTCGTTTTGTGCCTTGGCTTTTCTAATTTTGTCTCTACCTACTTGTGTTGTTTGTTTATATTCATCCTTTCTAATTTGACCGAGTTTCCACTTTTTGAAGGACTCTTTTTTGAGTTTTAGATCATTGAAGATCTCCTGGCTAAGCCAGGGTGGTCTCTTGCCATACTTCCTATCTTTCCTACGCAGTGAGATAATGATTCTTCCTCCTCCCCCGGTCCCTGTGCTAAGCATCCGCTCACAGGCCAGAGCTGTCCAGTGGAACTGGAGTCCAGTGGAACTGTGACAGACTCTGGAATGCAACTGGGGCCAGGCTAATCCCAGCCCGACTCTGGCCTCTCAGCGCTAGCCCTGACCTCTCAGCAAAGATCTCTCCCCTACAACTCTGCCTGCCGTAGCTGCAGCCCTGCCTGCTCATGGAGCAATGGTGTTGGTAAAGGCTAGTCTGGAGGACACTTCCCAACCATTTGTCCCTAGTGAGGAACATTAACCCAGTGCTCAGTCTTGGGCAGGGTGGAAGGCGGACGTATTGACTCTGGCCCAGACCAGACCAGGGCGGTTCAGCTCCCTGTAGGTGGGTAAGCAAGGAAGCTGGGATTGGGGAAATCTAAACAGGAGAGGGGACGTCCTGCAGCCGGCCAAGTGAAACTGAAACTCACCGCAGAAGGAACTGTGCTTGTAGTGTGAGGGCGGGGAGGGGGATTTCTACATCTGCTGCGGGGAGGATGTATTATACAGTGCAGGGAATCAAGGTTTAAAGGGGAAACGCACCTAGGTTCGGTCAGGGCAGCAGCAGCGTGAAGTAGTTGGGAGGCCTGGCTTTAAAGGGCTCTGTTTCGATCCCGCAGGAACCGGAGTCCAGGGGTTACGTATCCAGCTCCCCTAACGTGTAGTAGTGTGCAGTGTAAAACGAGGCGTGGGCCATGACCAAGGCAGCCGGTCTAAGAGATCAGGTGCTGAGGCAAGGTGACTGCAGGTTGGGACGAGGGTTACCACCTTTGAAATGCAATAAAAGTCCCGTTCACCTCCCCCCCCCCCCATGCCAAGGCAAGCCGACCACCAGGCAACTCCACAACCCCCCCTTCAACAGCACTGATAGTATCGAGAAAGAAAACACCTATAGATCAGATTGATAACATCACACGGCTCCTCTCCCGTGACTCAAACCCTCTCTCACACGCGTGCAGGATGCTTGCATGATGATGGGCAGCCCGCTGCTGTATTTTCAGCTGTTTTGATCTGTTATCGCTTAAACTGCAGAAGTGGGAACACTGCAGCCTCCTTGGCTGGACACAGACACTTTTAACATGAGCTATGACAGTCTATTGGGATAATAATGCAAATCTTTAGACACATGGCAAAAAAAAAAAAAAAAAAACAACCCTGGCAGATTAAATTATTTTTCTGGAACTCCATAAGAAACCTGGCCAGGCCGGTCAAATACCAGCCAGGTGGTAACCCCTGGGAGTGAGGGACATCAGCGGAGTTGTGTGGAGGGGGAGTGGGTCAGGAGGACTAAGGGGGCAGCAGGTCAGGATTGAAGTGCATTGGCAAAGTGGTTGCAAGCCGGGGGCAGCAGATGGCAGGGGGTGCTGGAGACAGGGTGAGTAGAGGCTTTGCCCATGCCCTGAGGCATGGAGAGTAAGGGGTTAACTGATGCCGCTTCAAAATCCTCGCAGGCATTGGCTAGCAGCAGCTCATCAATCTCCCCCTTCAATCTAATCCCCAGCTCCCGGTCTCATGTTAACTCAGCGAGTGCCTGTGTGCACCAGGCCTGATGCAACAGTAGCCTTGTGAGTCCCTCGTGGAGCTCTGATTTCCCGCTCGGAGGCTTCGCGTCCGGTCTGGAGGAGGTGGCGGAGGGGGATAAAGACACTGCCCGTGTCCTGGCTGAGCGAACTGGGGGCTCCAGGGCCATCCAGCTGGTATCTTGCACCAGCACTAAATTCACATTGACAGCCTAAGGTAACAAAAAGCAATCCCACCCTATTGTTTGCTCCCCTGTCTCCCAAGAGATTGGAGGGAGGAGGGAGGTTGATGGCCCTATCACACAAACACCCTGTTTAAAATAACCCTATAACCTCCCCTTTCCCCACCCCAAACCCTCATTGCAGCATCCGGCCACATTACAGCCAGGACTCAGCCCCCCCCAGCCTCGTAACTGTATTTCCCAGAAGGGTATCTATGGGATGACTCTGAGATCGCATGGCGAGGCACAGATCCGAGCTGGCCCAGGGTGGAGCTGCGGGGATGGGATCTCTTGCCGCGGTGGTGGTGGAATTTCCTCCAAGTGCCTGTGACACAGTTTCCTGGAAAGCGCAGAAGACATTGGTTTGGTTTGAGTTGTACAGTATTTAACCCAAATGCAGGGGGGGGGGGCGTTGCAACAGCTCATTGGAAGATTGATAAGTCACAGCAGCAGAGGCTGGGCTGTTTGCAGAGCTGCGCGTTGTTTGAGTTCTGGTCTCTTGCCCCACGGGAGTTTTGTTTCTTATGGAGGGGGAGGAGAAAGTTTCCCTTGTTCTTAGCCTATTGCCATTGTAAAGCATGTCTTATCTCATGGGCACTAGCCAAACCCACCTCGTGCTTCACTGAAGGTCCATCAGAGTGTATGGCTGGGGTGTGTCTATTTGTGCCACCGGCTTTGCTACAAACAATTCTCTTAAAGGGACCCTGCAGGAGAGCACAGTAAGATGGGTGCTCTGTTTACCTTGCTTTGCTATGGCTAAAGAGAGCCTGAAAGACCTACATCTTAGGTTTGTTCGGCTTAAGCCTTAGACCAGTGGCTCTCACCTCTTCCCTACCATGACCCCATGTTACAACAGCCAGAGTTTTAGGGCCTCCCCCAACACAGCCGTAAAGGAAGGGCAGGTGATCGCTATCCCAAAAGCCATTTACTTGAACAATCCAGAAACTCAAACTTTGTTTCTTGCTGGGGCTGGTGCAAATCTCCTTGGAGCCCACAGTGACATGGATTGGGCCCCTTAGCGGACGGCGTGAGGCGTGTCAAATCTTTAGCAACAATATTTTTTCTCCCAACTGTTTGTTGGCCATTTGAATTAAATACACACACGAACACCCTCCCCTGCAAGCAAACCCGTTAAGAAGTCAGGGTAAAAATCCACACCCCTCTCAATTCATCAGCTCTCACTTGCCTGGTGCTTTGATGTCATAACTTTATTGATAATAATCCTAGCTCTTATACATCGCTTTGCAACAGCAGACCCAAAGTGCTGGACAAAGGAGGTCAGTATCATTAGCTCCATTGTACAGCTGGGGAAACTGAGGCACGGGGTGAGGAAGTGACTTGCCCAAGGTTATCCGGCGAGGCAGTGGCAGAGCTGAGTCTAGAGTTACCTGTAAGAATCTCTCCGGGAAAAGGAGTGTAGACAAGAGCTGAATTTCTAATATAAAAGCAAACAGACAAAACTTAGCTTCCCCCTCCCCTTTTGCATCATCAAGCAGCACAAAAGAAGTCCAAGGGCACTGTTGTTTTCCACGGCTGCTCACCTCTGCTGCACGAGGCCCCCGCTGCTGTGTTTTGCTTCTGGCTGCGGCAGAAAGTCTGCCAGCGCGGGGCGGGTATTAACTCGTGAACTCTGTTCTCAGAACTCTGCTGCCATCACTGATGATTTAAGCGGCATTTAAACAATTTGCTGACATCCTGTCCCTGTGCTCCATTAACAGAAAACAAAGGGAGGGAGGAGGGGGGGAAATAAGTATGGATTGGCCAACAGAAATGAGCTGGGAAAGACATTTTCGTCTGACGCGTCGCGTACAATGGGAGGTAAACTCAGCAATGTACCCGGAGGCTTTAAAACGAGCAAAACCCACATCTTTTGCGTCAAAGCCGAGGGATGGGCTAGTGGCCAGAACACAGCACTAGGAGCCAGGAAAAAACAGCGTGGTGGTTGTAATTAATTATGTGTTTTGCCATAGAGCCTAGAAGCCCCAGTCACGGGCCAGGACCCCAGCGTGTCAGGTGCTGTACAAACACAGAACAAAAAGGCAATGCCTGCTCTAAGACACTTGTCTTAAAACATGAAACAACAGATGGATACAGATGGATGGGGGAGGACAAGGGAATAATGAAACAGCCTTAGTTGGCAGGACAGGCAGTGGTCTCGGCCCACCAGCTCCGCACATGGGGCTTTCCACTCTTCATACTCCCCGGCATGTACTTCAGGAGGTGAGGGCAGCCTTACTGCCCACTGCTCGGATTTACCTTGACCGGGTCCTGTGGGAGCGTGCTCCCCGCCCACCCTGGGCCTTCCGGACCTTTTCATGGGGCCCCTGCCCTGTGAGTCCCCCCGGCCGTCCCACCCGTACACCACGAGCTGCACGACTTGCAGACGGTTCGTTTCCGGACCGCCCCAAGGAAACATTTGTACATGCTCGTGCTCTTCATCCTTCATTTCCTATTGCCACCTCTTGAGGGTGAGGGACCCCAGTGGCCCAGCCTATATCCCACCCTAGTCCCAAGGCCCGCCGGGGATATTAGTTGGTGGCTCCTCCACGGAGCCGTGAGCATGGGCATGTTCGTGGCACGGTTCACCCTTGTCTCTGACGCCTGCCCCTTTTGCGGCGTGAGGGAGACCCTGGCAAACGTGTACCTGGAGTGCACCAGGTTGCTGCCCCTATTCCAGCTCCTGGACATCCTTTTATGTTTCTGGCTGCATTTTTCCCCTCGCCTTTTCCTATACTCACACCCTATCTCTGGCCCCACAAAGTCACGAGACCTCCTTGTCCACCTCCTCCTAGCGCTGGCCAAAGTGGCCGTCTACACGACCGGGGAGAGGAGGTTGGCTGAGGGGGTTTCCTGCAACTGTGGGGCCTATTTCTGATCCTGCCTTCGCTCACATATCCGGGCAGAGTTCCTCCGGGCGGCATCCGCTGGCTCCCTAGACACCTTCGAAGAGTAGTGGGCGCTGTCTGGGTTCTCTGCTCTGTGTCCCCTTCAGGTTTCCTTTGTTTGACCCTTTGACCTTCACACCTGTCCCTGTTACATTTTTGGTTGTCCTTGTGACGTTGCACTCCTTATGTTTTATGGAAATATGTTTATAAGTGTGAATATGATGTAACTGGAATATGCTTTATGCAAAAGATCTCTTGTAAGGTATTGTGACGGAGTAGGGAGTTTTAACCTAGTAATATTGCATGGGAGTTTTACTAGTTTGCTGTCTGCATTGATACTAGATGGTGGGGGATATCAGGGTGTGACTTCACGTGAGGGATGATACTTGTAACCTGAGCCCAGGAGGAGTTTGGGGCCAGGTGACACGTTCTGCCTGGGAAACTGGACAAAGCCTGGAGGAGGAGCCGGGGTGTGTGGCTGGGTGAGACAGCAAGAGGGTTTCAGTTTGGAGCTTTATATAGAGTAAAACAGATTTATTTGGGGTTTGAATCCCACTGGGAGCTGGGTGTCAGGGTGCTGGAGACAGGAGTACTTGCTGAGCTGTTTTCAGTTAAGTCTGCAGCTTTGGGGATGTGGTTCAGACCCTGGGTCTGTGTTGCAGCAGGCTGGTGTGTCTGGCTCAACAAGGCAGGGTTCTGCAGTCCCAAGCTGGCTGGGAAAACGGGCTCGGAGGTAGTCTCAGCACATCAGGTGACAGCCCCAAGGGGGTTTCTGTAACCCAACCCATCACAGTCCCCCATAATTATTTGCGTTCCTGGACCTCGTGGATTCTCCCCACAAGCTGAGGGAGGGTCCTTTAGCACTTCCCGGAACCCAAAATGAGCAGCCTCGCTGTTGTCAGGTGGCCAGGGAGAGTGGAAGGAGGTTTTTGATGGCGGATAAGGAGGCAGCTCTGTGGCCGTGTATGGGCAGCGCTTCCCAAGCCTGGGGAGCCGCCCGGGAAAAGCACAAAGGGGCTTGCTTGGAAATGGAACAAGTGAGCAATGGCGGCTGGCCTCGTGGGCTGACGGAGGCAGGAGTGGGTAGCTCGCTAGCGAATGATGGTGGGGATAAGCTGCGAAGAGCAGCTTCTGGTTGGTCTGCTGGAGCCGGGAGAGCCCGGGGAGGGATGTGGTCAAGGCGATGGGCTCGGGGAATAAGTTTTGCAGCAGCATTCTGACTGGACATGCGCCGGGCAAGAGGGCGTTTGTGAAGGCCAGAGGGATGAACGGGGCAATAATCGAGACAGAGAGAGCCTGGCCGAGAATTGTAGGTGCATGGATGGACAGGGAAGGCTGGATCCTAGACGTGCCCTGCAGAAAGACTCTGCAAGAAACAGCCTGGCTGTGAGGACCTAGAGAGGGGTCTGGGGGGGTGTGAGCCAGTGGTTCTCAACCAGGGGTCCAAGGCCTGTTGGGGGGCCGCGCGCAGGTTTCAGGGAGTCCACCAAAACCTGCAGGAGTTTTTCAGGGCTGGCATTAGAGTTGCTGGGGCCCAGGGGAAAAAGCTGAAGTCTGAGACCCCCTGTGCAGGGCTGAAACTGAAGCCCGAGCAACTTAGCTTCGTGGAACCCCCTGCGGCATAGGGCCCCGAGCATTTGGTTGCTGCCCCCTAACGCCGGCCCTCCTGGCTTTTAATCTACTGGGTTTGCAGAACATAAGAATGGCCCTATTGGGTCAGACCAGAGGTTCATCTAGCCCATTCTGACAGTGGCCAGTGCCAGGTGCCCTAGAGGGAATGAACAGAACAGGGAATCATCAAGTGATCCATCCCCTCGCTCATTCCCAGTTTCTGGCAAACAGAGGCTAGGGACACCATCCCTGCCCATCCTGGCTAATAGCCATTGATGGACCTATCCTCCAGGAATGTATCTAGTTTTTTTTTTTTTTTTTTGAATCCTGTTATGGTCTTGCCCTTCACAACATACTCTGGCAAGGAGTTCCACAGGTTGACTGTGCATTGTGTGAAGAAACATTTTCTTTTATTTGTTTTAAACCCGCTGCCTATTCATTTCATTTGGTGACCCCTAGTTCTTGTGTTATAAGAAGTAGTAAACAACACTTCCTTATCTACTTTTTCTATACCTGTCATGATTTTATAGACCTCAATCATATCTCCCCTTAGCCGTCTCTTTTCCAAGCTGAAAAGTCCCAGTCTTATTTAATCTCTCCTTAGAAAAACAGTCGTTGTGCCCAGGTGGACCGTGGCGTTTTTATAGCATGTTGGGGCGGGGGGGGGCTCAGAAAGAGCCCGCAGGATGGGCGTGAGTCCAGTGATCAAGGGGTGGGGGAGAGGGTATGGGGGAAAGATTAAGAGCTCTGTTGAGGCTGAGCTAACAGCTAGACATCCACAAGGAGCTGAGAGAGCCCGGCTGAGATTTTGGCTTGGACAGGAGGAGACAGGGCTGTAGCAGAGAGGTAGATCGGAGAGTCATCAGCCTAGAGGTGGTAGCTGGAATTGTGCTTGTGGATGCGGTTACCCAGAGACAAGGTGGAGAGGGAGGCGAGCCGGGGAAAAGAGACACACCGCCCTGTAGCACCCCCACAGAAAGTTGGAGGGGGGCCAAGGAAGATCCTTCAAAGGATGCAGTGAGCGAGAAAGGAGGAGATCCTGGAGAGGACCGTCACAGGACGGAGCCAAGGGAGACAAGACTTCAAGGAGAAGCGCATGGTTGACTGAGTCACAGGGGTCTGACTGGTAAAGGAGGCTGAGGATGGAGGATGACTTCTGAGATCTGGCTAAAAAGAAGTCATCCGTCTCAGTGGAGCGCAAGGGATGGAATCGGAGGAGAGGAACCCCAGACCGAAGTGAGCGAATACGGCATCTACAATGGCTACAAAGCCACGTGAAGTCAAGGGTGACTGTTTTTAAGATGGGAGAGACGAGAGTCTGCTTGCATTGTGAGGGGGAAAGCGCCAGAGGAGAGGGAGCGGCTAAGGAGAAGAGCAAGGCAAGGGATGAGACGGGGGGCGGGGCAGGAGATGGGATCACTGGGGCAAACAGAGGAGTTGGGGAGACGACCAGGGACGTCTGCATCTGGGACGGGGCAAAGGACAGAGTTGTGGGAGGGGGAAGTTCATGTTGTATTTTATCGGTTTTCTCTTGGAAGAAATGTGTGAGATCCTGTGCCCAGAGCAGTGGAGGGTTTGAGGAGTGAGTCAAAGGTGGCGAAAGGCGGCTGGGATTGAGGATGTGAGGTTCAAGTCAGATGGAGTCGATTTGTTCAGCTAGGGAGATGGCAGAACGGAAGGAGGAGGGTTAATTTGTAGTGGAGGAAGTCAGCCTGGAGTGCTTAGAGATTCCTTTGGGTACCTGCCCATGACTTGCCTGGCCTCCATTAGAATATTGCACCGGCAAAAGTTCTGCCGACACTATGATTTTGGTGGCGTGTAGTCACACTCGGCCGCTTGTGCCCACGTGTGGTGTCCATGCTGTATCCGCTTGTGTTGTCAGAAGCGCGGTACACTGTGGATAGGCATTCCAGGGTCCTCCATCACGCTGCCTTGTGGGAAACTGGGACTGCATACTGGGAGGCCGGCACACCTCTCGTGAAATCGTAGCACTGCTGCCAAGTATTGTTAGCCCTATTTTACAGCTGGGGAAACTGAGGCACGGAGGTTCTAGTGAGTCAGTGGCAGCACTGGGAATAGGACCCCGCGCAGCCCCCTCCTAGCACTGATAATCCAGTGAAACACATGCCCTGGGTGACCCCTCACACCTCCCCGCTCCGTTTCTTTCTCGGAACTAGCTACGCTCTCTGCCTTTTTCTCAGAAAGTGAACCTGAGCTGCGAACGGAGGCTCGGATTGGCTGGAGTCACAGGCCAGTAGCTTGGGCTCTCCATACATGGGAACGGAGGGAGCATGCCATGCTGCCAGGCCAACTCCCACGGCATCTCGCCTGCCAGAGGTACCCCAAAATAGACAGGGGCTTACCTGTCAAAATAAATCAACCTCCCAAGCCAGCTGGCTCCCTGCCGCACAAGGGCCATTTCAGGTCGGCATTGCACAGAACCCAGCAACCAGCCGCCTTCTGAAGCCGCTCCAGCTTCATTCCAAATTGGTGTGTGTGGCTCCGAACCCCTCCATGCCTGCATCAGCCATCCTGGAACGACGTACTGCAAAACCATCAATGGTGCCAGTAGGTAAGGAAGCGGAATTAAGAGCCTGGACACCTGGGTTCTATTCCTGACTCTGCCACGGATTCACTTTGGATGAATCATGTAGCTTCCCTCTCCCTCCGTTTCTGCATCCGTAAGGAAGCCGCGATCTACTCCGTAAAGCACGCTGAGATCCTGGAGTGTGTTAGTACTTAGAACGTCAGGCCTTTGGGGCAGGACTATCTTTTTGTTCTGGGTCTGTACAGCGCCTCGCACAGCGGGTTCTGGTCCATGACTGGGCCTCGCGGGTGCTACCACAATGCAAATGATAACAATTACCGCTTCACTGCAACCTTTTTATCTCACACTGCAGTTCGATTGTAAGCTAGACTAGGAACATCCCACATGACTCGCTATACATTTGAAACAAGCTGCCAGGCTCTGTCCAGACATATTCTAGCAGAGGTGTTGATGAAATTGCAGAAATACAGAGAAAGAGAGACTGTGCTTTTGGGCTTTATTTCCCTGCAATAACATGCACCCCCAGAAATAAAGGTGGATTTAAGAACCCGCAGAAATCCTGCAGTAAGGGCAATGTATGGTGGCTCCACAGGTTGTCATTAGTTTCTTACTGTGTTTGCTAGTGGCAGGTAATCACAGGGGTGGAGCCGTGCTTGGCACACCCAGGAGAAGGGAGCTCAATCTCTATCTTTTCCCCTTAATCCCTCGCAGTGTGGGTGATCCACCCATCCTGCCGTGCTGCCATCAGTCAGTCCACACCAGTACCTGGCAGGGGTGATGTGTGACTTGGAGCAGGATGTCCCAGGTCAGTGAGCAGCGCTGCTGTCAATGTGCTCTTGCTGGAGGGGACAAGATTTTCTTACAATAATTGTTAACGGACTTACAGTCCTGTTAAGTCCCACCACCTCCCCAGCAAGAGAGAGGGGCCAGTTGGAGCTGGCTTATCTTTATCTGCTTGATGGAAACAGGCAGTCGTCAAAACCTCTTCCTCCCCTCCCAGCGGGACTCACTCAGGGCCTCTCACTTCTGTATCAGCTGATGCCGAGCGACCTGCTCCTTGGCTTTACCATGCTTCCAGGAAGCAGCCTCCGCCTTGCCCAGCAGCAGCACGTGCGCAACGCTATTATTATTGATTTGTATCGTCGTAGCACCTACGAGCCCCAGTCACGGACCAGGACCTTATGGCGCTAGGTGCTGTACAAACACAGACCAAAGAGAGACCTTGTCCCAACGAGCTGATGATCCAAGTCATGCATGAACCGAAATGGGGCCCAGCAGTCAGGCCCACCTAGGTACGTTCTTATGCTGCGCCCTCCCCTTCGGACACTTGGCTAAGTACTAGTCATTATAGATTCTCCAATGCCAGCCGTTTGCTGATCAGCTGATGCCGCTGCAAATAGCTTTTCCGGTGGCGCTTGGCACATAGGAGCTTTGAAACCTGGTGCTAAAGGGAAGGGACAATTGAAAGTCACCCCGAGACCAGTGAGTGCCGGAGGGTTTTGCTGCAACGATTCCGGGCCCAGTCCCACATCACTGAAGTCAGTGGGAGTTTTGCCATTCAGGGCTTGACTTCCAGAACCCCTGAGCACGAGTCCAGCTGAAGTCGATGGGATACAGGCACTCAGCAGCTCTGGAAGCCCTCCGGCAGCAGGAGCCGGCGCTGTCTTCTGATTAGAAGGGATCAGTCTGGAGAAGGGGTTGCTAAGCGTATCGTCAGCGGTGCTCGGATACCACAGCAGCTAGTGCAGCGTTGGGCGCCAGTTCCTCTGTCCACGCTTGTAGCGTCATGCACGGCCCAGACCTTAAAACGGGACCATGTGTCGTCTTGTGATAGACGTTACAGATGACGAGCTGCTATCACACTCAGCCAACAACTATAGAGAAATATTTCCCTATTAACATAAGGCACTGCTGGTCCCCTTGTGACATTCTCAAACACTGATAAGGGCTATGCTTGGCAAGGCCCTTTGGCTACACAGCAAATGACCTTACCTGCTCCGAATACCTGGCTGACAGATGTCAGGTAGAGTTTTCTTAAATAGTTAGGAGGCATGAAGGCTAATAAAGCTGTCTTTGTATGCACAGCTTGACCAGCCTGGCCCATGTGACAGAGTTCTGCTGATTGTGCTTTGCAAATATTGTTTTTAAGATCAACTAAACCTAAAGTTAGGGACTAGATGCCTCTATCAGTGAAAAGGAAGAGAACCAGTCAGCACCTATGGGAATGTAAACATGCCGGGAACGGGAATTACTGTTACACTAGTGCAGATGGGAGGAGGGATAGCTCAGGTGGTTTGAGCATTGGCCTGCTAAACCCAAGGTTGACAGTTCAATCCTTGAGGGGACCACTTAGGGATCTGGGGCAAAATCAGTACTTGGTCCTGCTAGTGAAGGCAGGGGGCTGGACTCGATGACCTTTCAGGGTCCCTTCCAGCTCTATGAGATAGGTATATCTCCATATATCAGATTCACTTCTCCATTGAATGAATCTTGCCATCGCTAATTGTGGCATTTGTCATATACAGACAATTGACCAAGGGAAGGACATCTCCAGGTCACCTTTAAATCCATCGCTGCATCTTGGGCAGCGCTAGCCCATGCACATTTCAGTCCAGGGGCCTGCTGAGCTCACTGGTCCTTGGCCGAAGAGTTGAAGTTGGCAAAACTTGAGCTCCGAGGGAACTGTGCACAGGACCGGCTCCAGGGTTTTTGCCGCCCCAAGCAGAAGAAAGAAAAAGGGGGAAAAAAAGCCGCGATCTTCGGCGGCTCGTCCTTCCCGCCGAGAGCGAGTGAGGGACCCACTGCCAAATTGCTGCGGAAGAGCCGGACGTGCCGCCCCCTTCCATGTGCCGCCCCAAGCACCAGCTTGCTTGGCTGGTGCCTAGAGCCGGCCCTGACTGTGCAACAGCCATTGGAAAGCCACGTTCAGTGGAGCGGAGATGAAGGGTGGCTGTCTACAAATGGAGCTAGAGGAGCAAGGAGGCCCTGGTGCTGTATGTTTGTGGAGTCACCCCTTGTCTGGGCAGCCTCCCAAGCTGAGGCCATATCATGCTGGTCTATATCCCAGTAGCATCCAGGCGTTCCCATTCGTAGATTCCAAGGCTGGAAGGGACCATTGTGATCATCCAGTCTGACCTCCTGCATAGCACAGACCGCAGAACTGCCCCACTATAATTCCTAGAGCAGATCTATTGTGCTAAGCACTCGACAAACACCGAATAAAATGACCGGAGGGCACAAGCTTGATCAGGCACCAACAGACGCTAAAGTCTAAATAGCATCCCTGGGATTTAAAGTTCTGCCTGGGGTTTACCGACCTTTCAGGGTTTAACCAGGCTGACATGGTCCAGGCAATAAGTTCTTGCAGACAGTTAGGCTCCTGGGCTCTTAAGAAGGTAAAATCAGTCTGATAGGCAGTCAGGTACTTCAGTAGCAAGATTGGCTGGAGAGGAGTCATTGAGTTAGGGTAAGATTGGGCCAGTGCTTAGCATCAGGTCTCACTGAAATCAAGTGGGAATTGAGGGTGCCCTTGATCAGGGCTGCTGAGTTAGGCTCAGACGTGGTTCGTCTGGTCCAGGATCCCAGCTCTGCGTGGCCAACACCAGATGCTTCAGTTAGATCAGAATGAGGGAGAAAGACGCCATTCTCTGAAGTAGTTCTTTGCCCGGAGAAGTGCTGGATTCTGAAATGTCTCAGAATATCTGACACTGGAAGGCCGCGCACGGCCTGCATTAGCCTCTTGCCAGCAGAATTGGATGCAGGAACTGTGCCTAGGCCAGTGGTTTTCAAACTGCAGGTCGTGATCCAGTACTGGGTCGCAGAATGCAAGGCGCTGGGTCGCGGCAGCTCGGGTCAGCACCGCTGACTGGGCCGATAAAAGTCCCGTTGGCGGTGCTGCCCGGCTAAGGCAGACTAGTTCTTACCTGTTCTGACACCGCGCTGCGCTCCAGAAGCGGCCAGCAGCAGGTCCGGCTCCTAGGCAGGGGGGTCACGGGGCTCCGTGTGCTCTCCCCGCCCCGAGCACTGCCTTCAGCCAATGGGCCTCTGCCTAGGAGCCCGACCTGCTGTTGGCCACTTCTGGGGCGCAGCGTGGTCCGCGGGGCCAGGACAGGCAGGAAGCCTGCCTTAGCACCCCCACTGACTGGGAGCTGCCGGAGGTAAGCCCGTGCCCCAACCCCCTGCCCCAACCCCCTGCCCCAGCCCTGAGCCCACCCCAACCCCTCATCCCCAGTCCCACTCCAGAGCCCTGACCCCAACCCCCTGCCCCAGCCCAGAGTCCCCCCCAAACCGGGAACCCCTTCCTGCACCCCAAACCCTCATCCCTGGCCCCACCCCAGAGCCTGCACCCCCAGCCCAGACCCCTGACCCCCTCCTGCACCCCAATCCCCTGCCCCAGCCCTGAGCCCCCTCCAACACCCTGAACCCTTCATTCCTGGCCCCACCCCGCAGCCCTCACCCCAGCACCCCAACCCTCTGCCCCAGCCCTGATCCCCTCCCACACCCCAAACCCCTCATCCCCAGCCCGGGTCACGGGCATCAACAATTTTCTTCAACTGGGTCACCAGAAAAAAAGTTTGAAAACCACTGGACTAGGGCAAACCTGGGCTCTGCTGGCATCGACTCCTGAGCCAGAGACTCCAGGCGATGAGAGAGACTTGGGGAAAGGGCTGGGGACAGGCAGGAAAGTGACTCTGCACAGACGGCCCCTGCTCGCCCCGTCTGAGCGTCCCAGAGCTGCTGCCACCGACACACCCAGGCCCACACTCCTGTTAGCAGTGGCAGTAGCTATTGGAGAGGAAACGCCCCCAGGAATGGCAGGACAGTGACCAGTTCTTCCATGCAGAGGGAGAGTGGAGAGACTGAAAGAAGCAGCAGGATCAATAAGTGGGGAGGGAGGATCCGAACTCCGTTACCTGCAGCATCCCCGGGGCAGATTGACTTTCCTGGGACAAGGTGAGGGGCAGGGAGGGAAAGCCAGTTCTTGCCTCTGCCTAGTTCCCACGCTGCTGGGGGAATGTGCTGCCTTGGGGACAGTGTCTGGGGGGGATCCCCCAAAGCCGCCCCTTTGGTACAGGGGGGCTGCTTGTTGGTTTGGGGGGTAGAGGTTTTTTCGGGGCCGGGGGGGCGGATTGTGTGTTTGCTTGCTGCTGGCTTTGGCTGCCTGCCTGGCCCTGGCCATGCAGTATGCCACGGTGCCCTCCCCTTCCTGCCTACTGGTACAGGGGGGTTGGTTATTGGTTTGATGGGTACACAGGGGGTTTTGAGGGGGGTACTGAGAGCAGCACATTGTCTGCGATTTGCCTGCTCTTGCCTGGCTGCTGTTCTGCACTGATTGCTTGTGGGGTTTTTTGCCTGGCTGCCCTCTGCCCCACCACCATGGTGTTTCCTACACGCCCCGGCTAACAAAAAAAACCCCAAGCATTGTCATCCGCACATCATGACGAATCTGGGATTCAAGTCCCGGCCGCAAACACAAGCAGCCTGAAGTGATAGGGATACTGTGACGCTGAGGGGTGGGTGGGGGTGGTGGCAGAGGTTGCGGAAAAACGAGAGCAGTCTCATCGCCCGTCTCTTAAAGGGCTGGGGGGGTGTTCTCTGTAAATCCTTCAGATGCACTCCAAATGTTTTGTTTGATACATCTATCTTTATAGTTTTCCACCAAAGTGTTGTTGAAGAAACGCCCCCTACATATTTCATCTGTCCCCGTGTGCTGCCATCTCTCGTGGGAGAATGGTTACAAGGTACCTTTTTGTTGTGTGCACTTAAATGCTAAAAATCAGTGGTTTTCAAACTGTTTGTATTGGTGACCCCTTTCACACAGCAAGCCTCTGAGTGTGACCCCCCCCTCCATATAAATTAACAATGGGGGGGTAATTTAATTTAATGGGGGCTCAGGGCTGTGAGTCCCATGGAGCTGACAGCTCGCGACCCCCCCTGTAACCACCTTGTGACCCCCTGAGGGGTCACGACCCCCAGTTTGAGAACCCCCTGCTAAAAATACATTATGGAAGTTTTATAAAAACACCCCTTTTGAAGTGTGGGGCTTGCTCTGAAATGGGATCGACTTGGTGTTGGGCTTGTTTTGAAAGCCGGGTTGCTTATTTAAAGCGTGAATTTCGGAGTGCCTGACTCCTGCTCTACCCACTAGCTATGACTGCCCATGTCTCAGTCACTGACAGCTTGCTGGTGTGTTGTTGTGAGGGTTGCTTGGGTGGGAATGAATGGGCAGTGCATGCTGGTGTGTTGTTGTGAGGGTTGCTTGGTGGGAGAACTGGGGTTGTGCAGCTGTGACCCCACACTTAGCAGTCACCCACAAGGACCTGATCTGCTCCTCCTCGTTTTTTACTGCACCCCCTGTTTGGTTTTTGTAGGGCTGCTCGTGACATCCCTGGTGTAACCCCACCAAACTTGTTACACCAGACATGCATTTGGCCCCTTTTTAGGGGAAAGAGAAACCTGTGGTTCTGTAAATAGGATGACCAGACAGCAAATGTGAAAAATCGGGACAGGGGGTGGGGGGTAATAGGAGCCTATATAAGAAAAAGACCCAAAAATCGGGACTGTCCCTATAAAATCGGGACATCTGGTCACCCTAGCTGTAAATAATTAACAAATCTGCATTGGCTTCTCTAATTAACTGACCCCAAACAATTTGCAAGTGGCAGAGCCCCCTAGTAGCTCCCCCTGGGCATGGGTGGGGAGAGCCCCAGGCAGTGGGACCCCGAGGCCGCTTGGTTAGCAGCTGGCCCCTTTCCTGCTGGCAGAGGGGAACGTCGTTCTGAGCGGCTCCGGTGTCTCCTTCTGAACATTCTGTTTTTGCCGCAAAGGGAGCGGTTGCATCATGTTCTCTGGGAGCAGCCGGACCCTGTGCCATCACCTGACTGTTTGCCTTGCGAAGCAGGCCTGGGCCAGGAGCCGGCAAGCAGCGCGCGCCAGAGTCACAAGACACAGGGGGCAGAGAAGACACACCCTGGTGCCGAGAGAACAGGGTGAAGGAGAGGCATGTAGCTTGGGCCCCTGGGGCAGCGGCTGGGGGACAGCAAGAGACGGCGACTTTGAGAGCTGCCGCGGTGGTTCCTGAGCTGTCTTTATGTAAAAGGAGCTCCTTAGATTGACAGGCAGGTGTGGTTTGGTGGGGCCCAGCTGGGGAATGGGTCCTAGAGCCAGGTAGCGGAGGCAGGATCCCTGCATCGGATGGACAGACCTGTGCTGTGTGTGCAGGTGCGCATCGCATGCACAGGTGTGTGTTACTCATAGGGCCGAGTTGCTGTACTCTAGGTTCGCTTGTGGGGGCTGGGGCTAGGCAAGGGGCTTTATTGTAGGGCTGCTCAGAAGGGCCGACCAGCAAATACTAGCTTGTTGTTGTGCTCCGGAGTTTGTGACTGGGGCTACGGTTGCTTTGCTGTGGTTGGGGCTCTCCTGGGGACTAGGGCTGCACATGTAGGCACCGACTTCCCTGCTTTCTCCTGGGTGCTCGACCCCCCCCACTCTGCCCCCGGCCCCGCCCCCACTCCACCCCTTCCATGCGGCCCCGCCCCCATTCCAACCCGTTCCCCAAAGTCCCCACCCCAACTCCACCCCCTCCCTGCCCCTATTCCAACTCCTTCCCTAAATCTCTGCCCCGGCTCCGCCACTTCCCCCCCTCCTCCCCGGAGCGCGCCACGTTCCCGCTCCTCACCCTCCCTCCCAATGCGCCGCCAAACAGCTGTTTGGTGGCGGCCGGGGGGAAGCGCTGGGAGGGAGGCGGAGGAGCGGGAACGCGGTGTGCTTGGTTGGGGGGCAGGTGGAGGAGGAGGAGGTAGGAGGGGGAGAAGGGAGCTTGGCTGCCAATGGGTGCAGAGCACCCACTAATTTTTCCCCATGGGTGCTCCATGCTAGTTTGTTTTTGTAGGGTTGCTCCTGCGGACTGGGCTTCCGCCCCCTATTCTTAGCAAAACAAAAAAGCAGCATTAAAACTTGTGGGGGTGGGGATGGGAATGAACCAATTGTCTGTCTTGAATGGAACGGATTGTTGCCTACGGCCAAGATGCCATAAGAAGGGTCATGCGCTGGGCCTGCCAGGCTCGCTAGCACCTCGTCCTGGCTCAGAGCCCCGCGCAGGACAGGGTGGCTGGGTTGGGGCTGGCCGTTCAGCAGGGTTTGAAAAGGCAGCTTGTAAGATCAGCAGCCAGCGTACCCAATGCCTTCCCGCAGTCTCTGGGCTGGGCGGGGTGCATGCGTGCCTGTGTGTGTGTCTGTGCTGCCTCGAGACCCCAGGGGAGAGGCTTTGGGAGCAAAAGTTCAGACCCTTTCTGGGCCTCCTGAGTTTCCCAGAAAGCCGAATTCCGCTCTAAATGCTGCTTGTATAAAACCATAATGAAAACATGTTTTGCCGAAGCGCGGCAGGCTGGGGGGCGGGGAGGGGGCGGGGAGGGGGCGAGTCGGTCGCACATGGCGCCCTGCCTGCTCCTAGCCCGCTTTGGAGCGGAACAGGGAGATGTGCTGCACCCTTATAGCAATAAGTGCATCCATTGCCCCTCTCCCCCCACACCTCTGCATAGATTCAACGGCACTGAGCCTCACGGCCGCCCTGGGAGGAAGGCAGATGATGCTAACAAATGGCCCGGATGTGTGCACGGTCCTGGTCCTGCACGCTCTGGTGACACAGAATGTCAACGTGAGACAGTAGGGACGGACTTCACAGCCTCCTGCTTTAAAAGTACGTGGTCCCTGTGTGCAAAGTGAATCTTCATGAGCAGTGTGTAGGCCCTATGAAGTACAGGTGAGCTCAGCCCTGGCTCCATCCAGTAGGGGGCAGTCGTGCAGATACAGATTAGCCTGTTCATTCCACTGTTATCCCCGCTGACGGGGGAGGAGGGGAAACTGAGGCACGGAACTTAAGTGGTTTGCTTAGGTCTTGCAGTGAGCCAGTAACTGAACCGAGACTACACGCCCCTCCTTTTCTTATGATAAAGCTCTTACCTGTGCAGTACAAATGGGTAAACACCTGTGTTTAAACAAAGCCGTGTCTCGTGCTCCGGCTGTTACATAATGTTTGGCAGCTTGCTTGGGAGCGACACCATGTGCATGAGGATGTGCTCCACCGTCTTATTTATTTTTGCTGTGGTAGCTGGATCAGCAGTTGGGTGGTGCCGGATCCCGTGGGCCAGGTTCTGCTCTGTTACAACAGTGTGAATCTGGAGCGGTAGGGCGGGGGGCTGAGCATGTGATCGGTCTCCTCTTTAAAGTGCTTCGGGCTCTTAGGGGGACGGTGCTCTTGGGCATTGGGGTTGGCATTCCGGTGTGTGTAGCACATGCAAAGCAGCTGGCCCCAAACTCTGCTGTGATAGCCCCAGTGGGCTCCCCCTCACTTGGCCTTCACTCTGAGTGAGCACCCCAGGGTGCTGGGATTCCCTCTGGATCAGTCCTGCTTTCTGGAGGAGAAGGTAGGGAGCTGGGGCCACAGCATATTGGAGGAGACATCCGGCTGGAAAGCAAGGCGGATCGGTATCTCTGGGCTCTGTCAGATGGCAGAGGGGTAGTGAGGCTGCACAGGGACCTGGGAAGGGGTCACGATATATC
The DNA here is from genome assembly GCF_011386835.1 of Chrysemys picta bellii. Taxonomy (NCBI): domain Eukaryota; kingdom Metazoa; phylum Chordata; order Testudines; family Emydidae; genus Chrysemys; species Chrysemys picta. Next base: position 6,087,510 of record NC_088815.1, on the reverse strand, counting down.
GAGGATCCCGCAAGCAGGGGATATTGGTTCTATGTTTTCTCTGCTGGGGAGAGGACCATTGCTAACTGTGCTGCATGTGAGGACGGTGTTGGAATTGCAAGCTATCACTTTGAGTGAATGTGTGGGATGGGAACTAAAAGGGGGTTTCCCTGACCCTGCTCGCAGGCTAGGAGGCTCTGCAGAGAAGTGGGAGGTCAGAGTCCTTCTGGAAAGATCTGGTTTGGGGTGAGTTGTGTCTCTCTGCCTTGGGGAGCAGCCTGCTTTGTCTCTCTCTGGTTTTGCTTACTGTGTGTTTGTCATTCTGGATTCGAAGAATAAAGGCAGTGCTACATTGCAACCTTCCAGCAGGAGTATTTGTCATAATCTAACTTCTCTGCATGTCTGCCCTGAACTCAACACTCACTCATGAGCAAGGCCGGATAGTCCCTTGGTGGCGACAGATCTTCCATGGCCCCACCCCCAGTGCAGTCGGAACAGGCCAAAGTGAGTGTAGAACGACACCAGATCAGAATGGCAGCACAGTGGCAGTACAGAGCAGCAGAGACAAGTTGGGCCCTGCAACATTTTAGACCCTTGTCCTAAATAGATCAGCCAGCCTCTTCTTGCCTGCCCCAGGCCAGAGCTGCCAGGGACCGTGAGTGACTCACCTTGCCTACAGTCCCAAGCTCTCCCATCTGCAACTGGTTTCCTAGCTGGCAAGACAGAGGGCTTGGTTTCCTGTTTTGTCCCACGCAATTCTCAGGGTGCGTGGACCGGACCGTCCATGCCAACAGCATCTCAGCTGGGACACGCTGGGTCCGATCCTGCCTTCAGCAGGTAGTAAAGACGAGGCTTTGACTGCCGAGATGCTGGTTTGAGACCAATGCTAAATAACAAGCAAGCTGTTCAGTTGCTCAGTGATGTAGGGCAGGCCGGAGGCCCTTCCGTGGTCCCCAGGCCAGGGCTTAGGGGGTCGTTGTGCAGTGACACGAGACAGCTCAGGGTGGTAGCGCCAAAGGCGAAGAGCAGCACAGGGTTGGTGTGTGTCCAACAGCTCAATACAGACTCCCTGTTAGAGTCAATACAGCCCAGTCCTGCCTGCTCTCTGCCACTCTTTGTCTGGTCTGTCTGGACTTCGGGGCAGGGACTGTGTCTGCCCAGTGGGGAGACAGTGTGGCCTAGTGGATGGGGCACTGGAACAGGACTCAGGAAACCTGGCTTCTGTTCTTTGCTCTGGCACTAGCCTGCTGGGTAATCTTGAGCCCAGATCAATGAGAGTTTGGTGCCTAAATACCGTTCAGCATCTGGACCTGACCTGTGCCTCCATTTCCCCACTTGACAGACGGGGATAACAAAGTGCTTTACAAAAGAGGGCAGTACCAAGATTTGCGGCTAGGAGAGCGGGGGATTAGCATGAATTCAGTGGAGACCTGCAGGCTGTACTGTGACCAACAGCAACCATCTGCAGGGCCTGTAGCGCCAGCACCTTTCCCTGGCGCGCAAAATGCTTTAAAAACAAATCTTAGTAGGAAAAGTTCAATGGCACGAAGGGGGGCGGTGTTTTCCTTTCCTCGATTTCACAGCGTGTTCCAGCTGGTGTGGCGGGAGCTGTTTCTGCCTCCAAGATTCTCCAGCTGGGGGCTGTTTGCTGCCTGGGAAGGGAGGGGGGGGCTTGTTCTGAGCACAGGACGTTACTTTGTCCCCTCCCCACCCCTAGCAGCGTCAGCAGAGGATCAGAGCCCCTGGAGTAAACAGAACAGGCAGCTGGAGCGCAGGAACAGCGGGCGGCCAGGGAAACCCGACAGGCCCCCACTGTCCCGTTCTGCCTGCCAAGAACCAGTAGTTGCGTAGAGTTCCCAGCCCGCACATGGGTCACTGGGGGCCAGAGAGGGGGGCGGATTCACTATTGATTTTTTTCATCATGTACCTGCCCTACCCGCCCCTGGGAGCTGACACATTCTTGGATGCCATCGCCTGGCCTGGGGCAGGCTGGGAGAAGGGGCGAGGAGGGGGTGACCGTGGGGTTGACTCCGGGACAGATATTTTTCTGCTGGCTCTCTCCTCCCATCTGTTTAGGTCACAGCTGCAGCAGGGTCCTTGTGCCCAGTTGTTTTCACCCCGGCTGTTGCCTTATGGGGCACAGGATCTCCGCTCCCGGTGTACAGGGTTCCCCCACCCTGCAGGCAGCCCCTGACCCAGATTGCCTCAGTTAGTCCCTTGTGATCATGGGCCCCTCTAATATCAAGCCCCAGTTGCTATATTAGCCTGCTCCTTAGTGGGGGGGGGGGGGGACTGTTTAGTGCTTAGGGTCCTGCGTGTTTGATGCTGAAGGTTCAGTTCCTGACAGTCTCTGTGTGTAGCTGGGGTATGTTACATGCACCCCGCACTGGAGCCCTGCCTGTGCCCCTGCATAAAGAGGCGCAGGGGTGGCTCTCTGCTGCATGGCCAAGGAGCAGGACAAATGGGGCTGTGTCTCTGCAAAGGAGAGCACGTGGAGCAGGACTGCAGCCCCCCCATCCATCCCGCCAGAGAGCTGCTTCCCGCAGCACCCAAGGAGCTGGGCCCAGCCAATGCCTTGACGGACCTGCTAACTTGGTTCCCAGGGTCTGATAGAAATGTAGTACTGGACAGGACCTCAAGAGGTCAAATCCAGCCTCCTACACTGAGGCCAGCCTAGACCATCCCTGACAGGTGTTTGTCCAACCTGTTCTTAAAACTCCCAGTGACGGGGATTCTACTGGGTGACCAGACAGCAAGTGTGAAAAATCAGGACGCAGGTGGGGGGTAATAGGAGCCTATATAAGAAAAAGACCCAAAAATCGAGACTGTCCCTATAAAATCGGGACATCTGGTCACCCTAGATTCTACAGCCGCCCTTGGCAGCCAGTTCCAGAGCTTAACTCACCTTGTAGTTAACGTTTTTCCTAACATTTAACCTAAATCTCCTTTGCTGCAGATGAAGCCCATTGCTTCTTGTCCTACCGTCAGTGGACGTGGAGAACAATTGATCACTGTCCTCTGTATAACAGCCCTGAACAGATATGAACACTGCTGACAGGTTTCTCCCTCCCCAAGACCAAACAGGCCCATTTGTGGATTTTGAACCTTTCCTCAGAGGTCAGGTATTGAAATCTTTTATCACTTTTCTTGCTCTCCTCTGGACTCTCTCCAGTTTGTCCTCCTCTTTCCTAGGCTGTGGTGCCCAGAACTGGACACAGGACTCTAGTTGAAGCCTCACCAGTGACAAGTAGAGAGGAAATATACTACCTCCTGTGTCTTACAGACAAATGCGACTGTTCAGACATTGCAGAATGATACTTTTTTGTAACCGCATCGCACGGTTGATTCAGACTCGCTTTGCGATCCATTCTCATCGCCAGATCTTTTGCAGCAGAGCTGCCTAGCCAGATATTCCCCATTCTGTAATTGTGCATTTGATTTATTTTTCCTCCTTCCTAAGTATAGTACTTTGTACCAGTCTTTACTGAAGTTCATCTTGTTGCTTTCAGACCAACTCTCTAATTTGTCAAGGTCGTTTGAATTCTAATCCTGCCCCCCAAAGTGCTGGTGTCCCCTCCCAGGCTGGTGTCATCCGCAGATTTTCTAATTCCTCTCCACTCCATTATCCAAACCATTAATGAACATATTGAATGGTACCAAACCCAGGACAGACCCTGTGGGGCCCCAGTTTGACAGCAAACCATTGATCACAACTCTTTGAGTACAGTCTGTCAACCCGTTGTGCACCCACCTTACAGCCCACAAAAAGAATGAGAAGCGTAAGCTAAAACCCACTTCATCAGATGCATGCAGTGGAAAATACAGTAGGAAGATGTTCTCTCTCTCTCTCTCTCTCTCTCTCTCTCTCTCTCTCTATATATATATATATATATATATACAGAGAACATGAAAAAATGGGGGTTGCCATACCAACTCTAATGAGTTTAATCGATTAAGGTGGGCTATTATCAGCAGGAGAAAAAAAACTTTTATAGTGATAATCAGGATGGCCCATTTCAAATAGTTGACAAGAAGGTGTGAGTAACAGTAGGGGGAAAATTAGCATGGGGAAATAGTTTTTAGTTTGTGTAATGACCCATCCGCTCCCAGTCTTTATTCAAGCCTAATTTAATGGGGTCCAGTTTGCAAATTAATTCCAGTTCTGCAGTTTCTCATTGGAGTCTGTTTTTGAAGTTTTTGTTGTTGAATAATTGCGACTTTTAGGTCTGTAATTGAGTGACCAGGGAGATTGATGTGTTCTCCGACTGGTTTTTGAATGTTATAATTCTTGACGTCTGATTTGTGTCCATTTATTCTTTTGCGTAGAGACTGTCCGGTTTGGCCAATGTACATGGCAGAGGGGCATTGCTGGCACATGATGGCATAGATCACATTGGTAGATGTGCAGGTGAACGAGCCCCTGATGGCGTGGCTGATGTGATTAGGTCCTATGATGGTGTCCCCTGAATAGATACGTGGACAGAGTTGGCAACAGGCTTTGTTGCAAGGATAGGTTCCTGGATCAGTGTTTTTGTTGTGTGGTGTGTGAGTATTTGCTTCAGGTTGGGGGGCTGTCTGTAAGCGAGGTCTGGCCTGTCTCCCAAGATCTGTGAGAGTGAGGGATCGTCCTTCAGGATAGGTTGTAGATCCTTGATGATGTGCTGGAGAGGTTTTAGTTGGGGGCTAAAGGTGACGGCTAGTGGTGTTCTGTTACTTTCTTTGTTGGGCTTGTCCTGTAGTAGGTGACTTCTGGGTACTTTTCTGGCTCTGTCAATGTTTCTTCACTTCAACAGGTGGGTATTGTAGTTGTAAGAATGCTTGATAGAGATCTTGTAGGTGTTTGTCTCTGTCTGAGGGGTTGGAGCAAATGCGGTTGTATCTTAGAACTTGGCTGTAGACAATGGATCATGTGATGTGGTCTGGATGAAAGCCCACATTTCCCTACTTCTCTAAGGAGAACATCCTGTGGGACTGTCTCATGACTCACGGAAAGCCAGATCCTGGTGAGGTGCTGAACACTCGCACGGCCCCTGCTGTCACTAGGAATGGGAGGGGAGGTAGCCCAGAGCAGCCAGGCGATTCCGTACCCCCTCATCAGAGAGCTGATGGGGTGAGCATGGCCTAGCAGAAGCCAGCGCTGTCCCCTGGCTCTGCTGAGCTTTGCCTCTCACCTTAGCTGACCCTGGCACCGGGCTGCTCACCAGCCCTAGACAGGAGCATTTACCAGGTTAGCCGAAGGGGAACCCTCCCCCCAGCTGAGCCAATCGCCTTGCTGAGCTCCCAGCGGGAGGTGGCCTATATCCCAGGTGTCTGCCTGCCCCCAACACAACACACCCACCTGCCCTTTGATCTGTGACTTGCAGCTGCCGTCTCGGCTCCAAAGTGAAGGTTGAGTTGTATTTAAATCAAGGATCTGAGGCTGCGTCCGAACAGCACTTAGGCCCAGGGGGTCGCGGGCCGTGAGGGGGGCTCCTAGGTGCTAGGGGAATACAAATAATGAATAACATTATTAATGAATTAGTAACATTCAGCCCTTCCAGCACTTTCCAGCTGAGGATCACAAGGTGCTTTACAAACACAAATGGATTTCCTCTCACATTAGTAGTAGTAGAAGTATTGTGTTTCGGGGGTGCCAAACAGCCGACCGAGAACTGGGCCCCATGGTGCCAGGCGCTGCACAGTCAGTCCCTGCCCCAGAGAGCTTCTGATCACAACAGACCCCATCCACTAGGTGGGGGAAAGGGCTGTGATGAATATGTGGCGGGGGGTGTGTGACAATGCGGTTCTGGCGGAACCCACCTGAGAGGGCCAACTCAGGACAAATTGCTCAAACAGGGCAGTTACAGCCCAAGGCTGGGGTTTTTTTTCCACCTCTAAGGCAAACCAAACCAGCCAGACTAAAAGGACTTCGGTCTCACCCCACTGGCTAACCGCAAGTCTCACAAGCAATCTCCTTAGACACTCCAGTTTCCCAGTATTACCACCAGTGCCACTCGTTATGGGGACAAATGGTTATGAAAACCAATACCCCAGTAAAAGAAAAAGGTTCTCCTGATCCCATAGGACCAAACCCCAGACCCAGGTCAATATACAAATCAGATCTTACCCACAAATCACGCTGTTGCCAATCCTTCAGAATCTAAAATCTAAAGGTTTATTCATAAAAGGAAAAAGATAGAGATGAGAGTTAGAATTGGTTAAATGGAATCAATTACATACAGTAATGGCAAAGTTCTTGGTTCAGGCTTGCAGCAGCGATAGAATAAACTGCAGGTTCAAATCAAGTCTCTGGAATACATCCCCCGCTGGGATGGGTCCTCAGTCCTGTGTTCAAAGCTTCAGCTTGTAGCAAAGTTCCTCCAGAGGTAAGAAGCAGGATTGAAGACAAGATGGAGATGAGGCATTAGCCTTATATAGTCTTTTCCAGGTGTAAGAACACCTCTTTGTTCTTACTGTGGAAAATTACAGCAAAATGGAGTCTGGAGTCACATGGGCAAGTTCCTGCATACTTTGCTGAGTCTCAAGGCATATTTGCCTTCTCTCAATGGGTCCATTGTATAGCTGATGGTCCTTAATGGGCCATCAAGCAGGCTAGGCAGAGCTAACACCAGTTTGTCTGGGATGTCACCCAGCAGCATAGCATAAGTTTGAAATACAGACAGTATAGAGCCAATATTTATAACTTCAACTACAAAATTGATACACACATATAGACAGCATAATCATAACCAGTAAACCATAATCTTGTCTTAGACACCCCATTTGACCCCCTTTATACAAGATTGGTGCCACTACAGGACCTTGGTTGCAACAATGATCTATATGGTCCTAGATTATATCAATAACGTCACAGGGTGGGAGGGGGGAAGGACAGGACAAAAGGCATGTTAATGTGCTGTGATTTCTGGGAGGGGATTGACTGAAGGAAGGGACAAGGGAAGGGACAGGAGACATAGGAGGGGGTTCGGACAGGGAGGGAAGGAAGGAGGGGAGCGTGGAGGGTAGGTGTGGAGTGAGGCTGAGGGGAAGAGACTGAAGGAGGGGGTAGGAGATGAGTGGCTGTGGGGGGACAGCGGGGGGTGCGTGTGTGTGTGCACACGCGCACAGGGGCAGTAAGGGGGGTGTCTGTATGCAGGGGCAGGACCCACTCTCATGGACCAGGCAATGGCAGGGTGGGTATGGGAGGGGGGAAGCTGTCACGATGCAGGATGGTTTCCAAGGCGTTTGCTGTAGCCGATTCTCATGAGGTGCTGTGAACGATGCCAGGAGGAGCCCGGGGACAGGGCAGCAGGTCCCACTCCCGCACCTCAGGCACTGGGTCAGGTTCTGCTCTCAGATCCCCCAGGGCAGCTCCGCTGACCTCTGTGTAAACAGGAGCAGAACCCGGGTCTGGCCCGCTCTGTGGAGTCCCTGTGGGTGACGCCTCCATCGCTGGGGCTTCAGCCTCTTACATGCTGCCCGCTGGCTGATCTGACAGGCTCTCCCCACCAGATGAAGAACCTGAACCTGGCTGAGAACCAGTGTCACATCAGTGCAGCTCCACTGACTTCACTAGAGTTACTCCTGATTTACACCAGACCAGAATGAGGAGGTGACTTGCTCCCGGGGCCAGATAAGGGGCTTGATTCTGAGCCTCCCCCACTCTGGTGTCAATAAGTAACTACACTGACAGCGGAAGGGTTCCTCCTGACTTCCACTGGAGTAACTATGGGGAGAATCTAGCTCATGGAATTTAAAACTGATTTATCATCTGCCCGAAGGGGTGGGCTCCAGCTTGCTAGATCCCAGACCACGGCAAGGAAGGTGGTGGCCTCCTGCAGTAATCTGATGCTCTAGTGCTCAGGCTGGCCTCCAGGAACCTGACCCAGACAGTAAATCAGCCCTGTGGAGGTGGGAGGCATATGCTCTTGGTAAGTAAATCATTTGTCACTTTCCCACTGTCTTTACAAAAAGCTGCCCTAGTTACAGATTCCAAAAAGGCTGAGGTGTTTGGATTAGGGGCTGCAGATGGCTCCCATCTCTGAGTCAAAGGGAGCTCAGATGGGGCTCCCTGTCTTCTAAGATTCATGAAGTCACAGATTTTTAAGGCCAGAGAGGACCAATCAAGTCTGATCTCCTGCGTCACCCTGGCCAGAGAGTGGACGGAGGCCTCAGCTGGAGAACTGTGTCCAATCTCTTGGAAAGATTTGGACAAATTAGAGTGAGTCCAGAGGAGAGCAACAAAATTAGTAACCGGTTTAGAAAAACTTTATCGATGAGGAAAGGATTTAAAAAACTCTGGGTCTGTTTAGTCTTGAGAAAAGCAGACTGAGGGGGGACCTGATAATAGTCTTCAGATATGTTAAGGGCTGGTATAAAGAGGACAGTGGTCAATGCTTGTCCATGTCAGCATAATTTAGGACAAGAAGTAATGGGATTAATCTGCAGCGAGGGACATTTAAGTTAGGTCTAGGTTTACTTGGTCCTGCCTCAGTGCAGGGGGCTGGACATAATGTTCTCTCAAGGTCACTTCCAACCTGACACGTCTATGATTATGACTCATCCGTACAAGGCATGTGGCACTATTGAGCCCAATAACTCCTGGCTGAGTTCGGTGGATCTTTCGGTAAGACGGCCAGGAAGAGATTCTCACAGGTATCTGGGCACTCCAGATGCAGATAGGGATCTACTGGCGCTTTCAGAGGTTCTGAGGTGCTGAATGTTCTTAGAAATCAGTAGGAGTTCGGCACCGAGGCGTATTTGAAAACGCTGGTGGGTGCCTGTATTTAGGAACCTAAATTCCTTGGCATACCTGGCCCCCAGGCTCAGTTTAAAGGCAGCAAGAGGAGAAATTCTGCATTTGATGTTTCTGGGCGGTGAGGCCCAAATATTCAAATGTGGTCACGGATTGGGGGGGGCCTTCAGTAATTGGGGAGCCCAGCTTGAGGGGAGCCTGACTTTCAGAGCTCAAGGGGGGGCTGTGGGTGTTCAGTACCCTGGTGTGCCTTGGGTTGGTCAGCCAAAAAAATGGACAAACCTAAAAATCAGTGGGGGCTGCATGTTCCAAGGCCGTCTGTTAGCGTGAGCGTAATGTATATATAATAACAATACGTAGCTTTTATCTAGCTCTTTCCATCAGTCGATCGCAAAGCGCTTTACCTAGGAGGTCAAGATCATTAGCCCCATTTTACAGATGGGGAAACTGAGGCATGGAGGTGCAGTGTCTTGCCCAAGGGCACCCATCAAGGCCAGAACCAGGCACAGAACACAGGTCTTCTGATTCCCAGTCCAAGAATCTAGTGCTCTATCCACTAGGCCACACTGCCTCTCTCAGGGGAGAGGCCAGTTTATGTGCAATCTCTCAGGGCTGTTATGACATCCCACTTACTGCATCCACCAATGAGCTGGAGAAGCTGAGAGAGGTGAGTGTTGGAGCAGGCAAGATGAGGTTGGAAAACCTCTGCAGGCTGGCTGTGAAGGTGGCAATTGGCAGTGAGCCCAAGCCAGGGAAGTAGGCAAGAGGTATCATGGAAACAGAGCACGGGATTGCTGGAGAATCACTTTGAGAGATGTTTGAGGCGGGGGTTGTTTTTTGGAGGGCACATTCTACATGGCTCTCACACTTTTGTAGGGTTCAGGGTAGTTAAGAAACAGAGGATGGCTTGGACAGTTGTCAGTGTCTGTGCAAATAGCATTGCTGAGTCTCATGATATTTGGTACTTCTCTTAAAGCCCCAGCTCCTGGAATCCTGTGATCACATGAGAATCTCAGCTTTCATTTAAAAAAAAATTAAGTTTCTAGATTTAGAATCAATGGCCAAGTTTTCCCAAGTGACTAGGATCCAGCTCATCAAATGTATTTAGGCACCCAGCTCCCAACTGGAGTTAGGCACCTAAATACCTTTGAGCAACGCAGTATAGGTCCCCAGTTTGAGACCTTAAAGGGACCTGACTTTCCGAAAGTGCCGAGCACCAGCCTGCTGAAAATCTGCATCCTTTGAGATGTGAGAGAGACAAGGTGGGCGAGATAATATTCTTTCCACCAACAGAAGTTGGTCCAATAAGACACAGAAAAGCTTTCGAGCTACTCTGAGCTCTTCTCCCAGGGTTGGGAAAGATACTCAGTGACACAGCTAAATACAAGATAGGAATCCCAAACCAGGAGGTTGCATACCAGTCCGCCCTAGACTGATTTAACCTGTTCCTTTTTCCCCCTGGCTGGGATGATTTAATTGGGGATTAGGCCCTGCTTTGAGCAGGGGGTTGGACTAGATGACCTCCTGAGGTCCCTTCCAACCCTGAGATTCTATGATTCTAAGGTGGAACAGATTGTTAAACGTAGGAGTTAACACAGCGGTTCCACATTGTAGTTACCTGTGACACTGACTACCTTTCCCAAACCTGAAAGCTTGTCTCTGTCCCTTCCACCCACAGAAGTGGGTCCACTCAAAGATATTACCTCACCTGCCTTGTCTCTCTCTTATCCTGGGATCAACATGACTCCAGCAACCCTTTAAGATGTCTCAAGTTGGACACTAAAGGCTTGTGGCCCAGACTGGCCCCCAAAATCTTTAGTCAGTTGTGAAAATCTTAGCCTATGAATCTCTGAATAGAGACCCTTGAAAACAACATTTATGGGGAAAAATGTTGTTTGTGTTACTATTGTTTGGGTCAATGTTTCATTTTTCAACTGTTTGTTTAATGAATATTTTCACTCAAAAAATCAAATGAAATTAAAATGTTTCTCTCTTCTGAATTGTGAGGAACAGCCGTACCTTTATGTGACCAGCTCTGAGAACCACCTGGAACTTGGCTTAACATTCTTCTTCAGCTTTTTAAAGCTTCAAGATACCTGCTTGTGTGTTGCTCTGATTTCAGGGTGAATTTAATGCTGTCAAAGGGCACCAGATTGACAGCTCTAGTATTATTTGGCTCTCAGTAGTGCCTAGAGGGCCCCATTGTGCCGTACGCACAGAGTGGTCCCTGCCCTCAACAAGTTCACAGTCTAAGTAGGAAGGCGAAAGGTGGGAGGCATCCCTATTTTATAGGGGGAAACTGAGGCACAAAGCGACTAAGGCTATGTCTACACTAGGGACCTAGCAGCAGCACCGCTGTAAGATCTCTCGTGTAGCCGCTCTATGCCGATGGGAGAGAGCTCTCTCGTCAACTTAATTAAATCAGCCCCACGGATGAAGCTCTCCCTCCAACATAGCACGGTGCACGCTACCGCTTATGCTGGTGAAACTTTTGTGTCGCTCAGGGGTGTGTTTTTTTCACACCTCTGAGCCACATATGTTTTGCCGACATAGGCCCTGTCTACACTAGCACTTAAGTGACTTGCCCAAGCTCCCAAAGGGAGTCTGTGGCAGAGCAACCCTTCCCCCTGCTCCTTCCCAGGCATCACCTTCCTGTGTGTCCTCTGTAGGCAGGGATGGATGGGGAGATCGTTACTTAGCCTCTCGTCTGAGGGTGTCAGCTAGGCTGCCAGTCAGTGGTGGTGAGCTCACAAGAGTCTGATGCTGAACTACTTCTGCAGCTGCCGCTTGAAGTAAAACAAGTGAATGCCTCACCCTAGTGAATGAACTGTCTGAGCTGCCCTCAGAGCCGGGGCAGCACCCGTCAGCCTGACGTTGCGTCTTTAAACGTGCAAAGTGGCACAGGCCTCGTTGCTAAGCCCGTGCATTCAAACATCACGAGTCAGCCCCTCAAACCTCACGACTGGCTTAAAAAGAAGAAACGGGGGGGGAGGGGTTCTTTTCTTTGCCTTTCAGGGTCACCTTGTCAAGCATTTTGCTGCAATGTGGCAGCCTAGAATCTAGTTTAAAGGAACCAAGCTGAATGTCAGGATTCCCAGGGCTCGGGCTTTACGGAAAACACCAGCTAGCCCGAGCCCCAGTTGCGAGCTGACAACACTGCCAATCCATGGACCGGGTGGTTGTCACCAGACTGAAAGCCGCAATTTTCAGCTGCCCAGCCACTTGAGGGCTACAAGCCGTATCTCCCCAGTGCAAAAGCACTTTGGTTCCACTGTGCTGCTTGACCTAAAGGAGAATCTGCATTGGCGGTGTGGGGACTATGACACGCAGCTGAACAGCCCTGATTCCGTCCAGCAACAAGCTGGCCAGTGTGTGTGTTGCTAAGGGTGAGCATCATCGCTGGCCTGAGGCCTGGCTCTACAGTTGGGCGTAGGATTGTGTAGCTCTGCTGTTGACAGGGGATGGGAGCAGCTGTGCATAGACCAGCACTGCCCTTCAGCGGCCTGTCCCTGTGCATTGTAGTGGGTTAGTTCTGAGCGTGAGCCCTGGGGAACCCCAGCTCCCGGGCCTCCCCTTTCATACGCTGCGTCCATCACCTCTTTCTTTCCTTCCACTCCAGCAGAAATCAGTGAATAGATTGCAGCAGCCCTCCAAACTGGTTTGTGATCTACCTAATCCGTCCCATTCAGTGCCCCCCTACCCCACGCCTGGAAACCTTTTCACCCCCAGGGAGCTCTCGGCAGTTTTATTTCTGCCCAGACAAAAGCCCCCTGAGAAGACCAACTGCTCCACAGCAGGGCCTTATTGCTCAACCGCCTCCTGCATCACTAGATTTGTAGCCCTGCCATGCAGTGGGAGCCACATAAAGGAGCTCCCGCGCCCCCGCCCTTCCTTGTAAACGAGAGCCGAGAGGAAAAATACAGGAATTTTGTTCTGGTTTGGATGCCTGCCCTATTGCCTGGCTGCTTGCCAAGGCAGCAGTGCGCTGCAGAGGAAGGAGAAGAGATGGCAGCAGTGGGACAGCCCTGCTCTGTGGTGTCATTGTTCCACTTGTGTGCCGAAGTCTGCACTCACTGACCTACACGCACGTGTATCTTTGTATGCACACACGCATGCCCTCATACGCACATCCACCATTACACAGCTCCATCCATGCAAAGCCCTCTGCAGAAATAAATCTACTTGCAAACATGGTACAAACCGATGGGGGCTTGGGCAATGATGCACATTACTATGCGTGCAAACGTGTACACAAACTTGCCCGGACAACAATTCTACATGCAGATTCATGTAGCAGCGCTGTGTGCACAGGCAGCCTCCCCCCCGCCATGCACAGCGACTAGGGTTACCATACGTCCGGATTTTCCCGGACATGTCCGGCTTTTGGGGGCTCAAATCCCCGTCCGGGGGGAAATCCCCAAAAGCCGGGCATGTCCGGGAAAATCGGGAGGGAGGGCTGGGCCGGGGTCGCGGGGCCGGGCGCGCGGTGCTGGGCCGGAGTCCAGGGGCGCAGTGCCGGGCCGGGGCCGCGGGGTCGGGCCGCCGAGGGGGTGCGCTGGGCCGCGGGGCCGGGAGCCGGGGGGTCGGGCCGGGAGCCGGGCCGCCGGGGGGGTGCGCTGGGCCGCCGGGGCCGGGATCCGGGGGGTGCGCTGGGCCGCCGGGGCCGGGAGCCGGGGGGGTGCGCTGGGCCGCCGGGGCCGGGAGCCGGGGGGGTGCGCTGGGCCGCGGGGTCGGGCCGCCGGGGGGGTGCGCTGGGCCGCTGGGAGCCGGGGGGGTGCGCTGGGCCGCGGGGTCGGGCCGCCGGGGGGGTGCGCTGGGCCGCCGGGGCCGGGAGCCGGGGGGGTGCGCCGGGCCGCCGGGGCCGGGAGCCGGGGGGGTGCGCCGGGCCGCGGGGTCGGGCCGCCGGGGGGGTGCGCCGGGCCGCCGGGGCCGGGATCCGGGGGGTGCGCTGGGCCGCCGGGGGTGCGCTGGGCCGCCGGGGCCGGGAGCCGGAGTGGTGCGCTGGGCCGCCGGGGGCCGGCCGGCAGTGCTGGGCGGGCCGGGGGTGGTCGGCCGGGGGCCAGGGCCGGCACCCCAGGGCCCGAGCCGACCCAGGCTGGAGCCGCCGGGGGGGCCAGCCTGGGCCGCGCCTCCTCCCCCCACACTCCCCCTTACCTGCCCAGGCTTCCCGCGAATTAAATGTTCGCGGGAAGCAGGGGAGGGGGCGGAGACTTTGGGGAGGGGGCGGAGTTGGGGCGGGGCTGGGGGCGGGGCCAGGGCCCTGTGGAGTGTCCTCCTTTTGGAGGCACACAATATGGTAACCCTAACAGCGACACATGTATGCATGCACGCCTCTGTGTGCATTAATCCATGCATCTGCTCACACCCTACAGACGGATGGGTATGTGCACAGGAAGACATGTAAACGCTGGTCTACCTGTTCTCGCCTGGACAAATATCACACCCACACTCCTGCATGCACATACGTACCCCACATGCGCTAACATTACACACACCTGGACGCACACACCCTTATCCACAGTGACACGTCTACATGCATGCAAGCATCTGTGCAGAAATGTGCATTAACATTACATACTCCTCTGCTCGCACATACAGGCATATTCACACACACACACACACACACACACACACACACACACACACACACACATAAACCCCTGGGCATAAATAAATATGGCTGCACACATGGTACAGATGGATGGCTATCAAGTATCAGAGGGGTAGCCGTGTTAGTCTGAATCTGTAAAACGCAACAGAGGGTCCTGTGGCACCTTTGAGACTAACAAAAGTATTGGGAGCAGTGAGGTTCTTACCCACGAAAGCTTATGTTCCCAATACTTTTGTTAGTCTCAAAGGTGCCACAGGACCCTCTGTTGCTTTTTATGGATGGCTATGTGTACAATGATGCACCTACATGCATAAACATACACAAATACATGCATGGACGAATATCCCATACACAGCTGCATGCACCCACCTGCAGACTACTGCACACCCACACCCATGCTCACATAAATATCACTGCCCACTACTGGTGATGGGTCTGCCCTTGGAATAGAGCCGGGGAGAAGACCCCGTTTGGCTCTGCTCCAGACGCTGGACAGAGGCGTGTCTATGTGGACCACCTCCCTCCCTGCTGCTTTGCCCCTTGCCCCTTCCCTCACAGGCTCCTGCTCCGTGGGTGGAGAACACTAGGAGGTTACATGGCTGTGGCTTTCTGTGCCAGCCCTCGCTCTGGGTCCAGCTCCCTGGACGCGCTGCTGCAGGTCAGAGCAATCCAGCACATTCCAGGCCTCAGAAACAAGGCCAGGCAGCCTCTGCTCGGTGCTGGAGGAAGAGACCCGTGACGGCTCTGGGAGGAAATGCACCAGCCAGGAGCCAACGCCAAGCAGCTGAGAGGCGGAAAGTGAAAGAGAACTGAAACCGCTACGCACGCTTCCTCAGGGGCTGGTTGGCCTCAGCCCCACCGTCACCATGGGGAAAGCACACCTGCGGGACGTAGAACAGGTGTGACCGCCCCCACTGCTGCCACCAACGTGCCTCTGCCCCATCCTGGAGGCCACTTCTAGGGATCAATGGGGAGTTAGTCTCTATGGCCCATCCACGGCCCCTCTGCTGAGGTTCCCACTGGCCGTGCCACCTTTTTGTTGTGTCCAAGGCCCTGGCTACCTGCTTGATATGTTTCCAGAGATGGCAGCACTGATATTTGTATCAGAAAGGGGGGAGTCTTCAGCCAGCAAGTGCAGATACTGTCCGCAGGGCCGAGTCCGCGGCCAGAGCCCCGCTGGTGTGGCAGCAGCGTTAGGGAATCAGGCGTGGGACTGCCAGCCTGGGGAGGCCGGTGGATGTGGCAGCCTGCGGCTGAATCACACCCACACAATACAGTGGTGCCAGAACACTGAGCACGCTACCGTCGTTCTGCAGGGAGAGGGAGAACCACCGGCGAGGGCCTCGGTGCCGACATAGGCAGGTGTTGGCGTTTGCATATCTGGGAGCTGATCAGCGAAGGTGCAGCCATGCTGGCGGGTCCTTCGTGCCGTCGCTTTAACAATAGTGGTGTGGTGTGGGCGGAAGAAATAAAAATCCCTTTGGGGTCTCCTGTCTCTAGCCGAAAGAAGCAACGGCTAACTCAGCCCCCGCACTTTTCTTTTCCTTGATAGATCGCCTTTGATCAGGGAAGTCTCTGCGATACTGTAGGTGGAGGAGAAAAGGTAGAACAGTGGGAGGAGAGGGGGCCTCCAAATGCCCATCCCAGCTCAGCCATACAAATAACTGAGGGTCGTGTCCTCATCCCACTTTTATGGGGTGTGTTTTGGGAACCCCAGCGAAGTTCAGCGCCCTATTGGGCTGGGCACTGCATCCATGCATGGTAAGAGACAGTCCCTACCCTGGAAAACCTACAATTTAAGTAGGCAAGACTTCCAAAGGGTGGGAGGGGGAACAGAGGCGGGCAATGATTTACTCAAGGTCACAGCTGAACAGCTCTTCTGTGCACAGGGCTCTAACCACTTGGCCATGCTCCTATGGAATTCAGCGCGAGATGGCTCAGACCCTCGTGCTGGCTTTTCGGTTCTGGGTCAGCCCCTGGGGCCATCACATCCGGAAAGACAGCTGCTCTGCTCAGCAGTGCTTCTGGCTGGTAGTGCCTTGCTGCACAGGGGGGAGTGGGGAGGGAATCACCTGCTGCCCTCCTAGTGACCGGGTACACCCGGCAGCATGAGATCTGGTCGGCCTTATCCTGCATGGCGACACCCATCCGTGCATTCCCGCTGGCGGGGCTGGAGCTCCCTTTGCCCCGCACTTAATTGTGTCCCTTCCTGCTTTTAAAAAACACAGTAAAACTTCTGCCTTGCAAGGGTTTTTAGGTCAGCCGCATAGAATGAGTCGGGCCCACCCGCGGGGTGTCCCTTGATTGGGAGTAACCAAAGCAGGATGTGCTACCGTTGTGCACTGCGCCCCGGTGTTATCACCGGCGCAGCTCCGGGCCAAGCTCACGCGAGGGAGGAATTATGGTCCAGTGGTCCGTAGGCGATTAGATAACGTCGTGCAGCCAATCTGCAACCAAGCTAGAAGTGCAGTGAAGCCAGGCCAAGCAAGCAGCTCAGGGCAAACTCTGCAGCTGTGTGTCTTTGAGAATTGTGATTATAATGGATTGTCACACTAGCACCCCCCGTGTGCTAGGTACTTTCCAGACACGCGGAGTCTAGTGACTAGGGCACTAGGGCGGGACCTCAGTTCAATTCCCAGTTCGGCCCCTGCAGCTGCTGGGTGACCTCACTCCAGCTACTTCACTTATCCTTTGCCTCGGTTCCCATCTATGCAGTGAGGTAATAGCACCGCCCTGCCCCACAGGAGGGGTGTGAGGTGCTTCAGGGGAGAACCATATAAGTATCTAGCTAGAAGAGGGGTGGTCCCTGGTGTGAGGAGCTCACAGTCTATGATAAGAGAGGCCCAGGGGTCCTGACCAATTTCTCTTTCCCAGCGACAACCAGGTCCACCAGCAGCCAAAACTGCCCGGCAACCAAGGCCCAGAGTCACAGACGCATTGAGGCGCCCAACTCCCCTTGCATTGGACGGGAGTTAGGCGCCTATGCCCCTTTGGGAGTCTGGGCCCGAGTGTGCAGTGGCTCCGGGGAGGAAGGGACCTGGCCCCCGAAGCAGAGGTGGGCCCAGATCCCAATCCCCATTTCCGAGCTGGGTCTGAATGTCACGGCTGACCCCTTCTCTCCCCTGAGCCCCCTCGGCCTGGCAGTGGGGGGAGGGGGAAAGGGGCTGGGCTCCGTCTCTAGCCAAAGCTGGAGCTGCTCCTCCAGAGGCTACTGGTGTCCCCTCTAAGCTTCGGGGGATTGGGAGAAATGGGGCCTGCACACATGGCGCCCGGCCTATCTCCCTGGCTCCAGGGCTGTATTCAACCCCCACCCAGGAGGCCTTGTGAGAGCCAGGCCCAGTCCTGCCTGTGTCTATCATGTCACTTGGTAAAGTGGTTTGGAGCCGCTTGCTTTTCTGAGGGCTTAATCCCAACCCCTCTTCCAGCTGCAGTGGAGCAGGACTTGAGGAACCTACTAAGGAGACCCCACCACCCGCCAGGCTTGTCCGTGACGCACTGCACTGCAGGGATTTGGGGAGGGGGCAGCCAGTGGGTCTGCAGCTCCATGGATCCAGCAGCATTCCCCCAGCCCACCACTAACGCAGAGGGACGCAGGGCACAAATGTTCTGGGGGCTACTCCAAGCCTGAGATGGGAGTGGCAGCCCTAGAGTGGAGCGGGCCTTCCCCCCACCCAAAGACCCTCCCGGCCACGTGGCACAGCGCCACGTGGCAACTGAAATTCAGCATGCTGCTTTGTCAAAGGGAGATTTCCCCCCGCCCCCAGCATGGAACTCAAGCCAGAGCCCTTTGCCACCCCCATGGTGGTCCTGGTGCCCGGGAACCATCCTGGGTCGTGCCTTTCCCCGCCCTGCTGGGAAGCAGTGCTGTTTATGTATCATGCTAAAGCCACTCGGCTGCCCGGCCCAGCCACTGTACTCTGTGTAACTCCTGGTGTTCGCTGATGTGTAATTACCAGCTCAGGCGCCCTACATAAAGTCTTGCTCAATCTCTTTTGCACGTCGGGTTGCACTCTGCACTGCTGACACCCGAAGGGGCGGAGTGAAATGGGCAAATCCAGGGTGGCTTACAAAGTTCATGGGTGCCTCGGTGCAGGACGCTGAACGTCACAGCGACAGTGAAGACAGACCTGAGGCTCTTCTGCTCGAGAATCACAGGCCTCTATCATGTAACTAAAGGAAAATCTCCATTTGCAATACAGGGCTTATGACTCACAGTTGAGCAGTTCTGATTCTAGGCCAGGGCACCACTAGTCCGCTACTGCAAGGTGGGTGGGGGAAATAAAACACAATAGCATCTTGGGGCAGGGACTATGTTGGTACAGTGCCTGGCACAACAGGGTGCCAATCTTGGCTCCGGCCTCTAGGTGTTACTGTAATACATATCACAGTAATCTTGCTTAGTTTAAAGAAGACTGGGGACGTCTTGTGTATTCACAATTTTTATTACCCAAAAGAAAATGCAAAAGATTCACAGATGCCACAGCCGGAAGGGACAATGGTGATCATCTAGTCTGACCTCCTGTATCACACCGGCCAAAGAACTTCCCAAAAATAATTCCTAGAGCAGATCTTTTAGAAAAACATCCAGGCTTGATTTAAAAATTGTCAGTGATGGAGAATCCACCGTGACCCTGGGTACGTTGTTCCAGTGGTTAATTACTCTCTCTGTTAAAAATGTGTGCCTTATTTCCGGTTTGAATTTCTCTAGCTTCACTTTCAGCCACTGGATGGTGTTAGACTTTTCTCTGCTAGACTGAAGAGCCCATTATCAAATATTTGTTCCCCTTGTAGATACTCATAGACTTTATTCATCACCTCTTAACCTTAACTTTCTCTTTTGTAGCTAAATAGATTGAGCTCCTTGAGTCTGTCCCTGTAAGGCAGTGGTTTTCAGACTTCGGGTTGCAACCCAGTACTGGGTCGCGGAATGCAAGGAACTGGGTCGCCTTGTTCAGCACCCAGGGAGCCTGGCGGCCGGCCAGTAAAAACTAGTAGTCCCTACCTGTTCTGACACCGCGCTGCGCCCTGGAAGCGGCCAGCAGCAGGTCTGGTTCCTAAGCAGGGGGGCCACGGGGCTCCGCGTGCTGCCCCCGCCCCGAGCACCAGCTTCACCCTCCCATTGCCAGGAACCAGCCAATGGGAGCTGGGCGGGGGGGGGGGGGTGCCTGCGGGCAAGAGCCGCGCGGAGCCGCTTGCGTGCCGCCACCTAAAAGCTGGACTTGCTGCTGGCTGCTTCTGGGGTGCAGTGCGGCCAGCGGTGCCAGGACAGGCGGGAAGCCTGCCTCTGCACCCCAGCTGGGCTGCTGACTGGGAGCTGCCGGGGGTAAGCCCGTGCCCCAGCTCCGCATCCCAATCCCCTACCTCAAACCTGGAGCCCCCTCTTACACCCCAAACCCTTCATCCCCGGCCCCAGCCCAGAGCCTGCACCCCAGCCCAGAGCCCCGACCCTCCTCCCGCACCCCCCAACCCCCTGCCCCAGCCCAGAGCCCCGTCCGACACCCTGTATCCCTCATTCCCGGCCCCACCCCAAACCCCTCATCCCCAGCCCCGTTGTGTTGTGGGCATCAACAATTTTCTTGAACTGGGTCACCAGAAAAAAAAATTGAAAGCCAGTGTTGTAAGGCATGTCTTTAATCATTCTCCTGGCTCTTCTCTGAGCCCTCTCCAATTTATCAACTAGATAGGAACCTCAGTGTGTTACAAGCTGTACAACCCCGGGCCAAGACAAGATTCAAACCCCAGCGAGTGTAGTTTGAATACCAAAACCAATACACTTCCCAAAGGTTGCTAAGTGACAGTGCCACCTAGCACATTATTCACTAAGTTATCACAAGCAAAGAAATGAATAGTTAAAGACAGTGGTTTCCAAGCTGGAGCCCTTTGCTGTTGGTCTGACGGGCTAATCACATGGTGCTGGCTTTTTCTCGTTGTTTCCAGCTGCTACCCTACATTAAAGAGAGCTTAGAATACGCTAGATGTGTTCCATCATATTACTTTTCCATATAAACAGTGGTTTCCACAGGGCTGTTATAACACTAGGTCTGGCCCCAAAATGCCAATTCTTCTTCTGCTGGGAATTTCGAACAATTTTTGAGATTTCCCCCCCAAAAAACTTTCCTTTTTCAGGTGAAAAAAATGGCTGTTCGGCATATGTTTTTTTCTGACCCTTTCCCCCCTTGATTTCCAGTGGTGAAAAGCGGGGCGCTGAAGGGGGAGGGTTGACAAATGCCCGGGTTTTGGAAAGGAAACGTTTCACTTTTAAAAATTTCAAACCAAACCAAACCGTCAGGGCATTTTTTTCATTGAAAAATGTTGCCGCTGGGACATTTTCGGACCAGCTGTACATGTGGTCTTGATAAGAGAGGAAGTGCCCACAGGACGATCTCTCTGTTCAGTTATGGCCTACACTGTGGAAACATTTGAGAGCCCCAAGCTAAGAATATCCTCTATTTCACACCACCCACATACCCACCAAACACATTCATCTGATCTGGTACTAAAGAAATCAGCGGTTTCGCCCTCATCACCCTCTCTGGCCCCTGACATCTTTCCCCCTGCTCTAGCTCCCTCCCACGCCCCCCCAGCCCCAACTATCTCCCTTCTGCTGTGGTGCTCAGAATCCAAAATCCATACTCGGCATGGAGGACCTAAGAACCAAGATCTGACCGTTGCTAAGAGTGGGTTCAATCGATTGCTAATTTTGATACAACCAGAGGGGGGCCCAAGACTCAAAATTCAGGCCCAGATGGGTTCTAAACGTTCCTAGCAGGAAGGAGTGCTTGGATCAGCTCCATCGTAAGGTGTAATCCCAAAGGGAAAGAGAGACCAGTGACCCCAAGTTTGTAAATCATACCCACAATTGGGAAAGCAAGACTCAAAGGCTGCTCTTCCGGGGTCTGAAACACGGGCCTCTCTTACTAGAGCTACAGGACATCTCCAGTTTAGGATTGCCAACTTGCTAATTGCACAAAACCGAACACCCGTGCTTGCCCCACTTCTTCCTCGAGGCCCCACCCCTTCTCCAAGTTTCGGGTACAGGAGGGGACTCCGGGCTGGGGCAGGGGAGGTGAGCGCTATGGCTGGGGGTGTGGGCTCTGGGGTGGGGCCAGGGATGAGGGGTTTGGGGTGCAGGAGGGGGCTCAAGACTGGAACAAGGGGTTGGGGTGTGGGGGGGGAGGGTGCAGGGTGCGGGAGGGGACACCAGACTGGGGCAGGGGTTTGGAGTGTGGAGGGGTGCTGGGTGCGGGCTCCGGGAGGGAGTTTGGGTGCGGGAGGGGACACCAGGCTGGGGCAGGGGGTTGGAGTGCGGGAGGGGATTCAGGGTGCACCTAGTGGCTGCAGGGACCTGGTGGCTGCTTCTGGGAGCCACGTGACACCAGGGCAGGCAGGGAGCCTATCTAGCCCTGGGCCCCTGCTGCACTGCCGACTGGACTTTTAACAGCCTGGGCGGCAGTGCTGATCAGAGCCACCAGGGTCCCTTTTCAACCAGGTCGAAAACCGGAGGTCTGGCAACCCCACTCCAGCTGTCAGCAGTAAGAGGACTCTTATCCTGCCTCTGGGCTTAGCCACTAGAGAACAACATCACACTCACTGAGCCAGGCCACGGCAAGAGAGCTTTATTTCACAATCAAGGTTTGAGTTCATGTTCCCATTCTTCCAACAAGAACAAGAGGGTGTAAATCTCACTTAAGGGAGCCCAGAACCAGTTTCAGAGGCACGGTGCCGCTGAGGGTATATGTACACTGAAATGGCAGGGTGTAATTACAGCACATGTAGACATGCCCCAGCTGGCTTTGCTCTCGCTGGCTACAGCACTGAAGCTGCAGATTTGAGGACTTCAGTAACTCAGCCAGAGGTTACGAGTCTATTACAGGTGTGGGTGGGCGATGTTCTGTGGCCTGCAGTCATAGGCGCCGACTCCGTGGGTGCTCCGGGGCTGGAGCACCCACGGGGAAAAAATTAGCGGGTGCTTAGCACCCACCAGCAGCCAAGCTCCTGCCCGCCCCCTCCTCCTTCCCTGAGCGTGCCGCGTCCCCGCTTCTCCCCCGCCCTCCCAGCGCTTACCGCCGCCTAACAGCTATTTGGCAGCGCTTTGGACTTTCCAGGAGGGAGGGGGAGGAGCAGGGACGCGGCGCGCTCAGGGGAGGAGGCGGGGCAGGGGTGGGGAAGGGGGAGGAATGGGGGCAGTGCAGGGGCGGGACCAGGGGTAGGAGTGGGGTCGAGCACCCACCAGGCAAAGGGGAAATCGGTGCTTATACCTGCGATGAGCAGGATCTCAGACTAGTCAGTGGTTCTCAAACTTCATTGCACCCAACCCCCTTCTGACAACAAAAGTTACTACACGACCCCAGGAGGGGGGACCGAAGCCTGACCCCTCTGGAGCCCTGCCGCCCCAGGTGGGGAGGTGGGGGGAAGCCCAAGGACTGAAGCCGAAGCCTGAGCCCTACCGGCCAGGGCTGAAGCTCTTGGGCTTTGGCTTTGGCCCCGGGCAGTGGGGCTCGAGCTTCGGCCCTGGGCCCCAGGAAGTCTAACGCCAGCCCTGGCGACCCCATTAAAACGGGTTTGAGAGCCACTGGACTAGATGATCATGGTAGTCCCTTCGGGTCTTAGAGTCTGGGAATCTTATTAGTCTTCAGCATGGGCTAGCTGCCCAAGTAAGGACCCATCATGCGCTTTCACAGCCCGTGAAGTGCGGTGGCTTCGCTGCTATTGGTAACCTGAGCTAGTTTAAAGCTAGCTTGGCTCTGCTCTGTCTACACATGCTGCAACCACACCCCACGATTGCAGCGTAGACAGACCTGGGCATGTGCAGCAAGTAATGCCTGAAAAACTAATTTAGCCCCATGATGCCGAGTCAGCCACTCAGAAAATGTAGTAAGTGTCCTCTAAAAGAGTTACATTTTTCTCATTTCTGATTGGCTGAAACACTGTCTGACCTACAACGGTTTTGAAGACTATTCCAAAAGGGCATTTTAAATCAGGGGCTCCCAATGTGGGATCCCGTCATTGTGGGGGATGGGGTCATAAACAGATATCAGGGGGTCAGACCATCTCTCACTACCCGTAGTGCTGAATGGAAGGGCAATACTGGCTACAGGGGAGGGGCATCCCAGTAGCTAAAAAGTCGAGAATGGCTTATTTAAATGCTTTGAGAGCGAGAGATTAAAACGGATTAAATAAATCAGCTGCAGTGCAAATGCCAGAAACTCACAAAACTGCCCTACGGCAAAAGGGGTAATTTTGCGGGGGAGAAAAGTACACATTTTTGTTTCAGAGTAGCAGCCGTGTTAGTCTGTATCTGCAAAAAGAACAGGAGTATTTGTGGCACCTTAGAGACTAGTTAGTCTCTAAGGGTACGTCCACACTACCCACCGGATCGGCGGGTAGCGATCGATCTATCAGGGATTGATTTATCGCGTCTCATCTACACCCGATAAATCAATCCCCGAACGCGCTCCCCGTCGACTCTGGAAGGCCACCAGGTGGAAGGTGGTGGGCAAGAGGTGGAAGTGGAGTCGACAGGGGAGCCACTATTCTCGTAGCTGAATCATAGAATCATAGAATATCAGGGTTGGAAGGGACCTCAGGAGGTCATCTAGTCCAACCCCCTGCTCAAAGCAGGACCAATTCCCAACTAAATCATCCCCATCTTAGATCGATCCTCCCCCCTCCCCCACAGCGTAGACCAGGCCTAAGGTGCCACAAGTACTCCTGTTCTTTTTACACATTTTTGTGATTCCATCAAAAATTGATGGTTCCTCTTTACCTGTGAAACTTTTCACATGCCTGTTCCTAGCGGCAGTTGCCTTTGCACTAGTAATGCACTAGTAAGGCAACCTGTTGCCTTTGCACTAGTAATGCGGTGTTTACGAGAAGCAGCCAAACCATAGGAGAGAATGGGCGGTGTGGGCGGTTTTCTAATCAGTGAAAAAAAATTATCTCCTGGGCGGGTGGGAACTGGAGCAAGAGCCGTTTAAATTGCTAGTCTCTGCCTTGGGCTGGTGGAAGTCTGTGGCATGCTTTACTTTGGGATCAGAGTGGAGGGAACGCCGTGAACAGACGTCTAGAAGTTCTTCCCACACCTTGAAATATGGTGATGGATAAAAATATGGGTGAGAAATAACCAGGGCAGCCAAATTTGGGGAAAGTGTTGAACTGGGTCATTGAGAAGGTGCACGTAGATGGGGAACTGTCTGTGTTGCATATGCTGCGCCTTTAAATATTTACGAGACCTGGGTAGTGTTCATTTTGGTCTCAGGGCTGTTGCCTCACACAGGAGATGCACACACCCTGATCTCACCTGGAGATTTCACTTTTGTGCCTCTGTAAACTAAACAAACAAACACCAAAGGGCCAGTCTCCCCATTACCTCAGTGCAGTTCACACTGGTGCAAAGTGGGTGTGAAATGCTACCATTCTGATTTGCTAGCACTTTGCACACACCTTGCACTGCTGACTACTAGGTAAAGTCCCACTACCTGTTTGCTCTTTTTGTGAGGAAAAATTGAACTCAGATGGCACTTAAAATAACAAAGCAAAACCCTTCATGAGGCCAGCAACACAAACAGCCTCACCAATCAGCCAATGATTATTGGTTCTGATGATGTCATGCTCCGCTCTTGTGGTTAATTGGCTGGGTGTGTTGTCACTCTTTATCCTGCAGTATGAGCAGTGGGGGTATCTGGTTTTAGCCTGCTCCTATAGTTGAAGTCATCTAGCTTAGTGGAGCAGCTGTGTGCTTTCCAGTCCACCTCCTACTATCTCAGCATTGCCTCAGGAGCAGGCAGATGGGAAGCGTAGTCATGCAAAACCTTGGCTAACTTGGGAATCTGAAGGATTACAGGAAGGAATACAGGAAGAGATTTTAGGAAGGTTGGAAGTGGATGCTAGCCAAATTCAGCCTGGAAATAAGGGTACATTTTTAACAGTGAAATTAATTAACCCTTGGAACAACTGACTCAGAGTCATGGTGGATTCTCTGTCACTGACAATTTTGAAATCAAGCCTGGATTTTTTTAAAAGATCTGCCCTAGGAATGATTTGGGGGCAGTTCGCTGGGCTGTGTTGTACAGGAGGTCATACTAGATCAGGGGTCAGCAACCTTTCAGAAGTGGTGTGCCGAGTCTTCATTTATCCACTCTGATTTAAGGTTTCGCGTGCCAGTAATACATTTTAACGTTTTTAGAAGGTCTCTTTCTATAAGCTTACAAGAAGTGGAAGATTGGACAAATGATCAGGGAGAAGTATAAAAATATTGCTCAGGCATGCAGGAGTGAAATCAGGAAGGCCAAATCACACTTGGAGTTGCAGCTAGCAAGAGATGTTAAGAGGAACAAGAAGGGTTTCTTCAGGTATGTTAGCAACAAGAAGAAAGTCAAGGAAAGTGTGGGCCCCTTACTGAATGAGGGAGGCAACCTAGTGACCGAGGATGTGGAAAAAGCTAATGTACTCAATGCTTTTTTTGCCTCTGTCTTCACAAACAAGGTCAGCTCCCAGACTGCTGCACTGGGCAGCACAATATGGGGAGAAGGTGACCAGCCCCCTGTGGAGAAAGAAGTGGTTTGGGACTATTTAGAAAAACTGGACGTGCACAAGTCCATGGGGCCGGATGCGCTGCATCCGAGGGTGCTAAAGAAGTTGGCAGATGAGATTACAGAGCCATTAGCCATTATTTTTGAAAACTCATGGCGATCGGGGGAGGTCCCAGATGACTGGAAAAAGGCTAATGTAGTGCCCATCTTTAAAAAAGGGAAGGAGGAGGATCTGGGGAACTACAGGCCAGTCAGCCTCACCTCAGTCCCTGGAAAAATCATGGAGCAGGTCCTCAAGGAATCAATTATGAAACACTTAGAGGAGAGGAAAGTGATCAGGAACAGTCAGCATGGATTCACCAAGGGGAAGTCGTGCCTGACTAACCTAATTGCCTTCTATGAGGAGATAACTGGCTCTGTGGATGAGGGGAAAGCAGTGGATGTGTTATTCCTTGACTTTAGCAAAGCTTTTGATACGGTCTCCCACAGTATTCTTGCCGCCAAGTTAAGGAAGTATGGGCTGGATGAATGGACTGTAAGGTGGATAGAAAGCTGGCTAGATCGTCAGGCTCAACGGGTAGTGATCAATGGCTCCATGTCTAGTTGGCAGCCGGTTTCAAGCGGAGTGCCCCAAGGGTCGGTCCTGGGGCCGGTTTTGTTTAATATCTTTATTAATGATCTGGAGGATGGTGTGGACTGCACTCTCAGCAAGTTTACAGATGACACTAAACTAGGAGGCGTGGTAGATACACTAGAGGGTAGGGATCGGATACAGAGGGACCTAGACAAATTAGAGGATTGGGCCAAAAAAAACCTGATGAGGTTCAACAAGGACAAGTGCAGAGTCCTGCACTTAGGACGGAAGAATCCCATGCACTGCTACAGACTAGGGACCGAATGGCTAGGTAGCAGTTCTGCAGAAAAGGACCTAGGGGTCACAGTGGACGAGAAGCTGGATATGAGTCAACAGTGTGCTCTTGTTGCCAAGAAGGCTAACGGCATTTTGGGCTGTATAAGTAGGGGCATTGCCAGCAGATCGAGGAACATGATCGTTCCCCTTTATTCGACAT